>NW_004443971.1:16515718-16553411 GCF_000243295.1 Trichechus manatus latirostris
GGTGGTAGCCGGGCACCATCTAGCTGTACTGGACTCAGTCCAGTGGAGGCCTTGGTAGCTGTGGACAATTAGTCCTTCGGACTAGTCTTTTCCTTGTATCCGAAAAGCATGTTTTTGACAAAGCTATTCAGGATGAAAATGTCCACAGATAGAATTCTGACATTTTGTCCAGTGGGATGAGAACTTACCAAACACAGAGGCAATGGACGCACAAGAATGCACACAAAAGAAATGGAAAGAAAAACCACCTTTTTTGTTTGGATAGAGAATTTATGGAGCTCATTTTTCCTTATATATGGACACCTCAAACCAGAGTTAATAAATACTTTCAAAAATATTGTAAGTGAAGGCAAATTGTTGTTGTTGTTAAGTGTTGTGGAGTTGTTTTCGACTCATAGCTACCCCATGTGACAGAGGAGAACTGCCCCATAGAGTTTTCTTGGCTGTAATCTTTATGGAAGTAGACTGCACGGTCTTTCCCCTGTGGAGCTGCTGGGTGCATTCAAACCACCAACCTTTTGGTGAGCAGCTAGTGCTTGACCATTCATGGTACCAGGGCTCCTTTGAGGCATATCAGGGTCCCAAATATTTTAATGAATATTAAATCTATGAACATCAGGAGGCAGGGGCTAATTGACTTTTGCAGTCTAAGACTATGTAGTATGACTTCTTAGAGGCCACATAAGGTTAATCCAAGTGACCAGTTCCATTCATTGGTAACATTTGCACCATTAGGCATATTTTTTTGGTAGCATAGCCCACTGGTTCTTGTTGGGCAAATTGATCATCAGGGTCTGTGTAAAGCATCTTTTTCCAATTCTTGGTTGCCCCCGTCCCCACTAATCATCTCCAACTTTAGGGAAACAATAAAATAGAGTAAGCCATTTGTGACAAGCTTAGGGGAAAGTACAAAACAGTTATAAAGTCAAAAAGTCAAAAGCTGTTTGATGGTATCTATCTTTTATGGAAGCAACTTTTACAACTCAAATGACTGAATTCTACTGAGCTCATCTCACCATACTGACACACATGTCTGATTCCCAACATCCTTTTCACCTTTCTTTCCCTCTTTCTTTCTTTTTTCTCACAAGGCCACCCTTATCAAGTTATATATGAATGAACAGAAGTGTCTTTCATCCCCCACTTGCCTCACAGTTCAAAAGGAACTACTAAAATAGCAGCAACAAAAATTCAACAGCCTGCCAAAGGGCTTGCACACGTCCCATTCTTAAAGGCATGTGAAAGACTGGAGAGCTCAGCAGAATTTTTATGTACGGGAGCAGGCCCAAGGAAAACTCACATGCCATAACCAACTGTGGACAGAGGATCATCTATCAGCAGACAAATGCAGGAACTCCAGAATGTCTCTCCTCAAATGAAATAATATATCTTTGAAAGCCAATGCCCGTTTTAGGCCCGAGGCCCATATATCAAGCCTGAGAGGCTTGTGGAATCGCTCCAGGGCCATTAACCTTCCACCTGTTTCCCCTTGTCCTTCAGGATGAGGACCTGCCCTTGATTTTACTCCCTTCCCCTGTTCATCTTCCGACAGAGTGTAAATGTAAAGCAGAGGGCCTGTGAAATAATTCAAAGGCAATGGACCAGGGGCATGGTTACAAATCTCTGCCACTGGCACTGTGACTTATGCAGGCAGTTTGTCACACATGAGCCAGGTGACCTCTGTGACATAACAGAGAAAAATATCGCCAGAGATCAAAGATGGGATTTAACGCACTCTAAGTAACTCTGCTCCACACAGGGAGCAGGTTATCTGGTATCCAAGGGTTTCCTCTGATACCAATAACATTTGTTCTAGTGAAATGTAAAAGGTAGCCCAGGGACTCTAATTGAAATCATTTCTGTCAAGCAGAATTGGGGACTTTCCTGTAACATCAGGATTAGAATTTCTGTTTTCTAGATAATGCCTCAGAGTTGCTGTGAATGGCAGGCGGAGGCCACATAAATCCATCTAACTGAACGTTAATTCAGAGAAATTAATCAGATTTGAAAAATGTAAAAGCGAGCTGATGAAAAACGTGTTCGTTTGATAACTTAAAGGCTATAGTTATGAAGGTAAGAAGCAAGTTTTACGAAAGTTTATATTATTGCTAGGTGAAAGAAGTAGTTTAACCAATTTTTTGAGACTTAACGCTGTTCATTAAAATGAATCACACACGTTTAGTTATGTGTTACATGTAACATACAAAAGAAACGATAGTCTAATTAAAGGATCAAACAAGATCACGTGCATAAAAACACTTCAAAAAAAAGTCTAATGCGTTCTCTAAATGCTGCTAGAGTTTAGGAAAATGTAGAGTTACTCATGAGTTTTACAAACTAGAGATGTACACAGGAAGGAATCAGTAGTTCAGTTTTTTAGATCTGAATTAGAATGAATTTCTAGTTTGGACTTATTACGTAAATTATTCTCTCAGTATGACCTTCTCCAGTCATTTTGTGCATTCAAGTATTCTCCTCTTATGTCTAGAAAAAGAACAATGCCTGATGTAGTCCTTCCTAGACCCATTATCTCTCTGGTGTAGGAGCATTTAATTATGCATTTTTTTGTAAATTAAAATAAATAACAACAGTCTTGATTGACAAGGGCCAGTGATGAAGTGAGAGACACAAGCACACCATAGTTCATCCATTTCCCTTCCTAAAGCAAGGACTGTAGCTTGGACATAGTGGCAACCTTTGCTGCCCCCTATACTCTAGATGCACCCACACACGGTATCTCAAGTGCTGCACTGGTCTTTAGTTGATCAGCTAATCAGTGCTTTCATGCTGGCACGCTACAGACACTAAAGCATCAACTCGCATTCATATACTTTCACCAATGTTGAATTTCCAATATGTGGAAATGTGAGAAAATAAACAATTTTTAAAAAAATTATTAGAAGTTCTAAGGCCTAAGCGTCTGCAAATAGACCAAGAGGCAATTGTTTGAACAGAACAAGGGGATACTGCATGGTTTAAAATCAGGAAAGGTGTGCGTCAGGGTTGTATCGTTTTATTATACTTATTCAATCTGTATGCTGAGCAAATAATCTGAAAAACTGGACTGTATGAAGAAGAACGGGGCATCGGGATTGGAGGAAGACTCAGTAACAACCTGCAATATGCAAATGACACAACCTTGCTTGCTGAAAGCGAAGAGGAGTTGAAGCATTTACTGATGAAGATCAAAGACCACAGCCTTCAGTATGGATTACACCTCTACATAAAGAAGACAAAAATCCTCATGACTGGATCAGTAAGCAACATCATGATAAACAGAGAAAAGATTGAAGTTGTCAAGGATTTCATTTTACTTGTATCTACCATCAACGTCCATGGAAGCAGCAGCCGAGCAATCAAATGACATATTGTGTTGGGCAAATCTGCTGCAAAAGACCTCTTTAAAGTGTTAAAAAGCAAAGACATCACTTTGAGGACTAAGATGTGCCTGACCCAAGCCATAGTATTTTCAGTAGCCTCATATGCATGCAAAAGCTGGACAATGAATAAAGAAGACCAAAGAAGAAGTGATACCTTTGAATTATGGTGTTGGCGAAGAATATCGAATATACCATGAACTGCCAGAAGAACGAACAAATCTGTCTTGGAAGAAGTACAGCCAGGATGCTTCTTAGAAGCAAGGATGGCGAGATAAGAGGGAGATCATGCTTGGTAGAGTAGAGGGTTAGCAAAAGAGAGGAAGACTCTCAACGAGATAGATTGACACGGTGGCTGCAACGATGGGCTCAAGCATAGCAACAATTGTGAGGATGGCGCAGAACTAGGCCGTGTTTTGTTCTGTTGTACACGGGGTCGCTATGAGTCAGAACCAACTCGATGGCACCTGACAACAACAACAATGCCAAAGTTTGGGGCAATTGCAAAATGCTTGCTTAAATCTTCACAAAAGCATGAGGGTACCGACTTCCTTTGGATAGCCACAAGGGTTCTTAACCCGGGTCCATCACTGGTGTCCATGAAGCTCCTAGAATTGCAGGCAAAATTTTTTGTTTATGCATTTCTCTGAGAAGAATAATAACAACTTTCATCAGATTCTCAAAGGTGTTTATGATCCAAAGAAGGTTAACACTGATGCTAGAGAGTAAAATTTGAAGCCCTAAAAGTTTTCATTCCCAGATTAGAATCACAAAATGTGAGAGCCCAAAAGGATCCAAGAGGTCATCCAACCTGAGCTGCCATCTTGCAGATGAGAAAAGGGAGGCCCAGGAAGAGAGAGTCATACAACTATAATTTATTAAAACACGAGGTAGTCGAGCTAGAACTCCAGAGTCTTGCATCCTAACCTAGCACTACATGTGATACCAATCTTCACTTTGGCTATTGTTTAAAAGTCAGATTTTGTTTTGTGTCTTTAAAATAATTTCTCTATGATGTAGAAACCTAACTATGAGAAATACATATGGTTTGAAAAGAACACAAAACATTTCATAATTATGGCTTTAAGCATCTGTTGTTACAAATAAATGTTAAAAGACTTTACTTGTGGATTAAAATTTTATATAAAAACAAAACCAGAATGATAGATATTATGCCTTGAACTCTTATTAGGTTTTCTCCTTGAAAAAGATGGTTTGTATACATGCCATATGACATGGTGGAGGTCTAATTTTTAAGTAGCTTTGCTGTATCTATTTCTTTGTATACACATTTTAAGCTTCTCTACAAATTAATATTTAATTTACATAGATAAATCCATTCCCTCTTACAGTAAGTATGAGTTAGCGATGTTCTTTTGTAATATTCATGAAAATCTCAAACTGAGATCATGCAGTGCTGCCTTTCACCAATAAACATGTTTCTATTTAATGTTTGGTTATTTTCAATTCTCTATACTTCCAAATTAGTAACAAAAATACAAAGCAAGGCATGTCATTCATTTATGTGGAAACTCTACATACCCTAGAGCAAAAATACTAACTGAAAAAAATGTCCATTATTCTCAGAATTCTCCGATGAAAGTAAGGCATTTAATATGTTTAGTAAACCAAATAAAATAGTCATTCCTTTTAGGAGAAAATACAGAACAATAACAACAACAAAAAAAGGAAGATAGGTTTTATAATAAGTTATCCTGAAATTTTTAATCCCCTAATGTTCTATGATTTAAAACAAATAAAATATGGTTAGCCTGCAGCCAAAAAAAAAAAATTCCTGGGCATGAATCACTGCTTACATTCTTTTCCATCCACAAACAATTTCATTTGGGAAAGTTGCCACATAGTATAGACAGTGACAACAAATGGCATTGTCCAGTGAACATCTGTTTCCGACTCCCACACTGATACTGCAGGCTGGCTACTTAGGAGTTAGTTGGTCTTCACGAGTTGCTGAGCCACAAAGGAACTGGAAATCACTGGTACGTTGAGGTTTTATTATTGGAACACAGGAAAACTTTATCATCATGCTGGGAAGTTCTGTATCTTTTGAAATATTGGAACCGGGGTTATGTTAGCACATTAAACCATGCGGAAGACTACTTCTGAAGAAAAGGGAGAAAAAAAAATTGTTGCTTGTCTGTTATGTCCTTGGGTTGAGGTTCCCACTCAATCTTCATATAACTTCCTCACCCACCCTCAACTGAAAACGAGTTTGTTTTTTAAAGATGTTATTGAGGATAGTTTTTTGGTAAAATTGAAGGAACCAAATACCAAAGACATTCTAAGCCAAACATGATAAATAAACACTATTGTTTCTTAACACAAAAATCAAATGAAACCAGAAAAGCTTTTATGTATACTGTTTTTCCCCCTAAACTCAAACTACAATGCTTTATATTTTAAAAACCTGGCCGCAGAGGACTTATAAAGACTCCTCACTAGAATATTCTCACCTCAGCTAAAAATTCTAAAAGGAGGGCAGAGAGCCGCTGGGAGAGAAGCCATTACAGACGTGATAAATGGAGGGGTAGTCACAGGACACAGACATGGGACTTTTGGCTCTACAGTTGAACCTGGGCTGTAAGGGTAACGGTTTATGCTAACCCATTAATAACCACTTGGTCTTCACGTGCACAGGACAGATTTCTATTCTATAGTACACATTTTCTCTGTATGCATTTATTTTTGACAAAAGCAATAACGGGAGTGGAAGTTAATCTCAATGTTGATTTTAAAGCAATGCCTGCTCAAATTATTTGCATACTCCAAGATAATTTGCATATTGCTGAAGCAAGGAGATTCCTTTCTTTTCTGTGGTTAAAAGTGGCATGACTTCTATTAATGGAATGTTGGATGGAAGAGACCATCAATGTCTGACTTGTATGTATATTTTTAAATGTTTCATTCTAAAAAGACATATAAGAACATATTCTATAAGATACTATTTGCTTCATTGGATATCAAATACAGTAGGCACTCAGAAAAATATTTGTTGAATAGATCTCTGACAGCTCTGACTCATGATAGAAAAGGGTACATTTCTATTAGACAGCAAGTTCTATGTATTTTGCCTAGAGGATGGTCTCTTTCACCAAAATACACATATAATTTGTGAACAAATACTTTGCTTTTAAAAATAATCTACCTGTTATTAAATACCATATCTTTATATTCTCACATGCTGAAAATCACCAAAAACATGACTGAAATAGTATTTAATTTTATTTTTAAATAAAAATAATTATTCAGTCTATCATTACCACTTACAGGAAAATATATCCATATTTGAGGAAGTTATACTTTCTTCATTTGACTCTGGTTCATAATGATTTAAAAAAAAATCAAAGTACTTGAGACGTGTGTTTCTTTCGCTTTTAACTACAGTCTTGTAATCAGCTCTCAAATAATTACGTCCATAATTAGTTATCAAAAAGAAAAAATTAATAAACAGGCAATTGGAAATTAGAAGTAAATCTGTAATATTGGTGCATGCGAATTCTTCTGTTATAAAAAATAAGACAAAATAGAAATTCGTAATAGGTATTATATTGGAAAACAATAACCTAAATTTATAGTCTTTTATGCTTGCAGCACACTTTTATCATCTCATTGGCGCCTCACAAGGCCCCTGTAAGGTAAGTGAGAACTGTATAGCATTTTCACCTTTTTTTTCCTTTAATCTGAGGCATCCTTCAAGGTTGTGCTGATTCAAATGGCGACTACTCTGCAAAGTTTTCCCAGGTGCCCCCTCTGTAGACAGAGTAGCTCTGCCCATGTTCTCACACCTTCTATCTTCTCTATTATACACGCTTTGTAAATTTCAAATTATGTATTCACAAGTCTGCACCCCCTCCACACCCCGGGGCATGGCTTGTGAGTAGGGGACTGCTGCTGTTGTTAGGTGCCATCCAGTGGAGTTTTGACCAAGAGTAGAACTGTCCCATAGGGTTTTCTAGTCTGTAATCTTTACAGAAAGAGATCTCAAGGTCTTTCTCCCACAGAGTCACTGGGTGGTTCAAACTACCAACCTTTCAGTTAACAGCCAAACCACTGCGCCATCAGGGCTCCGTTATACCCCTGTTGTTGCTGGTAGGTGCTGTCGAGTCACTTCCAACTCTTAGCGACCTCTTGTGACAGCAGAACTTCCTCATAGGGTTTTCTAGGCAGATCACCAGGTCCTTCTCACAAGCAGCCGCTGGGTGG
The DNA here is from genome assembly GCF_000243295.1 of Trichechus manatus latirostris. NCBI lineage: Eukaryota > Metazoa > Chordata > Mammalia > Sirenia > Trichechidae > Trichechus > Trichechus manatus. The sequence goes on from NW_004443971.1 coordinate 16,523,320, forward strand.
ATTCGAACCACCAACCTCTCGGTTAGCAGCCAAGTGTTTACCTGTTGCAAGAGCAGGGCTCCTTCAGCAGGGCCTAACCAAAAACCCACTGCTATTGAGTAGATTCCAACTAGGTATTATTATTGACTTTGAATCTCTACCGCTTAGCACTAGGCGTGGCATATTGGGGGCTCAATATATGCTTGCTACGTCAATGAATCCAGAAACTGCGGCTCAGAGAAGATGAATAAATGCTTTGACCAAAGCCACAGAGTTCATTAGTGGCTCAGGTGGAGGAGACTTGACTTCTGCCTGGTCCAGGGCTACTTCGCACCATATCCTCCAATATCAACTGCATTGACTGATCCCCTCTAAGTGAACTCTGATAATAACCAAATAAGTTAGCAAAAAGGCAAACAGTCGTGGCTGATTTTCTCAAGGAAGTAAAGAGAAAATTCTTCATCACACCTTGTGTCATCCAGAGGAAACATCAGCCTGCCAATTTTACAAACATGCCAGTAAAAGAATTTCCTTGACAAATGGGCAGCAGGGAAACGTCCCTTTTAAAAATCAATTAACCCCCTGAATTCATGAGCTTGCTAGAAACATTGTCTATGCCATGGAATACAAGGCTCACCTAGATGCTCTTCCCCTTTCTATTTCTAGGCATCTTCTTTTGTTCATACTTGCTAATAATAGTGGCCGAGCTGGGGGGACTATTTATAGTGCTGAAAGCAGCAGGACTCTGTGAACACTTTATTCATTTATATTTCCTGTGTTTACTGTTACCTTACCTTTTTGGTAATTAAGTGTTCATCCAAGATTTTATTTAGTAACAAATCAGTTGCAAATAGCGTTTCTTTTAATATATGAAAGCCTATATTTAGACTCGATAAAATATTTTGCTCCCTTTTCCGTATTAACTAAAAACAGATTTCAATGGGGGGAGGGGTATACACCCTGCCCTCTTTCCAAATTTTATACAAAATCTGATTGTTTGACCTTCAGGTGTTTTGATTTAAAAAAAGTCTCGCTTTATGACTAAGCAGTAGATTATGCATTCTCAAATCACTCAAATTTTGTCCTTAGATATCGAAGCAAGATAACTATTATAGCTAAGCTACCATGTATTTATTAAACAACAGACCACAATTTAAAAATATATCTGATTGTTATATAATATGGTTAGCAACTATAATAAAAAATGCTTTCCCTTCTCTGCCAAAAATTGCTTGCCAGAATACAGGGTCTCTAAAAATAGTCCCACCTAGGAATTCCTTTTAAAGCCAGTGGGGGTTTCTGGTATGAGAAGCATCTGAAACCAGAAAAATCAATTTTGCGAGATTTACTTCTGCTATTCCTGTATGCTGATTTTTGATAAGTGAGTAAGACGTTATCCGTTTATAAGCATTCCTTGTGAAGACGGTCATATCAAACATGCAGCAATTTCTGTACCATGTCTAAGACAACAAAAATGCATATTGTCTCACCCTGAATTGGCATCCCATATCCACGGGGCCCTTTACTAGACAGCACAGACTGTTTTAACCACGAAGTCAAACTCAAGGTAGTTTGAGTGCATTTATTTCAAAAATTATCAGTTTTTAAGACCTTCAGAAAAAAAAATCTGCTAAATATTACAAATAGGTCTGTCGCTCAGTAGTGAAATGCTGAGTAACACAGGTGGTGCTAGCTTCTGTGGTCCCACTGCATGTCAGCTCTGCTTTTCATCACAACCTGAGAATCCACTAGAAAGGAGACAATTCTTTTTCTTTTTTTTTAAATCCCAAATAGTTCTCCATTTAGAGAAATAATCAGCAGTTAATTGGATTATTCAATCTCAACAGCTCTCTTTTAATAAAAAATATTTTTTACTCCTCTGCTCTAAAGCTGATCAAACTAAGAGATTCAGCAAAAGTGGGAGCAATTATGTAACCATTTATTCACTACTTCTCAATATGGGCTAATTTAACTACTGGATTTGCCCTACACTCAAAGTTGACGGAACAATAGGTTTTAGGCACGGGTTGTTGTTTTAAGTGCCATTAGAATGGGTTTTTACCTAATGTTTTGTTTTGATAAAGTTAAAGCTAAATAAATACTCCTTAGCTCAGAACCCTTTGTAAAATATCACATCTGTGCAGCAGAGCGCTTTCAGATATAAGCTAATTATTAATGTATTCATTTTTTCCTTTACTTTCTGAAGTGAAGTGGGATAGAGCTCAAAGCTGTGGAAAACATATCACAAAAGTACATGAAATACTATGGTGTGGATATTAGTTCCTCTCTCCAAAAGTGTTTTGTACAGTACATTTGATTTAGAAATCAAAGAACATTAATCAAAATGGTTCCACAACTGATTTGATTTAAATTCTCACTAGTTATGATAAGTCTCTAGGTAAGGGTAAGTAATTCCTTAACCAAAGAAGCAATTGCTTAAAAGAGATAATTTCATAAAAGGACGTGTACCTGGAAAGGTTAATGTTTTTGTTCTCACTTCAAAACATAAACTCATTTTTACTCTTACAAAGTATACAAATATGTTTCTGCTGCTCCCTACAGATTCTTCCAGAATTCTCCCATTGACTGGGGAGCCTGAGCGCACAGACAAACACTCTGCTGTGCACCATAGCTGCCCATGTTCATACCTAACCAGACAGGTTATATGCTCACAGCCTGCAACTTAACACAGTCCTAATTCAGGCTTATTTATACATTCAGTTAATTTTTTGAACAGTTATTCTATTAATTGTTATTATGCAGGGACATTTGGTGAAATCTCCTGATTGATCACTTTATTTAACGGGTATCTGCACTTGTACACTATTTAAAAATAAAAATCATCAGGCACTCCAAAATACAACATGGCTCACAGAATTTGCTAGGATGCCTTCTCTCTTTACCTTAATTACTCCTCAAACCAAAACACTAAGAAAAGCCCAAACCCACAGCAAACGCACGAAGAGGCTCTGCCATCCATTCATTCAACTAACATATACTGACAGATTACTATGAAGGGGAAATTAGATGCTCATGAAAAATTACCCCAAACCAACTATATATAAAACTAGGTGTTTGGTCCCCTGTATAAATGTATCTGTCATACTAGCCCACAAATGGTAAGTACTTAGGAAACACACTTCATTTTTCTAATGATGTTAGATGTGAATAAAGTTCACTTTTTTTCTTCTTAACTTTTTCAAAGCCTCTTTATTTTGGACTTTGAGCTTCAGAGAATACACTCTTTATCAAAAAGTTCTCTAACATCCCAGTTTAAAGCCAACTAGAGTCCAGCTTAGAGGTAACCACTCATGGACACACGTAGAGTATTGAGATATAATTAGAGATTATGTTTTTTTTTAATTTATTTTTAATTTTATTTATTTTGTTATTGTTGTTGGGAATATACACAGCAAAATACCCAGCAATTCAATAGTCTGTACATGTACCATTCAGTGACATACATAACACTCTTTGAGTTGTGCAACCATTCTCAACCTCCTTCTCTGAGTTGTTCCTCCTCCATTAACATAAACTCACTCCCCCGTAAGGTTCCTATCTAATCTTTTGTGTTGCTATTGTCAATTTGATCCCATATAGATAGTTCTTGAGCCCTGGTGGCAGAGTGGTTAAGAGCTTAGCTGCTAACCAAAAGGGCAGCAGTTTGAATCCATCAGCTGCTCCCTGGAAACTCTATGGGGCAGTTCTACTCTGTCCTATAGGGTCACTATGAGTCAGAATCGACTCAATGGCAATAGGTTATAGATAGTTCTTAAAACAGCATAATGGTGGCACGGTGGGTAAGAGCTCGGCTGCTAACCAAAAAGGTCAGCAGTTCAAATCTACCAGTCACTCCTAGGAAACCCTATGGACTCTGTCCCATAGGGATGTTGTCATGAATTGAAGAGTGTCCCCCAAAAGATGTGTCAACTTGGCTAGGCCATGATTCCTGGTATTATGTGGCTGTCCTCCATTTTGTGATCTGATGTGATTTTCGTATGTGTTGTAAATCTTAATCTCTGCCTGTGGTTAATGAGGCAAGATTAGGATATGTTAAAGAGGATTAGGGTGGGATGTAACACCCTTACTCAGGTCACATCCCTGATCTGATGTAAGGGGAGTTTCCCTGGGGTGTCACCTGCATCATCTTTTATCTTACAAGAGATAAAAGGAGAGAGAAGCAAGCAGAGAGAGAGGGACCTCAAACCACCAAGAAAGAAATGCCGGGAGTGGAGCACATCCTTTGGACCCGGGGTCCTTGTGCTGAGAAGGTCCTAGACCAGGGAAGATGATAACAAGGACTTTCTCCCAGAGCCGACAGAGAGAGAAAGCCTTCTGTTGGAGCTGGCACTCTGAATTTGGACTTCCAGCCTCCTAAACTGTGAGAGAATAAATAAAGCCATCCACTTGTGGTATTTCTGTTATAACAGCACTAGGTAACTAAGACAGTCACTATAAGTCGGAATCAACTTGATGGCAACGGGTTTGGTTTTTTGTTTGGTTTTAAGAAGACATCAGGGGATATTTTTGGTTTAAGGTTTAAAGACTATCTCAGGGCAATAGTTTCAGGGGTTCATCCAGCCTCCACGGGTCCAGAAAGTCTGCATTTTCCCCCTTTTTTTTCAATGTCCTCCTTAACTAGTCACTTAAGGATTCTCATCTTTTCACTTAGATGTGGAAGGCAAGACTGGAAATAAAACTAAACAGGAAATGTGAGATTATCTAATGATTTTTCATACAAATCCTCTTAAGAATCAAGAATTTGAATTTCTACAGTATGATCAGGATCTCCAAACCTTTTTTACGTGCTTCATAATCTTACCATAGGAAACCTCACATTTCTAATGAGATCACCATGAAACCTGCATCTTCCAGAAAGTTCTATGGGTATTAAAGCGTATGAATTCTTTATGAATCCTTCATCAGAACTGAAATAGAACTTAATAGCATTTTCTATTTAAATTTTTTTGATATTCGTATTAGAGATCTCGTAGGGTAAGAAGGGTAGAGGAGAACCCATAGGACTTACGTTAGGCACTGGCCAGTCTAGGTAAGGTAAGGAGAAGGTGGAATGCGGAAGACTGAATAGCTGGAGAGGGTCTAATGATGCTGTAAATGTTGAGTTTAGCTCACAGAAAAATTATCTCTTTAGTCAGTAGGTATAACTGTCTTGACAGTACCATGGCCAATAAGAAATTATTTTTAGGAAGAAAAACTCAGTGATGGTGGCTAGGACTAATATCTATTTTAGTCAGTCTGGGTGTTCTAGACAAATCCTATTAGATCAAATTTAAAAAGATTATCATTTATGTAAATTTCTAGCTTAGGGGCAGAAATATCATGATGCTGAATAAGCTTAAGCCACAGGAACCTTCACTTGTACAGGCACCTCCAAGGCTCTTCGAAGGACCCAAGCAATGTGTATGCACAAGGTTCAATGTTTTCATAATTGTGCAAAAGTAAGATATTTTAGCATTTTTTTCTTTTTTATCATGAGATTCCTGAACTGTATAAGAGTCAAGGTTCACAAAGCTTCGATGAGCCTCTGCTGCCAAGTGATCACTGGCGTGGGTTAGCAAGTGAACTGGAAAGAAGTTTCTTCAACTACAAAGATATTAGACAAGATAATATCATTTTTCAAATGCCTAGAAATAAATAAAGTAAGGCACTAAGTAGTGAGAAACCAAGTCCTGTTGGAATATTGGGAGATATAAGAATTATAATAGATAAAACACTCGTTGCTATTAGCAGGGCTATTGATTCTGATCTGTATGACATATTCATGCTCATCTAGAATTTTGTAGATAAATCCCTGGATTTGTCTTCTAATCCAAACACCGCCCACTCTCTGCCCTGGGGGGAGAAAAGTATTGGAAAGATTACAGCTTGGATAACTTGTGCTACTATAGGAAAGAAAGTTGAAAAAGCAACAAAGATGATTAAGGATTGTAGTTAAAGCTTAGAAAGAGCATCTAAAATAACTAGCAATTTTACCCTCATAAAAAGGACTATGAAGGAGAACAAATTGGGCCCTATGTCAAGCCACTGGCTCAAATTTTGGGTCAAATTCTTCTATGGAACCCATTCTAAGGTAAGTATAATACTCTGTAAAAAGGTGAAAATGTATACTTAGAAAACAAAGGGTTCAACATTCCCTGCTTTCTTCAGAGCCAATCTCAGAACTGGGGCAGTCATGTGGGCAAGCCCTAAATGTTCTTAGCCACCATCTCCCTGTGCACCACCCCAATACTTGATTTGCAACCTGGTCAGTTGGTGTTAGCATAGAGGTCCAGTCTTAACTGGACCCCTCTGTACTAATTGCTGGAATAGGTTTGGATCCCCTAATGACCAAAGGTTTTTAGGTTTTCGTGTAGCTGCAATTCCAAAAGTAACCATATAAAAGGTTATGACCAAACAAAGGGTAACCACATGTCCCATCTCTACTGACAGATCCAGAGAAATGACATATACTGCAGTTGGACGGATTTAAGTTGCATATAAAGAATATCCTGACTGTTGTTAAACTCTGAAAATAGATTGTAGGGGGCTTGAAGAGAATCCCCTCGGTTTGAGAAGACTCTTATCTGTGTGGAGTCATTTAGCTGTGTTCTCCTGAATGAAAACAGGGATCAAAATAAATCAGTGGTTCCAAAAGGGGGCATAGGAGGACTAGCTCTGGCATCTGGATTTATCTGTTGAGGAAGCTTCTGAGAAAATTTGCGTGTCTTTTCCCAGAAAATTCAGTTCCCCTTCTCAACAAATGGCTCCTAATAGTTCAAGCTAAAACCAGAGTCTTGCTTGTCTCATCATTTCCTCTCAAAGCTCTTTTTGGCAAATTCAATCGTGAGTCCACTTCTCCCCATCTCCACACACTTACCCTGGTCTAAGCCACCATAATCTTTCTCCTAGGTTGCTGCACCTCCTACTTCAGCTCTTGCTTTCCTTCAACCCATTTCCCACCTGCAGCCAGAGGAATATTTTTTATAATGAGAAATCTGATGAAGGCACTCCATTGCTTACAATTCTCCAATAATTTCCTGCTCCAAATAACGAAATCTAAGCCCTACATGAGCTGGTCCTTGCCAAACTCTTTGACCTCATCGAAAGCCACATTTCCCCCTCAATCACTAATTTGTGGGCACACTGAGCTTCCTTATGTTTCTTGAATATACCAAGCTAGTTGCTACCTGACAGCCTTTGCACTTGCTGTTCCTCTGCCTGGACAGCTATGTCTCCAGATGGAGCAAAGCTGGTTCTTCCTTGCTTTTTAGATTTCAGCTCAAGAGTCAACCCTTCAGAACGGTCTTCCCTGAACCCGTCTAACTGCCCCCTCCCTCCCATACTCCACTCACTCTTCTATTCTATCAGTTCACAGTTGCCTTTGTTGGCTTGTTTATCGTCTGCTTTCCTCCCACTAGAACGTGAGCACCAATCAAAGCAGTACCCTTGTGGATCTTATTTACTACAGTGTTCCCAGGGTCTCAAACAGGGCTTTGTATGCAGTGAGTATATAAGTGAATGAATTAATTGAATGAATGAATGACTCATCAGGGATGGGGTGGGGACTGATAATAAGTAGTTTTAAAAAGCTGATGTGCAATCACTTTAGGTACACTTGGCTAGATAGCCCCCTTAATGTACATATAAACTGGAAGGTTAATTTGGTACCATTAAATCAATGAATATGAACTAAAAAGCAATAAATCAGCTTGAGGATAAAAAGAAAAAGAAAAACGCATTCCTGGTCAAAAAGAATGTTATACTGAAAAATTTTAAAACATCACACTTGTTTAAATCAAACGTAAAACAAGGATGAAGACTTCAAACACGTACATGTTACCAATCAGCGGAATTTACCTAGAGGGAAAAGGTCAATTTGGAAAGAATAACAAAAATATCCAAGTATATTAAAGACCAACTGTATACCTCCGCTGTAACAACAACCCGGGTGGCGTAGTGGTTAAGAGCTATGGCTGCTAACCAAAAGGCTGGCAGTTGAAATGCACCAGGCACTCCCTGGAAACCCTGTGGGGCAGTTGTACTCTATACTACAGGGTTGCTATGAGTTGGAATCGACTTGACGGCAACAGGCTTGGGTTTTTTTCGGTAACAACAACAGTCACGATAACTACAACAACCAAAAGCTCCAGCAGTACATACAAAGAAAACTTTGAAATGCACTTTAGCTCAACACTGGGAAACAAAAGAAAGCTATACCAAAACCCACACCGTGAAATTACACGGCAAGCACATGTCCAGGAGTTACTATGCGGCATTTACAATCTCTCTGGGTTTAATTCTTCTGGTGGCTTCTCTTTGCCTTGAATAAAATCCATATATAAGAACCTTATCAAAGTGCCCCTGTTGATCTGTCCAGCTTTAACTCTTGTCACTTTCCGCACACACTCAACCCTCCAGCCTGAGGGAATTGCATGCAATTCCCCAAAAGTACAATGCTAGCGCCTCTACTTCTTCCCCAAGCTGTTCTCTGCTAGCAATGCCTCCTCCCTTCAATCCCACCTTTTCATCTGTTTAACAATTCCTACTTATCCTTCAAAACTCTCCTTGGGTGTTCTTTCTTCCCTTGCCATACCTCCCCTCCCCCATACTGGGTTAGGAGCCCTCCAAAGAGCTTGAACCACAGTTTGTGAAAACCTCAATCTCTCTCTGTTTCCCTCCTTACGGGACGAATGCAGTGTTTCTCAAAGGTTGTCAAGTTTACTGTGAGAATAAATTGTAATTTTTATTTCAAAGATAATCGTAAAAATTGGTATAAGCATAGTCAGAATCACTTGCGTGCCTGTCATAACCAAGTGGAAACCCTGGTGGCGTACTTTTATGAGATTTCAGAGTCAGGATTTGCGCTGTGTTTGCGTGTTGTTGTGTGCTGTTGAGCTGATTCTGACTCACAGCGACCCCACAGAACAGAGTAGAACTGCCCCATAGAGTTTCCAAGGAGAGGGTGGTGGATTGGAACTGCCGATCTTTTGGTTAGAAGCCTGAGCTCTTAACCACTTCAAGCCCAGGGCTCCACGTTGTGTTTAGTGCGGCATAAACGCCAGGTGCCAGATGCTGTCAAGTCAACTCTAACTCATGGCAACCCCGCGTATGTCACAGTAGAACTGTACTCCATAGGGTTTTCAATGGTAGATTTTTCAGAAGTAGATTGTCAAGTCTTTCTTGCAAAGATGCCTGCGGGTGGACTTGAATCTCCAACCTTTTGGTTAGCAGCTGAGTGTGTTAATCATTTGCACCACCCAGGGACTCCCCAATGCCAGGTAACTACTTTAATTGAGAAAAGCACCCATGCAGGGCGACCTAACATGTGTCCAGTGAAGACCACAATTGCCTTATCTCTTGCAATTTAGCATAGGAATTGACACACAGCAGGAGCTCAGTAAATGTTTGGTGAACTAGTAAGTGAATGAATTAATAAATAAACAAAAACCAAATCTGGCTTCATGCTAGTTCAGGACTACCAACTTATACCAGGAGTGTTTCAGGGGCAGCAATGAAGTGTGATTCAGCTCTAAAGAAAAATGTTACATTCCAATAAAATGCAGGCTTTGTGTGTTTTGATCCTCTTCAAAAGCTAAAGCTTCAGTTGGAACCTTCCAAATGTATGACTGAAATGAAGTTATGTTTTTGAGATTGCAACATTTCATTGACAAAACCATAAAAGTAATTCTCAATGGTTCAATAAAACCCCTTCAAAAACATTCATAACCACAAATCCCAATACCTGAGTGCAAAGTATTAATGTTTTTAAAGCAAGTTATTTCCTTCAAAAGTGAAGCCGGGCTACTGTTTTCACTGCCAATACCTGACGTGATTTGAACTGAGCATAAACAGCAGTGTTACGGTATTATGCTCAAGCATCCCTCCCCACCCCTGCCCCCTTTCAGATATGCACCAAACAGATCTGGATTTTTTTTTTCTCTCTCTCTCTAAAGCCAGAGCAAGAATCAATTAAAATATATAATAATATGTTAACTAGTTAATATAGCAGTTAACATGAAGAGGCATTTCAAGCCTCTGAGTTTTTAGCAGCGGAGTGTTCTTTCTTTCATTTGTCCTGTAAGATCTATAATTGAAAGAATACCGTGAGAGACGCCTTTCATCAGCTTCACGAGTCACATTTCCCGCTTTGATAACTGTACAAGGAAAATCTAAGGCACTTCAAGCTACCCAATTACATTTGATTAGCCAGTCAAAATAATACAACAGCTTTTCATCACCCGGAGGAAAACTTTTGAAGAATTCTGTTGGTAATGCTTCTGCACAAACACTAATCCACATCATTATTTCACAAGGGGAAATGTAATATTTAGTAAGCTTTTTTTTTAATTAGGCAATAACTAAAGCCTCTTATTCATCACAACTTTAGATCAAAAAGCACAACTGTGATGATTAGATCTGTGTGGTAAAGAAGCATTAGTAGCGATTTCAGGGTAGGCAGGATACAGTGGTCAAAATAAAACAACAGGCCTTAGAATGAGCCAACATTTCAGAGAACACGTCTGAAAACAGGATATGCACTCAAAATTCTGTGATATATATATACAAGATCCGCCAGGGAGAATTATGTGGGGCCCCAAACCTGGAGGTACACATCATTATCTTCTAGCAAATGAATGGGAGCATGCAGATATAAAATCAGGAACATTAATGAAGAAGTCATTTACAATATCATTCCAAGAATTTTCAGATTACTGAGAATACTCATGGGAGGTTGCTTAAACGTTCAAGTCTGTATGCATTGCCTCTACCACAGAGGAGTTTGCCTCCTTCAAGTCTTGAACGCGTTAATTCAACCTGTATCCAGTGTCTACTCTGCTTCATTCCCATAAAAATATGTTTTTAATTTAAACGAAATAATTATATTGCTCTTCCAGGTAAAACATTCTGTAAACAGAGTATTTAGAAACGTGATATTCAATTCACAGGAGGTGGGCCTGCTGTAGACTTTAAAAACCAACAAGACCGAACCGTGTATAAAAGGCCAGTTACATCCATGTTCCCAAAATGAAAGAAAGAGACCGGTGCTTGAAAGGCGCCTGCTTGGGGTCACACTCTGCCTTTGCAATGCTCTTATTGCACAATGAAGGACAGACTTTAACCTATTGGCCAACTATTCTATCTGTCACGTAAAGAAAAAAGCACTCTTACAGAATTAGATGTCAGATCAAGTTTGGTTGTAAAGTTGATCCCCAATGTTGTGCAATTTTAGTGACATTTGTGAATGTTCAAGATAATGTGGCCTCCTTTTAGTTTTCTGAGAGAAATGAACGGCAACAGTGCCCAATAGCCCTGGGTGTTTCCGACTTCTAATTTTCCTCCTCAAAGTTTTTGGTTAGTCCATCAGAGTATACCACATATAAAGAATTCAGAGAACTGGTCCTGACAGGTCAAAAATGATTCCCAAGGAGAAAGTTAAAAGTGACAAAAACTCTGCCTTGAGCATTGTGCTCCCTTAAAGAACTATCTATAGGAAATCAAATTGACAACAGCAACTCAAAAGTTTAGATAGGAAGCTTAAGGGGCAGTGAACTTATGTTAATGGTGGAGGAACAATCTGGAAAAGGGGGGTGAGAACGTACAGCTTGAAGAATGTAATCAATGTCACTGAATTGTATGTAGAAATTGGTACACTGGTGGATGTTTTGCTGTGTATATTTTCAACAACAAAAAATAAATTATAAAAAAAAAAGGTGAGGGAAACATTGGTGACTGTTTGTGGGATTGTGTGGAGGTATGGCTAAAATACTGAAGTAGAATTGCCTCATGGTACACAGGAACTCTCACAACTATTTGAAAACAAGTTGGGAATTTTAAAGTTCCCTTTGTATGAAAAAGCACATGGGATCCATATATACTTACCTTGCCAAGCATGCAGTTTCAGCATTCCCTCTTGCCCTTGCCCATCAAAGCTGACATGCTACCCCAGTGAAAAATACCACTGAGCAGAATTCCACCTAGCATGATGGAAAAACCACGTAGAAGTTCCATCTACTGTCATTAAATACAGATCATTTCTATGGCTTGTCTAGCCAAGACTTTCTTTTGCCTTCTCTATCCATCCTCAGACCTACAGAGTATTGGTTGCTCTCCTTGTTGAACCACATTCCACCTGAAGGTCAAATGCATATACAGCTGAGGACAGGAGTTACAGTCATTTGGTCCCTGGGGTCCCTGTATGTCTATACAAAATATCAACTACAGGAGCTCCTGGAAAGCCTTAGGACTAGAATGGGAGGAAAGAAAAGCAAGTAAAAGAGAAAGGGAGTCTAGGGGGAAAGAAAAAAAGGTTGTGGGGGAGGGGAGTGGAGAAAAGAAAGAAAATGATGCAGAAGGTCAGAGTGTCTCCAAAGGAACCGGCCAGGGCCCCCATGCCACCTGCGCGTAGCCTAGCATACAGTAGCACAAAGTGCAGGAGGGAATTCGGTTTCAAGCATCAGGCAAGTGAGAAAAGAACCAACCGCTGCAATGGGTAATGCAGTATACATCATTGCTCTTGAGTGTGGGTGGCGTACTTGGGTTAGAGATTAATGTCTTTCATGTGAAGAATAGCTTAAATGCCCAATTTCCATGCAGCCATTCTGCAAATGGATTTTGAGCCCTCAAAGATTTGTATGATCTACTTCCCAAGCTATAGAAGAATAAGTCAGAATTCTTTACTTATCCTGGAAGATAAAAAGGCCGATTTTACCTCAGGTTCAGGGGGCAAAGTCCTTCTAAAGTGTGTTAAAGGGTGTCACACGAGTCATGTTTTCTGTTTTTTTTTTTCCCGTTACCTGACTTTGGACGACAGTGGATACAGAGTGCAGACGTGGGCACAGGGGGCTCCGACTCAGGGAGACCCACCTTCCCAATCAAAGAGCACCGAGAACTCACATGAGCAAGTTTTCCATAGGATCTGTGAGCAATCTGTGTACCCTGCTGGGCAAGTACAGTGTGGAGCAAGCAAGGACTCTAAATTATTCTAAAGGGGTCCTGATGGCGCAACAGGAAGTGCTCAGCTGCTAACTGAAAGGTTGGCTGTTTGAACCCACCAAGCCGCTCCTCAGGAGAAAGACCTGGTGATCTGCTCCCATAAAGATTACAGCCTAGAAAACCTTAGGGGGCAGTTCTACTCTGTCACTTGGGGTTGCTATGAGTCAGAATCGACTCGATGGCACCCAACAACAATTCATTATTCTAATATACAACATACAACAAACAGGTGCGTAACTGCTTCTAAGTAAACAACCTGACAAAACAAGATTATACAGTAAGGACGGGTGCTGGGCATGTGGGTAGCTGGGGGCGGGGTGCGGAAAGCCGAGCCAGGGTGTCACAGGTGGAGAGGACCACACTGGGGCTGCAGGTATGACCGCCCCCTCCTATGCTACCTCCGGTTATAACCCCATTGTACAAATTAAGGTTTAGAAGCTCCAGAGTTGCCTCTGCAACTAATGGCAATCCCCTATTCCTCTTCAGACACAGGCTTACTGAACTGCTCTATACTCGGTTGCCTATAATATCCTCCTCTGGTTCCAAAACGTAAAGAATTTATATGTCTTTGGGCCAACTGAAGATACACTGCTCTCACAGTGAAAAGGGTACTAGAGGTCCTTTAAGACCAATTGGAAAATGACGCAGGTATAATGATAATAGTAACATTTATAAAGTACTTTGCAGTTTACAAAGGGCTTCCATACACATTTGTTTTTTTAATGATAGTATTACCACATACTAGCTATAATGTCTCTAGGTCTTAGTACCTTCATCTGCAAAATGGAATTATAATGCCTACTGTACAGGGTTTGGTTAATATTAAATGAGATAATTCACGTAAAGCACTTAACAATTGCCTGGCTTGTAATAAAAACGCAATAATTGATAGCTATTAAACACTTGGCAATCTACTTCAGAAAAAATCAGCCACTGAAAACCCTATGGAGCTACAGTTCTACTCTAACACATGGGGTCACCAAGTTGAAGTTGACAGCAACTTTTATTATTATTGTTATTATCATTTATTTTCCCAAGTCTGTCGTCAGGGACATGTGGAAAAAGCAGAAATACTTCCGACTGGTCTTGAGTCTTCCCTAACCCTCACCTACTAATGCCTTCCAAGTAGATTACCTTCTAGCTTTTTTCCCCCTGCTTTCTTCCCCCCATCTCTCTCTCTCATCCCCTCCTTCCCCGATCCACACATAAACTGATTCAATTGCTTTGGTTAATTGTATTGGTCACTAACAGATTATTTTACTAAAACGATTGGTTGGATCGGTTAAACAACTAGTTAGCAAACTTTTGCTAATCAATGAACTCGTGTGTCTATACGCCAGTACAACCGTAGGCATAAGGGGGGACGAATGGACACTTCCTCTGGAAAGACGCGTTATGTGAGAGCCATGGTCTGGGGGTATTACTCGCACTCTCTAAGTAGATGGTGATGCAATAGTGCTCTCATCACAGGGTTGTCCGAGGGAGCAAATCAGAAAATGGCTTGAAAGCACCCAGCACGATATAATAGGCATTTAGGGCGCACCCAAAAAGAGTTACTTCTCCGTTTCACCATCTGACCTTGAGCAGACCAAGGAAAACGCCAATTTTCTTCCACTCTGATCATTCATATTGAGACACCTGACAATGGCCAAGCCAGTGAGACAAACGGCTTTCTTAGGGGTGGCTGGCTATTCTCACGCTCTCCCCATGACTCTAGCAGCTAACGAACACATCAATGGGAACAGGAAGCTTACTGGGTGTGTGAACAAGCAAAGCTGGTGCGAAGCTATAACCATCACGACCAACACTTCTACCAAATACGCTGGCTTCCCATGAAGGTTATGTTTGCATGGAAACTACCAGGGCTCGGCTACGCTGAAACAAAGCTTCAGGAAATTAGGAGCCATGGTGGCGTAGTGGTTAAGGGCTCAGTTGCTAACCAAAAGGTAGGCAGTTCGAATCCATCAGGTGCTCCTTGGAAACCCTATGGGGCAGTTCTATTCTGGCCTATAGGGTCACTATGAGTCAGAATCGACTCAACGGCACCTAACAACAACAACAGACTGAATTCTGCAGTTTGCAAATGTATATTCATTGAATAAAGCAAATTTAAAACTTGAAAAAAAGTACTTAAAAATCATAAGGGCAAAAACAGATCAGGATTGTCAGGGGTTGGGTGGGGGAGGAGATGACGAAAAAGGGCGCAGGATAATTTTTTTGGGGGAGGGGACTATAGAATTGTATCATGTTTGATTATACACTAAAAAGAGTGAATTTTATGACATGTAAGTTACACCTTAATAAAAATAAGTAACTAGTGCACAGCAGTTCCAAGGTTCCTGGTATACTTTCGAAACATCACTGTAAAGAACGCAGAAGGTGCAAAGACACACCCCATGGTTAGATGGGCATTTTCGGCTGTCCACCAATGAATCAGCCACTGCACAAACAGGTATTAACTGTGAAGGGCTGATGCATCCAATGAATAGCAAGCAAGCAAGAAGTCAAAAACAGCAGATTCCTTAATCAATTAATAGACATGTATATCTTAACCCATGCATAAGCAAGTGAGGCTAGAATAATGTAAATTCTCAACACCATCAGCCAGGTCAGAGGCTTGTTTCTGGTCTGACTGGAAGGATTCACAGAAGCAGATGTTCATCACTTGGTGGAGACCTGAGAGACCATCAAGTCAAACCTGCTGATGCCAATGTTCTAGTATGTTCTCTCCAAATTCACAAAGACAGGAGAAAACTCCTTGTCCACCTCCAGTGGAAGAAAAGCCAGTTTTCTGATTTCTTTGTAAACCTATGTAGGGTCAATTTATTTTATTCTGACATCTTTTGGATGAGTAGGAGAACTGGCAACAGGTGGTTTAATTTGTCTTCAGACAGAAACATTTCTCTCATCTTGATTGGAAATCACTTTAAAGTTTATTTCCATCTTATCATTTCCTTTCAGGAGTTGGCACTTTGCATCCTGAGATGTGAAAACAAAGGTAAGGCAAGTGGCTGGCTGTCACTCTGGGATGCCACGTGAGCAAGTAGGAACGCTGGGATTGAACGCATGGCTCCCGATGCCAATTCTGAGGTAAAAGCAAAGCATAGTAGTCTGGCAGGCTGATGTGGGAAGATACTGTACAGTCAGTCTCTTTCTCACTTTTTCTCTCTTTATCTCTCTCTCTCTTTCTCTCTCCTAGAAAAGGACTATGTAAGTTTACTAAAAGGAGCCCTGTGGTGCAAACAGTTAAGGATATGGCTGCTAACCAAAAGGCTACCATTTTGAACCCACTCAGCAGCTCTAGAAGGAGAAAAGACCTAGTGATCTGCTTCCATAAAGATTACAACTAAGAAAACCCTATAGGACAGCTCTACTCTGTCCCATGGGGTCACTAGGAGTCAAAATCGATTCGACAGCATCTAACAACAACAACAAGTTGACTGAAGAACACAGGTTAAAACTGGGACAGATTTAATAAAGTTTCAGGTTGCAGATCTGTATTGGCTGGGAAAGGTGAGATAAGGCTAAGGCTTGGGGAAAGGGATCGAATCTAGAATGATAAAAATAAATAAAACTCTGCTCAGAAAGCTTCTGTAATGCACCAGACAAAATGAAAAGTATAGGCCCTACCCGCCACCCCTTCACTGTAGAGAAAAGTATACTTAAAACTGGCTTCAGCATGGCTGAATTCCTTTGGCACAAACTCCCTCAGTCTGAGACCTACTTTCCACAGAAACACTAGTTATGTGCTTCAGTCAAGATTCATTTAGATTTTTTTTTTTTAAATTCCTGCATGTATCAGCATCATTCATTGAGGAGAAGCTCTTATGTATCCATTTGCAGAATCCTCTTAAGACATCTGGTCTCATGAGAAGATCAAAGAGCCTCCAGATTCGTTAGTTGTTCAACAAAGTGGGAACAATTTTCTCACTGCTCTTGTGTTCGTGAGATACTCAAGATACAGGTGAAAGAAAAATGACTGAAGGAAAAAAATACAAGCTTCTTGACTCAAAAGCACAGCTCTCTCACAGGGTAGGGAGGTCTGGAATTTGCTCTTAATTTCCAAAAATACAAGAAAAACTCAAGAGTGTGTTAAGATATTCCAAGGCCATTTGAAGACAGGTATGGTTTTAAAATTAGAAGGTGCAATGAATGTAAGACATTATCTCAGAAAATATTTCTAGTACTTTTATAATTAGTGGCTGATCTATCATCTATCATTTTCTCTCTGCCAGGCTTCACAAACATAATAAAAAGTAGCTCATGCTGACCATGGCCAGCATCAAGAAGAGCACAGGAGACGATCATGGTAAGTGACTGTAACTCCTGAGTACAACCCAGATGCTATTGCTGAACCGCATTCTCCCTGAGAGTGAGCTGTGTGCAGAGAGGGTACTCAAGAATGCTTCGGGAACTCTTTCAAGACCCAGAAGTGCTAGCTGGTAAATCCACTACACTGAATGATACCCCAGTGGCCTGAAAGAATTACTGTAGCTTTCTAAAGTGACTCATTCACTCCCAGTGGGTCTTCCCAGGGAAAATCTGTCTCCCTGATTATTAGTGATTCAGTAACTTCAAGGTAGTGATGGGCTTCTGATAACTCAGAGATTTGCTTTAGCTTTGCTAGCAAAGGCCTGTATTTTTTTGGAGTCAAAGATTACACCACAGGTAGTCCCTGGGTTACGGATGAAATCTGTTCCTAAGTGTGTCTTTAAGTTGAATTTGTAGGTAAGTTGAAATAGGTGCATAGGTTCTTGATTTAAAAGCTGCCCATGCAGCAGGTAAGGTGATTGTGATGAAGAATTTGTTGCCAGTAGGGATTGGAGTAGGGATTCATTTGTTTCAAAGAGAGGGCAAATTTACATAACATTAAAGGGCAAGCAGTAGTTGTCTATAAGTTGGACGTTCATAACTTGGGGATTTACTTATTTGTGTGTGTGTGTGTGTATGTGCCTGCGCGTGCACATGAGGGAAAGGGTGGGAAGGGAGGCTGCACAAAAGGACTGCTTCTTGGAACCTGAGTTTACCAGTCCCAGTTTGGCCGTCTGGTAGCTGTATAATCATGGGCAAATCACTTTCCCTCTTTTGCCTCAGTTTGTCCATATGTACAGGCATACCTTGTTTTATCACACTTTGCTTTATCGCACTCCGCAGATATTGCGTTTTTTACCAATTGAAAGTTTGTGGCAACCCTGTGTCAAGCAAGTCTATCAATGCCATTTTTCCAAGAAAATGTGCTCACTTCATGTCTCTGTGTCACATTTTGGTAATTCTCACAATATTTCAAACCTTATTATTATTATTATTATATCTGTTACAGTGATCTGGGATCAGTGATCGTCGATGTTACTACTGCAATTGTTTTCGGGCACCACGAACTATGCCCATATAAGATGGCGAACTTAATCGATAATGTTGTGTGTGTTCTGACTGCTCCACCGACCAGCCTATCCCCATCTCAATCCCTCTCCTTGGGTCTCCCTATTCCCTGAGACATGATAATATTGAAATTAGGCCAGTTAATAACCCTACAATGTCCTCTAAGAGTTCAAGCGAAAGGAAAATTTGCACCTCTCACTTTAAATCAAAAAGCTAGAAATGATTAAGCTTAATGAGGAACGCATGTTGAAAGCTGAGACAGGCTGAAAGCTAGGCCTCTTGCACCAAACAGCCAAGCTGTGAATGCAAAGGAAAAGTTCTTGACGGAAATTAAAAGTGCTACTCCAGTGAACACACAAAGGATAAGAAAGTGAAACAGCCTTATTGCTGGTATGGAGAAAGTTTTAGTGGTCTGGATAGAAGATCAAACCAGCCACAGCATTCTCTTAAGCCAAAGCACAACCTGGAGCAAGGCCCTAACTCTCTTCAATTCTTTGAAGGCTGAGAGAAGTGAGGAAGCTGCAGAAGAAAAGTTTGAAGCTAGGAGAGGTTGGTTCATGAGGTTTAAGGAAAGAAACTATCTCCATAACATAAAGATGCAAGGTGAAGCAGCAAGTGCTGATGTAGAAGCTGCAGCAAGTTATCCAGAAGATCTAGCTAAGATAATTGATAAAGGTGGCTACGCTAAACAACAGATTTTCGATATAGACGAAGCAGCCTTACATTGGAAGAAGATGCCCCGTAGGACTTTCATAGCTACAGAGAAGTCAATGTCTGGCTTCAAAGCTTCAAAGTACAGTCTGACTCTCTTGTTAGGGGCTAATGGAGCTGGTGACATTAAGCTGAAGCCAATGCTTATTTACCATTCTGAAAATTCTAGGGCCCTTAAGAATTATGCTAAATCTACTCTGCCTGTGGATGGAGACAGCAAAGCTTGGATGACTGTACGTGTGTTTACGACGTGGTTTACTGAATATTTGAAGTCCACTGTTGAGACCTACTGCTCAGAAAAAAAGATTCCTTTCAAACTATTACTGCTCATTGACAATGCACCTGGTAACCCAAGAGCTCAGATGGAGATATACAAGGAGATTAATGTTTTCATGTCTCCTAACACAACATCTATTCTGCAGCCCAGGGATCAAGGAGTAGTTATGACTTTCAAGTCTTATTACTTAAGAAATACACTTCATAAGGCTATAGCTGCCATAGATAGTGATCCCTCTGATGGATCTGGGCAAAGTAAATTGAAAACTTTCTGGAAAGTATTCACCATTCTAGATGCCATTAAGAACATTCATGATTCATGGGAGGAGGTCAAAATATATTAACAGGAGTTTGGAAGAAGTTGATTCCAGCCCTCATGGAAGACTTTGAGGGGTTTAAGACTTCAGTGGAGGAAGTAACTGCAGATGTGGTAGAAACAGTAAGCAACCTAGAATTAGAAGTGGAGCCTGAAGGTGTGACTTAAGTGCTGCCACCTTATGATAAAAATTTAATGGATGAGGGGTTGCCTTTTATGGATGAGCAAAGAAAGTGGTTTCTTGAGATGAAATCTACTCCTGGTGAAGAAGATGCTGTGAACATTGTTGAAAAGACAACACAGGATTTAGAATATTATGTAAACTTAGTTGATAAAGCAGCAGTAGGGTTTTATAGGATTGATTCTAATCTTAAAAGAAGTTCTTACTGGAGGTAAAATGCTGTCAAACAGCATCGCATGCTACAGAGAAATCTTTCGTGAAAGGAAGAGTCAATCGATGTGGAAAATTTTATTGTTGTTTTATTTTAAGAAATTGCTACAGCCACCCCAACCTTCAGCAACCACTACCCTGATTAGTCAGCAGCCATCAACACTGAGGCAAGATCCTCCACCAGCAAAAAGACTATGACTCACTGAAGGCTCAGATGATAGTTAGCATTTTTTAGCAATAAAGTATTTTTTAATTAAGGTATGTACATCATTTATTTTTAGACATAATGCCATTGCACATTTAATAGACTACAGTATAGTGCAAACATAACTTTTATAGGCACTGGGAAACCAAAAAATTTGTGTGACTTGCTTTATTGCAGTCGTCTGGAAAGAAGCCCACAATATCTCCAAGGTATGCCTGTGTAAGAAGAAAGTCAAAAACAAAACCTGTTGCCGTGGAGTTGATTCCAACTCATAGCAACCGTCACGTGTTACAGGGTAGAACTGATCCATACGGTTTTCTGGGCTGTAGTCTATACAGAAGTAATCGCCAGGTCTTTCTTCCACAGCACCACTAGGTGAGTTCGAAGCTCTAACCTTCAGGTTAGGTACAAACTATTTGTACCACCTGGGGACCTTGTAGAAGGAGAAGGTGGGGCTAATGATCTCCATGTCTGTTCCACCGCCGAAAAATTGCGTTTCTAGGTGATGCAAATCTTTCCATGCATGTGTACTGTTTTGACCAGTTTCAGAGTATTAATTTCATATTTCTTGTACCAGTGTTTTGGACGGAGACCAGAACTGTCCCTTACAGGTGTGCAGAAAAGCAAAACAGCTCCCTTGGACATGTCCTCAATTCCTTTTTCCCCTTTCCTCTTCCAGCTTTGAAATTTCATCCTTTCTAAGAGTGTTCTCTCTCTCTCGTTTTTTTTTTTTTTTTTTTTTGCTGCATGTGTGCTGTTGCAAAAGCTGAGAGTTTGGGAGTTGTCATTTCCTCTTTCTCTGCCATTATTTTGAATGGAAACCGGAATATATTTGTTGCACCTTGCAGGTGTGTAGAAAAACAAAACAGCCCACCAAAATCTCCTCTGGCCCTTCTTTCCCCTTAAATCGTTAAACAATGAAATCTATGTTCTCTCCTGTAATACATGGTAGAAAGTGTAACTTGTCCTGGGAAAGTTAGCAAGGGGCCACTGGCAAAATGTAACTTTCCAGGAGCGAATATGTGGCTTTGCATCTTCGGGTTATGGAGGTATGAGTGATCTGCTCTATATTGCTTAATGGGTAATTTGCTGTGAAGATAACAAATGATATTTAAAAAATCAAAACTTTTGCAGAAAAACAGAATGAGGCCTGGGGTTGCAGGCCTGGGGTGGGGGTGGGGGGGAACCAGGAGTAAGAGGCCACTTTTAGGAGTGGTTCTTCGTGATGGCAGGTAGGCAATGACCTCGGAAAGAAAGCCCACAGAACCTTCCCGACAGCAGTGTTTCCTGAATCTCAGGTCATGCCTTATTAGTAGGTTGTAAAATCAATTTAGTGAGTCATGACCAAAATTTTTTAAAACATGAAATAAATTAGCCTTCCTGGGTGGTGCAAACAGTTAAGCACTCAACTACCAGCTGAAAGGTTGGCGGTTCAAACCCACCCAGAGGCGCCTCGAAAGACAGGTCTGGCGATCTGCTTCCAAAAGATCAGAGTCTTGAAAACCCTATGGAGCAGTTCTACCCTGCACACATGGGGTCGCCAGGAGTTGGGATCGGCTCCACGGCAACTAACAATAATAATAAAGCAGAAGAGAAGAGAAAATATCAGTGTGCATGACATGTAGGGGCCACATACCATCTAGTGAAACTGACACAGGTGTGTGTGTGTGGATGTGTGTGTCTGTGTGTGAGTGAATGAGATGTGTTTGATACACCAAGTCCCAGTGTAAAATATATTTCTAACTGAAGGTCACGGCCAAAAAACGTGAAAGCCGCTACCCTGTAGAAATGCACTGTGATGGGCATGCCTCATTGCTGGCTTCCAACAACTTGTTCCATTTTCTGACAAAGTAAATTTCGAAAGGAAAAGAAAAAGAAAAAGAAAAAGAATGCTACCAAATGTGAATAGTCACTTCACAACTCTCTGTCTAAACTCTCCCAAAGTTATCCTGAACTCTGTTTTTGGGTCTCTGAAAAGTAGTTACATTGAATCACTCCTGCTCAATGTAAGCCTGAGGCAAACTGCCAAGCCAGTCGTTTGTCTTTCTCCCTGGGGGCACTTACCACCCCTTGAAGGAGCCCCTGTGTTGGTACTTTTTTTCCCCTTTCCTTTTCAAAGCTTATTCTCATGAAAGACTAATAAACAGAGTAAACAGTACTTTAATATGTCCCATTCCCAAAGGCATTTATATTTTAGCTAAATATTAATTAAGCCTTGTGCCAGATGAAAAGGATCTCATGTAGAATTTAGCCACAGGGGGAAGAAAACAGAGAAAATGTGAGGAGAGAGTGTCTTCCCAGCCCTCTGAAGTCTTCACCTGTGGCTAGCTACAATGTTTTCTTTTTTACATGCAAATAATATGTACTACATAGTATGTAGTACTTTCCTTGTAGATTTGTGAAATATATGCTTATTTTCTTCAGTGGTCTTATGAAATTTTCTTACCATAAACTTCTTGAGAGGAAATATTTTCTGTTATTCAACTTCGTTTTCATCTTACACTCAGTTTACTGCGTGGCAAATTTTAGGTCCTCAATTAGTACTGGTTAAATAACTGCTAATTATTATGCAATTATACTACTCTATAACCCGTGTGGTGATGTTGTTTCCAATGTCAAACTAGTAGGAGAGTACAACGGCACACTTTTTTCCTGGATTTAAGGTAGTATTCTGTAAAGGCTGTGTAAGTTTTTCATAAAACAATTGTAACCATTTTTAATTTGCACGAATTTATTAGCATCTAATCTACATCAGATCCCCAGTACTAGGTGCTTTACCTATATATTTTCATTTATTGTCTGCAAAACTGCCTCAGTATAGGTATTGTTATTCTTCCCAGCCCCCATAAACACTAGAAACCAAAGCTCAGAGAGACTCACAACCTGCCCGTGAAGACATAATTATTAAGTGGCAGAGACAATTCAAATCGGTCCATCTCAGTGCAAAGACTATGCTTTCCTCACTTTACCTTACCTAACTTTTCAGTTGAATCTAAAATTATCATTTTCATTTTTAAATCCCTGATTTCTTCCTTGGTTATCACAACGTAAATTACATCCACGAAATATTTGACCTTACCATGCTAACTCCATATATTCTGCTTACCCTCTGCAGCCTACTATCTCTAGCTTCAGCTGTGTTTAAATGTAGCAATAAAGGACATTAGAATCAAGAGCTGTCTACGCCAGTGGTCTGAACAGCATCTTGGTATTCTATTAACTTATGTGGATCAGTTCAGATTAACTTTTTTGTTTCTATGTACAAATCACAGTGCTTAACACAGACTGCTATGAAAAGCACTATTTTTCATTTGCACATGACTTCCAAACTCCCTAGCCCATCTACAGAGACAATTTTTAACAGTAACCCTCTCAATTAAAACTCTTTCTATTTTTCCTTCTCTTGGGAGGTTTTAAAAACTCCTCCGATTGTCCTAGGTGATCAGAAGCCACAGACATCGAGCAGCCACATATTTCCCCAATGACAGCAAAAGGAAGAAATTGATTTTGTAACAGATATGCACAGAAATCAAATCCAGGATTCCGTTTTTTGTTTTTTTTTTCTAAAAAAAAAAAAAGAGAATAAACCCACTGACTACCACATGTGGCTTGGTAGCCACTTTTAGATTCCAAAAACAGCTAAACTTTCCCACATTAATGTAGTCTTAAGCTTCAGGAAATAAGATAATTGCATAGCTAAACAGAGATCCTTACACAAATAAGCACCATATTTACAATGTACCAATCCATTAAAATTAATGACAGACAAAACGACAGATTATAAGAACTAAACCCCAATCCGAGCAGACTAGCACTCACCATTTGCTCATTCCCTATCCAGCGACAGTAAACATCCTATTGGAATCTGCTCCGAAAACAAAGGCTTTACCAACCTAATGTCAAGGTAAACAGGTACTAAATACCTATTTAATACTACTCACCAGTGGTAACATTTGCATTATTTAGGGTCTAAACACCACTCAATGTTGACACTTTTTCCTTTGAAAGAAACCTTCAAAACAGAATCATAATATAGTTCTTTGATTGATCTTTTAAAATATACTTTACAAGGTACTTTTTCACCGTGACTTAAAGCTTCCAGCCATAAACCACCTGAGTTAAAGAGAATAAATAAGGACTAATTCTATTATGCAGGAGAAACCCGAAGTTTCCTATATTCTAAGTTAAATGTCACGCTTGCAAATTAAAAGCCACAGAAAGTGAAGTGCAATGATCCTGAGGTCAAGGTCATCAAATGCTTCTACTATGTAAACCATCCACAGAACGAAAGTAAAGAAAACGTATTTTCAGCAGTAGGAACATATTAATTAGGAATATAGGTCTTTTCTTGAAAAGGTATTATAAATTTTAAGAACTGATTACCTACCTTAAGTTCTCTGAAGAAAATACTACTCCTGGCCCACTCAACAATGGAGAAAAGGGTTTGATCGGCCATTTTGCACATAAGCCCAAACGTGCTCAGCTTTTCATGCTTGCTTCGGTTAGCTTGCTCTTGCTGCAAATAGGCCATGATTTTGGCCTGGACTTGAGGCTCATCTGGCTCACACTTCAAAAGTTCCAGTATCAGATGTGGGATGCTTGCCGGGGAGTTTGTCTGGTAACTATCCATATAGGAATAGCCCATTATGGACTCAGGCGAGCTGGTATAAGGGTCTGGGTACTCAGACTTGATCGCCCGGCTAGGAAAGTGGCCATATGTTTGGTAACCTTGCAGGCTGCCATGAGGTGGCATTGTCATGCTAATGGGGGATGTTACAAAGGGACTTCTGTCATAGTCTGTAGGAGGCAAGGCAGCATGGTTCAGAGGTAGGCCTTTGGAGGCAGAGTGGATGTTCTGAATTGCAGAGGAGATGGTCAGATCAGAGGGCATTGCTTGGATCACCTGAGACATGGCTTCCAGCTTAAGTCCATTGGCTCGGATGAGGGCTTTTTTCTGTTGCTTCAGGGCCCTGTCTCTCTTGTACATTGGCCCAAACTTATTCCTTCCTCCACGCATTCGGTCAGCTCTTACTGCTGTTGGGGAAAAAAAGGAAATAAGGGTATAAATAGGATTCAAGTTATTAGCATTCTCCAGATCAAAACACTATTTAGAGATGTTGAAAACTGACAAGAAGTGGTATGTGTGCGGCCGTTTCAATTTCAATAGCCCACAAAGATTAAAAAAAAAAAAAAGCCACGTCCTTTTGATTTATGAATTCTTTCCTGCAAGTGTGTTTTGTCATCCAAAAAATATTTTGGATACGTAAGAACATATCAACCCTTTGGTTAAAGAGATTTCATAATTTTTGCTACACAGAGTCATTTGATATATGTATATATATATTTTTTGACAAAAGGAAAATGATTGCCTTTCTTTACCTTAAAAAGTATGCTTTCATGATTATAAGTCACTTTGTATTGCTAAGAAAGAGTTGCAGTTTTTCAACGAAGAAAGAGTATTAGTTTCTGTCATGCCGGTTACCTTGTGATTCTCTCTATGGAAACCCAAACTACTGAGAAGAAAATATATCTAATAATACATTTCTGGGTTAAATTGTGAATCTTTTCCTTTAGACCATCTTCCTCCCTCAAAGCTAGTCGGGCTACTTTGTTGCAAAAGGGTAGGTTACCTGCTCTTCTTGAAAAATCATTTTCACCTGGACTTGAGGAGCGTGCGTCGGATAATCACCAGTTATTGCTTTTAATTTCAGCAGAACTGGACATAATTACAGCAAATTCATTTCAGAAGCTGTCAAGAAAGGCCTCTGCTACAGCGGCGTGGGAAGGCAGGGGCTGTGCTTCATAACTTAGTTCATATAGTTCTCTCCAAACCTTTAGTGGCCAATGGCAATTATACAGAAACCAGCAACCTCTGACAGCTTGTGACATGTTGGAATTGCTGGAGGTTACATTTTTGAGCTTTTTATCTTTGGATTAGTACACCATTAAACATTTATTGCAAATGCTAGGTATCCAGAATATTGCACAAGATCATAAAGAGTTTTTTTCATCTAGGTGATAATTTATTGAATAGTCAATTGTTTTTCATATTACCATTAAGGAAGTATGCGTATGCCCCATAAGTGACTTATAATTATGAAAGCGTACTTTTTAAGGTAAAGAAAGGCAATAATTACCCTTTTATCAAAAAATATATATATCTCAAATAACACTGTATGAAATTCAAGCCTTTGCTTTTTAACCACACTTTATCTTAGTCTTATACTAGAGTGCACATCCATCCACTCACCACAGTAGTTCACTGTTTGGGAACTAATAAAGTGACTGACGATCAAGAAATTAATAAGCATCAATTACTTCCTTTCTTGTTACCTCCTCTCTTCTTAAAAGCAACACTGACTTAACTGTCCTCATGGTAACCAAAGCAGCTACTTCTATTTGGAAGAGTCTGTTAGCAAGTCAGCAGATTTATCTGAGTTTTTTTGAGTATTTCTATCAAGTCTGAGTTCCATACAATAGAAAAACTCCAAACAAAAATAGCCTGTGCCTCATTGATCAAAGAAAAGGCCCTCTTGGATCTGGCACCATCAGTGATATGTATCCCTTGTTATTACTTTATTTGCAGTATATTCAATCTGTGGAAAGACAGTAGGTCAGAGGCTGGAAAACAGCAACATACCATAATAGTCCAGGAACTACAAATTACTTACAGCAGTCACATATTAACTTTACTGCCTGCCAATCTGTACGTGATAAGTACAGGCTCTGCTCTTTCAACATAGCTTAGCATAGCTTTTGAGGAACCGCTCGCTTGTTCTCATCAGACCCTTGCTACCAATTTACTAGTTCATTATTTTTCATGTTTCCTGCTTCGCAAATTCATTTTGCAGAGTCAGCCATTATCTTTAAAAGAGGAGGGAGGCGTGTGCTTCCCCCACGCTATCAAAACTGATATTCTACACGAGAAACTCCTTTTCACAGTTAAAGGCTTGAACTCTTGCTCAGGAATCCTGAAATTAATATTCACGATTTTCACAATTATGACACCTAGTTAAAAAATATTGAATTCAAACTTTACTAGGCTACCTTAGTTTGAAAACTTCAAGGATATTTTAACGTCTATATTTTTGCAAACTAATTTGATTCATTTTCTGTTGACTCCCTTTAGCCTGGTTTTCAGCTGCCCTGACCTTTTTACTGTCAAATATGTCTGCCGAACTAAACAAAAGGGAGAGGGGAGAACTCAGATATTTAAATTTTTTCCCTGGTAGATTTTACCAGAGTTTCGATGAGACTCATTCTATAAACAAAAGAAAAAGACAATGTATCTTACATTATTGTCAGTAGTGTTAAAAAAGTTGGGAAAATAATGTTACCCTACTATAAGCATAATGTTGCTGTAAAGCCCACGTCCTTGAAGAGTTCTAATAGGCAGTAGTCTTTATAAGAATCTTACCTTCTAGCTTCATTCCAACACTTAGACATTTTTGAAATCGACAGTAAGGGCAACGCTTTCTCTGTGTTTTGTCAATTTGGCAGTTCTGGTTTTCTATACATGTGTACCTTTTGTTATTTTGGACCGTTCGCTTAAAAAACCCCTATAAGACAGAGAAAATAGTGAGATGTATTATAAATCTAACGCCCATCTCTTCCATTGTTTCATTTTAAGGAAATCACCAGCAAATCCTTTCATTGCATCATCTGAGCCCCTGTGTGGTTCTGTGGTTTATTTTACATTCAGCAAGATCAACCTTCCAAAACAGTGCCAGGCCATAGTGGAGATTTTTCTGGCACCAGAGTTATATTCCTGAAGAATTACGTCAAATCTTGGAGAGATCTGGCTACACACCATTTCATCCCAACAGTCAGAGAAAAATATACTCTATATTGACCAGTGATTTTTAAAAAAATCTATTTTCCTATTAGCCTTCACATTCCAGTTGGAGATAGTTGGGGAGATCTGCATTGTTTTTAAGTAGTCTGATACAATTTCAGTGACAAAACACCATTGGAAATACTGAATAGCAAAACACCTCAGATTTTTTACAAATGTCAACACTGGATAGTTAAAAGTAAAAGGATTTAAATAGTAAAATGGGGCAATGCTCAGAATTTCACTGGGAGATATTCAAATATAGAAACTCTGCAAAAAGGAAAAAAAAGGTAAAACTCATTGAAAAGGAAGCCATGTATTGCAGAGAACTGAATTTCAGCACACAGAGTGTATACTTTCCCTATAGTTCACTCAAAATAATTAATCAAAAATAGAATTTGTAGCTTTATAATATAATAATAGCTCTACCAGAATGGTGTTCTTTATGTTTATCCCACTAGCCATAAACAGGAACAATGTTACTTTGTTATACAGAATGAGGGGATTTTCCTGGCAGTGGTTTAAGTAACTGTACTGAGTTGTCTACTTAAAAAAGCATTTTAAAATAGCCAATATTAAATTTACTGGGAATATAAAGGCCTGAGATAAATTTATACAGTATAATTGATATGATTACTGATAATACGTATATTTTACATACTAAAATCCTTCCATTTAAGCAGCACACATAATATATTTAGGAAGACCACTATATTATGACTAAGATCTGGTTTCTTGTTTTTTGTGATATAAATTTCAAAAAAATCTGAAAATTATTTTTGGACTATATTAGGATGAAATCATGCAGTTGGAATTTCGACTTTTATGTCTGTGGATAAAAAAATGTTTAGATTTGCAGCACAGAATACTGTGAAGTTAAAATGTATTTGGGAAATCCTTTGTCATGTTCCCTCTCATGAACAACGATGCTTTAAATATATATAAGTCAAGCAAAATCAATATTTAGGACTGTTAGAAATGGAAGCCTTTCTACAGCTACATGACTTTGCTACAATAAAATATTTGAAAGCCAGGAGACTGGCAAAGTTTTCTAAACAGCATAAATTCCTTTTGCCTTTTGAACTACATCAGACACATATTTCTAAGACTCCTCTCCCTAAGACTCTCTCTCTCATCTCATTTTTTAATTGAGTCTAAAAAAGACAGCCTAAATTTAGCTGGACAAAAAAGCAATCCAGTGGTTTATTTTGGCTTTGGACGTTGTATTTTTCAGGTAGCAACATGTAAGCAAACCTTGCAGCTTTCACAGGTGAGAAGCCCATAATGGTACCCAGATACTTTATCTCCACACACCGGACAGAGTTCTTCAAGATCTTCATCATAGGAGTAATTCACCATTTTAAACTGAGATACTGAAACAAGAAGAGAAGTGTAGACACACATCCAATTAATTTACTACATAGGTTTTAATCCTGCAATGAAAAGCATTTCGGTGATTGGGGGGCAAACAGCACCAGGTAAAATATGAAAGAAAAAGTAATTTTTTACCCGGGTGGTACTGAAGAGAACTATTTTTACACAGTGAAAGTAAAACATCTTTTGGCATCAGTGAGCATGCACTTCATTTTTTTTTAACTTAAAAAATAATTCCAACTTCTGTTGTTAAAATTTTAAACTGACCACTGTTGAATACAAGTTTCGTAACTCTGCAAAGCAACAAATCAGAATAGAAACATGAATTGCATAAAGTAACAACTTAAATGTTCTTTTAAACCGCTGTAAAGTTCCAAAATGTCACCTTTGCCTGAGGAAGAAAAACAAGCACACACATTACACCCCCCTCTTAAACCTGATACCCACCCCCCAAACCTGAAGTAAGTTTGTTGCAAGTACACCTCCTTTGTAAGGATAGCAACACCGATTGCAAACACTGATCACTGTTTGGCAAAGAAACTGAAGCTCCAGAAACCTGCTTTTCAGCAGCAGCCCCGTGTGGGGACCTCATACCATCAAGAAAGCAGTGTCGGGAGCAGAGCGCGTCCTTTGG
>NW_004443971.1:16553511-16567927 GCF_000243295.1 Trichechus manatus latirostris
GAGAGAGAGAGAGAGAGAGAGAGAGAGAGAGAGAGAGAGAGAAAGCCTTCCCCTGGAGCGGACGCCCTGAATTGGGACTTTTAGCCTACTTTACTGTAAGGAAACAAACTTCTCTTTGTTAAAGCCATCCACTTGTGGTATTTCTGTTGTAGCAGCAGAATTAACGTTCAGATCTGTTAGATTAATCGAAACACTCAGTTCCGTATTGACAGGACTCCTGTTCTGGATACTCTCATCTCCCAACATTTGAAAATCTGTGAAAATAAAAAGAAGGGAAAAAGAAAAGGGGGGACGCCCGGGCGAAATAGAACAGAAGAGGAAAAGATACACACTAGGGTTTGGTTTCGTCGCAAAGTATTGAAGCCCTGGAATGAACTTCACATGTTTCCGATCATCACTGCAGAATATAAACACCTTGAGATCGCCTTGTTAAAGTTAAACAGAAATCAGGCCGAGGCGACGCACGACTCACAGCAGGGATCGGGTAACCGACTTCCTCGGGACGCAGCCCGGTGTAGGCGTCCTCGCAGCTAAAAGATGGATGAACTATGCACAGGAGGTCGGTGGTCAGGAAACCCTAGGAATTACCTGATCCGGTCCCTCCCTGAGACTCCGCGTCCACGCGAGGCCAACTCCTCGAGCGCCGGGCGCGGGTGGGTGGGCGCAGCGGACGCGGAGGGTGAGGGACCGGTCCGCTCAGCTCGGCCTGCGCCCGCACCCCTCCCGAGCACCCTCTCGTAAAGCCCCGGGGCGCACCCGGCTCTCGCCTCTTGCTCAACCTTCGGCTGCACAACGGCCCACAAACAAACGCCGAGCCGAGTTTGTTTTAAGTTAATCAGTGGCATTTGCAGGGGGCGGGGCGCGGGGGATGGTGAGCCGATGGCCGGGCAGAAGTTTCCTCTGATTTGTTTACCAAAAAGGAAAGAGAAAAAGAGCCCCCACCCCATCGCCAAAGTACCCGGTCATTTCATCACCACAGTGGCCTCCTTGCCAAAGACTAACCCGTTGCCGTCGAGTCGATTCCGACTGATAGCGGTCCTGTAGGACAAAGTAGAACTGCCATAGTGTTTCCAAGGAGCGGCTGGTGGATTCGAACTGCCCACCTTTTGGTTAGTAGCCAAACTCTTAACCACTGTGCCACTAGGGCTCCAAATGACTAGTTCTTTCTTTCTTTCTTTTTCTTTTTTTGCCAACGACTAGTTCTTTTTGCATTAAGTTTTTTCTGTACGGATTCTTATGGCCTCCGGAAAGGGCCGTCGGGGGTCACTTGCAGTACTTGGCGACTGAGAGCAGAGCGCAGACCAGCCAAGTTGAGGCATCCCTTCCCGAGACACAAAGCCCAGAGCTGGGGCTTAAACAAGAGTGACTTAGAGTTTAGGGGAATCCCAGGAAAGGAGGTTCCAGCAGAGGCAGGCGCCCGGGCTGGGTGAAATGGAAATAAAGGGATGCTGAGCGCAGTCCTCCCGGCGGTGCCAGCCTGGGTTCCAGTCCTAACAGGCCCGCGCTCGGGTTTGGAAACCTTGAGATTTGGGGGAGACTGAGAGTATGAGAAGTTTGCCTGTAGCCCCTTTTCTCCTAAAATACGTGACTATTGCCTAGAGGCATGTTTAAGGGGTGGGAAGAAAGTGGGCTTTCCGAAGGGGGGTTCTTTTCAACTTCTCCTCCCCCCAACAAAGTGAACTCTAACTTCGGACCTAAGGGGCCGAGAGAAGCAACTGCTAACAGAGGGTGCTCAATGCACACTTCGGGGATCCGGCATCGGAAAGGTCTGGGCTAGGGATGGGGACACTCTTGGAAAACCCAAAGACAGAGGCCGAGTTGGGAAGGAGAGGCTGCTGTGCAAGGCAGGGATACCTTTCAGAGTTTCCAGGTGCCCTGGCGTAGCCAAGCTAGGCATTTGGAGATCCAAATCCTTCGGGGCAAAGAAGTACCCACGCTCTCCCTAGTCTTCGTCTTGAGAAAAGAGAAGGGGCATTGGAAAGGGAGAACCGCAGAGCGGTGCGCGGAGAAGTTCCCCTTAAGCTGGACGCGCCCCGCTGTCCCGGGACCCAGTAGCGAGTCCTTTCTAGGATGCCCCCACGTGTAGGACCACCGACGCGTACCTAGGCTGCGGTCAGGCCGTCCGTAAGGGCTGGGGGTGGGGTCCAGGTACCCGGGGGCTCCTCACTATGGGGAGGCCGCAAGGCCAGGAGGAAGGCGTGTCCCAGCTCTTCCGGTGCTGCTTTGGAACCCGGGGCTGAGAGAGTGGCCACCGGCTTCTTCTCAACTCTGGTCACAGGGAAAAGCTAACGCTCCGCTCTGGGGAGGCAGTTCGGGTCAAGAGTGCCACTTTCAAACTTCACAAAGAAAATGTTACGATTATATCCTTCCTACTCGCTCAAATTAACTCTTATTTCTGCCTCCCCTACTTCTTGCTCCAGAGTCTCCCTGAGCTTCTTTTCCCGATTCCGCGCTGGAACGAGAAGCAGAAACTTTCCTTTCCGACCGCACCCGGCAGCCCAAAAGATGAGACCCTCTTCAGAGTGCGCGGCGGAGGGACCCCGGCTGGCTTCCTCGCGCGACTTCCCCGCGCTGCCACTTCGCGGAACCCAAACTTTCGGGTGGGAATCCCTCTTTGGGCCAACCGGCTTCCCCCAGCAGCCCGCCGGGAGACCCACAAGTTAGTTTCAGGGGGCTCAGCCCCCGGGGACTCCAATAGCCCTCTCCGGGGCTTAGAGAGACCCCGGGATCACAAAGCAGGTAACCGACCCCACAAGCACGACGCTTCCCCTCCCATCACCCCCTCTGCCAGGGCGACGTCAGGCCCCCAGGCCTGAGCGCCCCGAACGCGCCTCCTACCCGGCACAGCCGCGTGCACCAGCCCTGAACTCTGCTCTCAACACCTCCTCGGCCCTTTCAAGTTCTCGCAAGGGGATGGCAGGAAGCGTTCCGGGATCACAGGCCCGCCGGCCCGCACATCCTGCGCACTGGAAGGGGCGAGGATGGAAGAGCACCGGTGACTTTTCCTAGCATTGTTCCCTCCCCGGCCCAGGGCAACTGCGATAAACTTCTGAAGGGCTTAATACAAGCCAGACAAGAGTTCCTATATGCAGTGAAAATATAGCCAGAGGGATTTATTTGTTTTCTTGTTAGCAATCAAGAGCTGCAAAACAAATGGGATTTCCATATTCCCAGCTCTTGGATTGAAGAAGGGGCATTAAGCTAACCTCTGTGCCCCACCTCCAAGTCACTGGGCAATCCCCTCGAAGGGGACTTTGGTTTCTTTCAGTTCTGCCTGCAATTTTGAAGTTGCCCAAATTAGAGCCGGTGTCCGCTTGGGCTTTTGGGAGTGGCCACGTCCATTCTAAAACAAGCCTTCTGGGGCTTGCCTTCTCTTCTCTTTCTTTAGTTGACTGTCCTAGGCAGGGTGCTGCTCTCCCTCCACACAAAAGCATTGGTTAAAGTTCCCACCGATTCCAAGGACCAAGAACCTGACATTCCATTTCTTACAATGATCTTACTATTCCAAAGCACCTTTAACCTGAAGCTGCCCGGCTCCGGTTGCCATAGAGTTCGAAGCCTCTCTTTTCTTAATAAGAAGCAGCTAATTAGGCATTGCTTGGAAAACCTCCGCCCGCATTGTTCAAAAGCCATAAACTTTTTTGCCTACGTCTGGGAGGGGGCCTGACGCCTGTGCGCAGCCCCGCAGCCCGCCAGCTCCGAGCGTCTAGCTGGGCCACCCCAGCGCCCGCTCCTGGAAGGAGGCTGAAGCCCGCAGGGCGAGCCCAGGGGAGGGGAAGCCTCGGAAGCCGGAGCGCCGCGCGGAGCCTCCTTACCTTGCATGTTTTCCGGCATTTGCCCCTGTTCCCCATGCGATCGAGCCAGTCCCAGGGCTTCAGTCTCCACTTTAGGCAGCATGACAAGGCGGCCGCGGGCGGGAACAGGGGGTCGGTGTCCGTCCGGAAGCCCAGCACCTGGACACGGGCAGCAGAGATTCAACTCCGGCGGAAAGAAGGAAGGGGGCGACAAGGGCGTCCGCTCACCCACCCGCTTGCAGTGCGCGCCTCCGCCTCCTCCCAGGCTGTCCGTCAGGACCACTAGCCCCGTCCTGTCTCGCAGCTCCGGAGCTGCCCCCGAGCTGCGAGGAGGAGAGATCGGGGCTCCGATACCAGGTGGAGAAGACGGCGTCTGGGTGCCCTGGCTCAGCTCGGCGAGGGCGGCGGCGGGGGCGGGGGCGAGCGCGCAGTTGTAACCGGGCGCGGACCCGCGTGCGGCTGAGCTCCCGGCGGGCAGTGGAGGCGGCCGCCGGGCTGCTGCTACCGCCGCGGCCGGTGCGGCTGCCGCTGCTCCCGGACAGCTCGGGCGACTCCTTCCCCTCCCTCCACCCGCCCTCGGGCTCAGGATCAGCAGGGGTCTCTCTCTCTCTTCACTTCTCCTCTCTCCCCTCCTCTCTCCTTTCCTCGCCTCTCCGCCCCTTCCCCCGGTCTCTTTCTGTCTTCCTCTCCCTGACTACCGCCAAGTGTGCAGTTGGGAAGTTCCAGCCTCCCTCTCCTGCCTCGTTTACTCCTCTCGCGCGTCCGAGAGCAGCCCTTTCCAGCCCCGGTGGTGATGGTGCTGGGAAGGAAAGGGGGAAGACGAGGAGGAGAAGGGAGGTAAGAAGGGCCGGGGGCAGGGGGAGGATGGGATGGGGGTGGGTGGGTGATGAGGGTGTGAAGACACTGAACCTGGACGTGGGTTCCGGACTCGGGTCGGACACCAGCCGCCAGCCAATGAGGATGAGGCGCATGCTCCGGTCCCCTCTCCTGCCCCAAACTCTTCACCAGCCTTAACCCCCTCCCACCCCACCCTGGTCTGGGGCGGGGGGTGTAAATGCTGCTGGGTCTTACAGCTAGTGAGAAGCGACCTCTGTCTGATCACGGCGGCGAAGGCTGAGCAGCCAGGGCGGCGATTTCCGCGAGCTGAGGGGGAAGCGAGGAGAAGTGATGGGGTGTGTGTGGGTGTCCCCGCGTGCGTGTCGGGTGAAGGGTTGCAGGGGGAAATAAACCCCCATTTAAACAACCGAAAGGGGAAAAGGGATGTTGAATTTATATGGACCGCTCTTAAACGCAGAGCTGATCCTCTGTCAAGGGTCCCCAGGCTTCATTGCCCCTCTGCATTCAGTTGTTGGAGAGGCCCCGCGGCAGGACTCAGTAGCCCTGGAGGAGCCGAGCGCCCAGGCCGCCCGAGGGAACAACCTTGTCTTGAGGCTCTGAGTCAAGAGTTCATCATTTGACTGAGATAACTACCTCTGTTTTCCCACTCCCCCAGTTTTCCTCACTTATAAACTTATAAACTCGAGCCCAAGATTATCGTGGTGACCGACTTCCTAGGTTTAGTGAACTGTGTTTCTATATAGAATACAAAGATAGTCTGGGCTTTTCTTTTTCATTCTGGTGTCTCTTTGATGGGACAAACCCACATGAGGCCCAGAGACCCAGCATTTAAAAAAAAAAAAAAAAGTTTTAAAGAACCATCTGTT
The DNA here is from genome assembly GCF_000243295.1 of Trichechus manatus latirostris. Lineage (NCBI taxonomy): Eukaryota > Metazoa > Chordata > Mammalia > Sirenia > Trichechidae > Trichechus > Trichechus manatus. The sequence goes on from NW_004443971.1 coordinate 16,559,009, forward strand.
ATGCAAACTCTTCGGCCACCAGCCCAGCCACATCTTCAAAGTTTTCAGATCTCATCCCAACAAGATGAAAACATTCTTTCCAGCCTCCTGACTGCATGGAAATGCCTAATATTCAGGGTCGGCTGTGCAACCAAGTAATTGTCAGAGTCCACCCACAAGAGGCTGGATTTGAATCTCAAAAGATCTGAATTTATTCTATCTGAATGACACAGAGATTACACATTCAGAGTACCCTGTCCAGTATTTGATGAATTGAAAAGTCTTCCAATCCCTGCCATGAATAATCTATTCTTTTATATTAAATAGGTTGTTCATCATCCACTCCCACCTGGCAATTCAGATACTGTCTCTGATTTGTCCTTTCGCTTTTTAAAGTATGTTCAGAACCCAAGTTATTTAAACTTTGGTTTTAGTAGTATCTTAGAATTTCATGGGTACATTCAAACTTAGAAGGATCTGTCCTTTAGTTTGTATGGGGGGAAGACAGGTGCCAAATCAGCGACCCTTAAGATGCTCAGATTTTCATGATAATATCCAGTACTACTGTCAATACATTTTCAGCATTACTACTTGTTTTAAGTATCACTGCTAATTAAGAATATACATATTCTTACATGGTTCTGATTGGGAGACAGTCTCAGGGCTCAAACCAGGGCTTGCCATGCTTTCTTGTGGGCTCAGGTGAACTTTGAAAATCGTTTATTACGAAGCCTTAACTCAAAATAATCTCTTTCAGAGAGCATATGAGGCACTTACGCAGTGCCTTACCAAACAGCAGGTTGGCAGCAGAGGGGACTTGAGAATTCCAGGTCTTAAGTGGAGGTTTCCGGGCCTCAGTGTGGGAGGGAGGGTCCTCAGTTGGCGGAGTACGAGGCAGAGGTTAGGAGAGTTGAAAAAAGGAGGAGGAGGGCCTGACAGGATCTTGAACTTGTAGCGCAGCAAGAAACTCTGCATGGACTTGAGGCTGAGGCTATCTGACGTAGCGAGGCAAACTTTGTGATCACGCTCTTAAAATCGGCTTCCGCACTAGAAGGGACGAGCATGGGCCACACTGGCATCTCCGAAGTCCAGGCCCATCTGCCCTCCCCACCATACCCTCTTCCCAAAAGACGCGGCTAATGGTGGCAAAGGACCAGCTGGCGTTATTTATCTCCCCACACAGGTAGACTGACAAAGAAAAATCCTCACAAAATGGGGGAGGGAGGAGGGGTTAGGAGCTAGGGAGGAGGTTTTGTTTTTTTAAATCCGCGGTTGTATCGCAGAGGGAATGTCCGGGGCTTTTCGCCCTGCTTTGAAGGTCTAGTCTAGGCTGATCCGTTTGCAGTGAATCGACGGGGCACCGAAAGGGCAGAGCGTCTCAAGGAGAGAGAAAACTGCCTTTCCTGAGAGCCGAGGAAACTCCGAGCATGGAAGTCCAGACCTGAGCGCTCCAGGCCTGCAGCTCCCGGGCGGGAAAAACACCCTAGGGCCAGACCTATTGCGGGTCCCCTCGAGGATCATTGAAGCACTGACTTGGGATGGACGAGGGGAAATTTGCCACTGGAGATGGTTCTTGTCAGAGACCCGAGGGCACGCTCACTCCTCTCCAGGTTGCTCTGCAAGTTAAGGGGTGCGGCGGGGCCCCAGCCCTGGGTCTGATGCAGAGGGAGGGGCGGCGGTACTAAGCCAGCGACGCCACGCTCAGAACCGTCCTCCAAGTTCACCTTTCCCCCGACCTCTGAAAGCCCCCATCGTTCCGAACACCCACTCTGGTTCCCTGACCCATCCTTTCCGCCAGGCAGCGCTCCCCACAGGAGCCAGAGACTCACTGTGGTTTGGTGAACTGGGATCGAGCTGTGCGTCCCCCACAACCCCTTCCGGAGGAGAACTGGGGGAGGGGGAGTCCCCAGAGCCCAGCGCCTCTGGCAAGTTATCTGTGGGTGGTTCTGGATTGAGGGGGTGAGGGTGGCGCCACGCGAGGCGGGACAGCCGAGCAGACGCCGGAAGGGGTAGCAGTTGGGATGTAAGCAGGTGAAACAGGGCCTGTGCGGTCCAAATGCTGATGCCAGGGGTTGTCTGCACTGATCGACTGACAGACGACTGGCAGGAGCACATGGAGCCCTGGCGTGCGAGCAGACGCATCCCATCCTCCGCAGATCTTACCGTCTTACCAGCTGTCACTCTGCCCCTTGCTGGAAGTACACTTAGGAATCCACCCCTGGTCTTACAGCTGAGGGAAAAGTAACTGGTGGTCGAGACCCGAGACCGGAACCCGAGGGGCGGGGAGGGAGACTGCCTCAGCTTTAGTGACCATGCGCACTCTAAAATTCCTCTTTTCCTTTGCCAACTTCTGGCAAACTTCTTTCCCCTTTCCCCTCTTCCCCTATGCCTCCTCCTTCTTGCCTTCGAGACTAGTCTCCAGGGCTTGCCCTTCCCGGTTCTGACTTAGTCTTAAAGTGTTGATTGACGGTTGCAATTACAAAGGATGATGGCTCGGGGAGGCTCCCGCAGCCTTGATGAGCTGGAGAAGCGCAGTCCTGGCATATTTTATCCAGGCTCAGCGTTAGGGGGCCGTGCGCCCCACTCACCCGGCGGGCTCGAGCTGAGGAGCTCTCGCACTCCCTAGTCGCGAGCAGGCAACTGCCTTGCTCTCTTCCCCCACCTCCACCTTTCTGCGGTGCGCGCCGCGTCTCAGAGGGCGAGTCCAGAACAGCCTGCCCTTGACCTGACCTGAGAAGTGTCTGTCGGTCCCACGCGCTTATGTGTGGACTGCAAAAGGGGATGAAATGTCAAGATTTGCAGGAGCGGTTCAGATTTCCTGGGCTTGACGAGTACAGGTCCTGCAAGACCAGAGAGGTGAACACTTCACCCACGCGCCCTGGGGGAGAAGGCTCACTTGACCCACCGAATCTCACACGAAATCTGCAAACCTTCATCTTAGGAAACAATTTCTAACGCCTCCTCATTTGCTAGTTTTAGGTGTTTTTAAGAGACCAGAATAATTACTTTTTTTCTTTCCCACGTATCTGTTTTTTCAGCTCCAGGAGAAAGCTTTTTTTCCCCTTAAACAACAGCAACAGCAAGAATAAAAAAACAGGTCTCCACAGCCAGGCCAGGATGGTCCTGAAGCGGAAGAGAAGCAGATTTGTCAGCCAACTGAGGCTCGGCTTCTGCCTTATTTTCCTGCCCCTCCCACCTGAAAAGTCCACCAGAAGCTGCTTTTCGCCTTTCTCTGAAAATTAAGTTTTGCAGGGACTCCAGAGTTCTGCTGCTGGCTCAAGGGGGCCTGGCTGTTCGCCTCTGCCCCCAGGTCTTCCTCGCACGGGCAGGCAGCGCTTCGTTTTAAAAAGAGAGATTAGATTTCAGCGCAGCCATGTAAATTACCAAGGATCACTGCATTGGCCGAAACTTTGACAAAACAAACTTTGGTGAGAAGTTGTGCCATGTTAAAAAAAAAAAAAAAATCCCTTTCTACTGCAAATGTAAATAACTGTTTAGCACGCCAACAGCAACCACTAGTGAAAAACTGCTGCCGTTTTCGACAGGCTACCCCGGAAAGACTGCCTGTTAGGGGTAGCCCGCAGACGGCGATTGATTCATAATCATTATTGGAGTATATTAAATATATCATGGCATGGTCTTTACTGGAGAGGAAACTGAAAGTTGAAGCAATTATCTGGATAATCCTGGCTCCTCCACCTCCTGCCTCAGGCAATCTCCCATCTCCCAGGAGGAAAGGCGGGGTTTTTGAAGAGTTTGGCTTGGATTGTTGGAATATGCAGTTCTCTGTGTTAGAGGGCTTTTAAGAATTTCTTGACTTCATTTTCTTTGGGGCTGTTGCCCCAACCCGGGAGTCCTGGCGAGCCTCTCCTTGGTATACCTAGTCGGTGCTCTTCGAAGTGAACAGGGAGATCCGGTCTGGAGAGAGGAGCTGGGCTGGGGAAATAATCTCCTGCAGATGGTCCAATCTAATCTATCTCTTCCTCTCTGTAATTGAAATGGAGATGTGAGTCAGCTCCAGCTCAAAACTGTGAAGACTCCACTCTCGGAACCAGTGTTTATCCTCTGAGGAACCACAACATTGAGTGAAGTTCGCGATGACGATGCCAGCGCCAGCAGGCCACCAAAGGCTCAGAGAAACTCGCTGAACATTTATAATCCCGCCACTGCTAACCCCCACGCCTCAACCACGACTAGGATCTAACTCCTGAGCACTAGATTATTCTACACTTTCATTCAACTGTATGCAGCCAGACTGGAAGTTTCTTGAGGGAAGAGGTAACGTCCTGCATTGCTTCAGAATTCCCTGATACACGCTGCGCGGGGATGGACCCGTGGGAAACTCTTCCCTTAGAGAAATCCCCCTTTGCTCGGGGTTTCTCGTTCCTAAAACCAAAGAGCGCCGGGCCACGCAGAGATGTGGACGTCGAGCAATTTGGGTCCCTCTTGGTCAGCAAAGAAAATGGGGGTTTGGAAAGGCGGTACTTGCAGTGGTATCCTCGCCCTCCGGCGTGCGGCGCGGAACTAGGGAAGGGGTTCGGAACCCTGTCTTTACAGCAGTTGTGCGGTCCAGCGGGCATCGGCTCCTCCTCCAACCTGCCTTCAATTTGAAGACAACTTTCGCGATTAGCAGATGGTGGCCAGTGTGAGCCAGGGCTTGGGACAAACTCATTCGCTTCCCTCCAGGGTTTCTTGTCTGGGAATTGTGATAAGCTTCGGGGACCTGACGGCATATTCTGACCGATTTTTCTTTCCAGTCCTCTAGAGACCGCTGCGGGGAGTGGATCTCAGGCAGAGGGGTGGCGTACAGAAGCTCCAGGGTCCAAATTCTGAGCAAGGAATCCAGCAGCTGAAAAATGTTAGCGCTGGGCGTGTGACCAGTGTATTTCATTTCAGGATACACACCCGATTTGTCAAAGTGCTTAAAAAAAGATGCCTAAACTTTTCCCCCCATCTCCTCCCTCCATGGGGCGGGGCAGCAGTTTGTTTGTTTCTTGGCGGGTCGGTGGGTGGGGGTAGGGAGGGGAGTCCTCTTCCTGTGATCACTCATTTCGAGCGATTTCCCGCCCTCCTCTCACCCACCAACTCTCTATAACGAGTAGATGCTGTGAATTTCCTCCCAGTTCTCTTTTCACCCTTTGTCGGTAGCCCTGTTTTTGTGAGTTATCACTGTACACTGTACAATTGCAAGATAAACTGCCTACAAACTTCAAAGCTTCCTTCCCGGGAACCTCCGAGTAGGAGACCAGAAGTGCCTTCCCACTCTACCGGGCTCTGACCTAAACCCTCCCACATGCTGTCTCCACCCGCGCCCCCATACACCACTCCCCATCCCACCCTTCTGAATTCTACAGGGTTCCCAGTTTGATTTCCACAGCAGAATGAAAAGGAAGGTAAAGAGCCATTTATAAAGTCTTAAGCATGAAACGCCTTTCAGAAGAAAATGTGAATAGACCAACATTGTTTTAATCGTGATTCCATTATACCAGCAAAGACAAGTAGTTTCTACCTTGAGGGAAGAGAATGGATTTCAGAATCATACCTCAAGTGGGGTTTTACTTACAACTCATTATCCTGACAAGCTGAGTGATCTTGGTTAAGTCACTTAACCTTTCTCATTCCAGTTTCACAAAGTAAACTTTATAGTTGAATGGGACAGGGCTAGTAAAGCAGTATACCTGGCTGTTACTTACTAAAAATGGGTTCTCCTTTGTTTTTCTCTTTCCCCCTAACTTCACCAGAAGTTATCTTTCTGTAAAGAAAATAACTACACAGGGACTCACCATTCGAGGACCATTAAAACTATATCCTTCCAGTAGGAAATACTTCTAACTTGGCTGGCTTGCAGTGCCTCACACAGTCCTCAGGGACAATCACTTTACCCTCCAAACAGAACTGCTCAGAAAGTTGCTCATGGTCATCTGCATTTAGGTTATTTGGAGTTTAAAAGTTAAGTATGTCTTCTTCTTACTTATCAATCACACAAAACCACACATAAGAGAACTTCCCAAAAGACTAAAAAAAGAGGCAGCCTTTATTAATTTGTCTGGTCAATTTCAGTCCACACGGTCCTACCCTGGTCTAATCTGTCGAGCTCACACTGGTCATATTTCAACTCTTCTCCAAGGCCTCCCCAGAGCACAAGGCTCACAAACGCCTGAGGTTCCTTGAAGCCAACAGGATTTTAGAAAAGATTTTTTTCCAATCAGGTGAAGAGTGAGAAAGTACAACTCAGAGAAGCTGCTTTATCCTGAGCTACGTTCTGGGCCAGGGGAGCAAAGCTGTCTGACTCTTGCCCTGCCTACAGCATCCCTGAAAGGCCTTCTCTAGCTCAGCTCACGTTCAAGGTTGAATCCAAGATAAACCTAGACATTGTGTCTGGGCAGAGGGGTCACATAAAGAAGAGCCTTACCAAGCCTCTGTTCTCCTTTCCTCCATAAATCTCACTTGGTTTATGAAAAGAGGTCTTAATGAAATCCTTTAACCCCAGCACAACTGTGGATCCAGGCCAGTACTGGACTGGAGATGGGCTGGGATAGGGAAGGAAAAAGCACCAGAATTTAGCTTCCTGGAACTGGCAACAAAGAATTAGGATGCATCCTTGGATGACTAGCATTCTAAACTGCATTGCAAATTAAGCTAGCTAGAGGTTAGGGTGATGTAATGGGCGATCTCACTTTCCACTGAAGGGCGGCTACTACTTTCAGAGAGCCTTTTGGGCACAGAGCTAGTTAGAGGTCGTCACTAGAATAAAATTAGACACCAAGAGAGTTAAGGGGACCAGACAGCAAACCTTACATCATAGTCTCAATACAGAGTTTGTATTGTGCATTATAGACCCCTAACTATGCAGGCACAACTTCCATAGATAAAGTACAGTATTATATTGAATGTGCATAGTATTTTTTTAAGTGCACTTAATTGGAAGTATTAATGTAAATTTAATACAGATCAAATAATAATATTGGGCATATTGCAAGGGGTCAATATATACTTGTTATATGTTTCTACCACACAGATTTGGCTCTTTTGTTTATATAGACAAGGACTTTATAATCACTTTTTAAAAAGCATTTGTCAAATTAGTACCGCAGATCATTCAGTACAATTGCCCCATTTGGGAAAAAGAAAAAACATAGGCTAGAAACCAAGAATCGGGCAGTGTCCCAGCGCTAGCTCACTTAAGGGAACGATCTGGTTACGGGGTCTGCTGTTCTTCCACCGTACTGAACGATGATCTTGCAGGTAGGCAGGAGGACGGACTTTATCTTAATTCTGCTTCTGTTTATGAGCACAGATAGCTACACACAACTTTCATGTAACCACCAGTGTGCGTAGAAGAAAATGTCATCCCCAGTGAGGACCCTTAGAGATAGCTTTTTAAATAAAGAAGCACATATTTCCCGGTACAACACAGCTGGATTTTGTGTGGAGTTGGCAACCCTGACTGATGTCTACACACACTGGACTCAATATTGTGAACCCCACTCCCCACTCCCATCCCCACTCGCAATTTGCCATCTCAAAGCCACCAAGGGACCTCGGACACTCTCCACAGTTGCGTCTGTGGGTTCTTCTCAGTGGGCTCGCCCTGGGCAACTCATCTTGGATGGGGTCGGCCCCTTCAATCTAACCTTCAGTCTTAGGACTCTGCATTGCCCCCCTCTCGCTTAACCCTTTGGGTGGTTCTATTCAGCCTAGAACTCTGGGAATGACCCTCAGCACTCCTTGGAGGCTACGATGTGAAAAGATGGCACGCCGGTGCCAGCAGTGGCCTCCAAGTCACTGAGATGTTGCAAATGGGGACGTCTCACAACCACTTGTGGGGTTGTAATACCTGGGGAGGGGGCAGGGAGTGTGCCTAGGCAGGGAAGGGGCGGGTGGCTGCGAACAAGATCCGGAAAGAGGTTTCTTTTAACAGAAAATTGACTGGAATTTTTGTCATTCCGGGATCTGGCTCCGGGAAGTGCCCGGACGGGTTTGGGGTGTTGGGGTAACACCACTGAGGCCCAGTGAGCGCCTCCTTCGGAACGTCTTTGAGTAGCGGTCGCCAGCGGTCTCTCTCCAACTAGAGAGATGTTCCATGGGTCCCAGCCCTACGTCTTGGGGCCAATCCCCGACCAGCGCTGCTGGTTACATTTACTCTCTTCTTTTGGACCCACTTCTGTCCCAACGTAGCTAGGGCGGTGTGAATGCGGGGTGCGGTCGGCGAGAATGCAGCTCCGCCGCGGTTGCAGAGAAAGGTACAAGGCGTCTCCTCCCCTCACTTTACGCTTCTTAATTCACCCTCTATCCACAACCCCAATCCCTACCCTCCGAAACACAGTTCGAGAACACCTTTCTGCGCCTAGGGTTCAAAACTGCAGTCTCCCGTCCTTCCTTCCTCTCAGCCTGGGGTCTGGGGGCCACCGCGGAATCCCCTCTTTATTCGCAGCCCCCAGGCTGTGCTGCGCGCGGCCGGAGCTGTCGCAAGAGCCGAGGATCGCAGCGCGCGGGCGCGAGTCTCTGAGCGCGCTGCTCCCGGAGCGCGCACCCGCGGCGTCCCCGGCTCGAGCGCGCTCTCGCAGCGCGCCCCGGGGGCTGTGCCCCGCGAACGCAGAGCGCGGTGGGTGGCTGCAACGACTCCTCGCTAGCGCACCTCCGCGGTTTTGCCAGAAGAGTTTGAAATGGTTTTGTGTTTCTCTTCCAGCTCCTTTCTTGCGCACGTATTTTTTTTTTTTTAATCTGCAGAGCAGTTGATTCTCTGTTGCACTTTGCATGCCCTTCCCGTGTTTTCTTTTTCGTAAGTACAGAACGTTTTTCTGGTAACTATTTCCTCAATTGATAACTTTAGGGTGTAGTTGGCCCATAAAAAAGCAATCACTGCATTCAGTGGAGTCAGCTGGCTACCAAGGGGGAAGAGAGAGGAAAAGCCCAAACCTTGGTTTTTTTTCTTGTTAA
>NW_004443971.1:16568027-16573926 GCF_000243295.1 Trichechus manatus latirostris
GGGGGTGGGGCGGATTCCGGCTAAGAAAGTACTAACAAGAAAAAGTAGAGGTCCTTTAAAAGCTAGGAGAAAGGAATAAAGGGCATATTTTCCAGCAGACTACTAATTACAGACAATTGGGACTCACTTTCCTTTAGTCGTTTCGATTTAGATTGATTGTATTCTTGCTGTAAAATCAGCGAATGTGACTTCACTTTTTTGTTGTATTTTTAATGAAAAAAATACTTTTATTATATATGTTTATGAAAAAAGACATTCCTTATTTTGAAAAGCGACTGTAACTCTTAATTTCTAATTCTTAACTAGTGATGGTCTGGTGTTCTCCCCCCCCCCCATGACTTTACATCTGCTGGAAAAATAAACGATTTTTCTACAGTATCTGCAATGAATGAGACACCAGTACTGTGGTATGGCAGAACTTGAAACTTTACCAATATTTGAAAGAGATCTGTTCAAGTTTGATCAAGGATCACGCAATATGGTTAACTTCAAATGTCTAATTTTGTCGAATTTTAGCTTGTTAAAAGTATCCGAAAATATTAAGACTAAATTGATATGTGATACATTATCTTTTCTGACATTGTAGGCTAAAAGAATAATATCCAAAAACACTGGCTATAATGAAGAATATTCATGTGTTGAAATATCCATTTGCTTTTTTTGAACTGCAAGAAAGATGTGTGGTATATAAACATGGGCTTATCATGTTCTTTAAATAAACACAATAGGAAAAGCAGTGACTTATAATACAAATTTCATCAATGAGATTAAATTACACATATTCAGGTAGTAGAAGAAGAATAAACTGGTGATAAATAGAGCAGCTCCTACTTACCAACAGGTGTAAGTCCATTCTTGAGAGATTCTTGTAAATCCCTGCTATCTGAATTAGAAGACATTCTTAGTGAAATTATAGGCGGTCCTTTGGCTTAGGGCAGAAATCATTGAGTACAAGAAAAAAGGCAGCTTGTCAGATTTTGTGGCCTTGAAGAGGACACATCAGACTGCAGGAACCCTTAGTGAAAGTTAAGAAAAAGCAAAAAAAAAAAAAAAAGAGTCCAAGAATTCAGAAAGTTACAAGCAAGTCTTTCCCTGGACTCTACTTTTTCATGCATTAGTGACCTGCTGTAAACCATGTATCCAGTTTCATGATGGTTTCTAATCAGAAGAATGGAAACTTTTGATAGGCTTGGATGGATCACATGACTCCATGCAGGTTGATAAGAGGACCCTGTTATAAAGTGACAGCGAAAGAGATAAGAACTCTTGGCAGATAATGGCAAAGAAATGATTAACTCAGAAGTGGAGAGGTGCTATGCAGCACAGAGAGTGGAAAGTTGTAAAACTATGGGGTCAGAAGATCATACTTAGTGGATAAAACTCCAAACCAGCTTAAATCCACTAACTAAACTTAGGCTTGTGACATGCCCCTGATGTCATCACCTCTTTGCATAGAAGAGGACAGACAGCTCTTTTGACCTCTGTAAATACATTTTAGATGATAACATTGGCAGGCATTAATTCTTTAAGTGATGACTGTAAATATGATTGACACTTTGAAATACTACAGGTAGCATTTCCAAGCTTAATTAATTTATTCATGTTTTGGTTAACTAACTTTTTATCGTGCCTACTCACTAGAAGAGGAGCTAACCTTAGCTTGTTTGTACATAGGTCAGTTGGTTTAAAAGGGCAGCCTAGCTCTTTATCCCAATAAAGTAAAACTTGTACTTTGAGGTTAATGATGGCAAAATGGTGACTGTGTGATACGTTGAAAGCTATTATTCTTTGCTTGGTTCCGTGGAGAAAAATTTGGATCACTATTCACATGGTCTGTTGAACTGAATCTACGAAAGAACTATTACTCAAATGACCAAGGATAGTTTTAGATGCTTACTGAGTATCTCCATTGTTCTACAAAGTAGTAAAGTCTGGATTCTTAGAGAAATGCATGTCTTTTCTCACATTGTGGAATCATTAGTTGGTTTTCTTGTTTGCTTTGATTTTGCTAAGTAAAGTTACAAATATAGCAGCTTGTTAGAAATTGCTTCTTGTCCTGGTCATCTGCATAGCCCTTAGCTGGTAACACTTGGCTTTCTGCAAGTGATAGGACAAAGCAGATTCTGTCTCACCACCTACTGAGCTTTTTCCTCTGGTAATTTTAATTCTAAAGCTGTAGTTTCTGTTGGATTTGACTGAGGTTGATTTGATTTTTATGTAGTATATGTTATCATAGGCTGAAATGTTTTATGATACTTCCAAAGGATTGCTATTACCCATATTTTAAAATCTGCTGCTGAGGATATACAGACATCGCAAAGGTCCACAGAACCGGTTGGAGCCAACTATTTTTTCTTCTTTTGCCTGATATTCTATTTGGATAAAACCGAAAGGTTTATGTACAGCATTTTTCTCATTTAAAATTTAATTTTTTAGGATTCGATTTTACTGCATATAATTAAAAAAAAAAAAAACAGGCCAACAGGGGCTTAAACAAGATACATATTTATTTCTCTTATAAAAGAAGCTCAGAAGTAGGCGATCCAGGGAAAATACAATAGCTCTATAAAGTTGTTGAGGACAAGGGTTCCTTCTATCTATCCTCCATCTCTTGTCCTTGTGTTTCAAGATGGCTGCTGAAGTGCCAACCATCACTTCCAGGAGTCAGAATGGAGGAAGGGGAGAGGTAGCATGCTCCTTTTAAGGACATTTCCAGAAAGTACTACAGAGACACTTGGTTTATATCTCACTTGGCTGAACTTAGACACATACCCACACTTAGTTGCAAGGGAAGATGGGAGGTGAAGTTTTTAGCTGGGCAGCTGAATTTGTATTTCATACTAAAAAGGATTGGGTAATTACAATCATCTTTGTTCTTTGCTGTTATTATTTCTCTGAATAATCCAACAATAACATGGCACAATACTAGAGATATACCCATGTATATGTTAGAGGACATATGACTTCTGAAAAACAGCTACTCTCTTAAAAATTATTTAGGAACCCCCCCCCCAGAATTTTTGCTTGTTTCTATTAAAACTTTTGCTGTATTAGAAATTAAAATTGAAAAAATTCAAAATGTGTAATTAATTTAAAAATAGCAATAACAAATCCATTACACATTAATATAAATAACATATTGTAATTAAAAATAACTGTATTTTCCAAAATGGAAACCCTGGTGGCATAGTGATTAAGAGTTCGGCTGCTAACCAAAAGGTTGGCAGTTCAAATCTACCATCTACTCCTTGGAAACCCTATGGGCAGTTCTACTCTGTCCTATAGGATCACCAAGGGTCGGAATTGACTCGACGGCAATGGGTTTGTTTTTTTTTCTAAAATAAAATAATTAACCAGAGGAGTGGTATTTTCACAATTCTTTTTAATGTCTGGCTTAATAGAAGACAGCTGGGTTCTCATATCTGCTTCTGCATTCAGTCTGTAGTGATATATTGTTTTGTTGGAAGTATGTAAGAAAATATGACTTCACAGATACGAAGTTGGAGAAACATTTTCAGATAATTATGTATATTTTTCTTTGACACTATGCCAAAACTTGACAAGTGGTAGCTTCTGAAAGATTAATTAAAATGTGGAATCTAAAGTCATATCAGTGAACTTTTTGAACTGTTACATTAAAATCCTTTGGCCTATTTTATGCTGTGACTCTGTCTTTTATGTATGCATGGTTTACCTGTACATGACTTTGCAACATCATGCATTGGCCAATTAGAAAATATGGGTTCACCCAGTTATGCACATCTTGCAAGTATTGACACATTTCATTATACAATATCAAAAATTACATTCACTGATATCACCACTGATCTTGTCAGAAGTCTTTAAATTTTGGGAAGCTGTCAAAGTCATGGGGGCAGATACAAGTTTTCCAGAATTTGGATTTCCACTTCTAAGTTTGAATTTTTTCATTGGAAGAAATACCTTCTGTATTTTCCTTAAAGTAACAGATGCACTTCATTCATATTTGAGAAAATGCCTCCAAACTACTCATGTCTGAATGACCACAGTTTGCCTGTCAGTCCTTCTTTCAAGTACAAATGATATTCCATGACAAAAGCCACCGAGTTCACAGCTCAGGCTTAAGCACTGCATGATACTTGAAAAACTGTAAATGACTATGAGCAGTACAATTAAGAGAGACATTTAAGTCTCCTGGCTTGACTTACTTAATTAGATGTGTGTTTTGCTTTGTGAAGTAGCTGTGTTCTTAAAGAGCAGTGTATTAATCAATTTTTACAACCCACATCATATATCGATTACCCTAGATGATGTTTTAAGAGTCCCTGGGTGATGCAAAAGGTTAAGTGCTCAACTACTAGCCAAAAGACTACCACTGGTTGAGTTTTAGCCAACCGGAGGGGCACCTGGAAAGACAGGCCTGGCAACCTGTGTCTGAAAGGTCACAGCCTTGAAAACCCTGTGGAGCAGTTCTGCTCTGCACACACGAGGTCGCCATGAGTTGGAGTCGACTTGATGTCAAGTAACAACAACAACGAAGTTGATCTTCTATCCAGAGAATATGTTTTTGTAAAACAAATAATTGTTTTTATAAAACATGATGATCTGTTAATTTCACCTGTTCTTTAGAAAGATACACTTTCCTATTTGTGTTTTTGTGAAATTGGGGATATATATGAATACAGAAGATATCTGAATTAGATTAAAATAGGTTATATCTTCTTTGGTTAAATAGTACGAGTTATTTTTGCCCCTAGGGTCACTATGAGTTGAAAGTGACTCAACGGCACCTAACAACAACAACAACAAAGGTGTTGAATAGAAGGCGTGTTGGGATTTCCTCTGGGAAGACAGACATTTCCGGGTCTCATCAGGGTCAGCATGCTAACCAGGCGCTGCCTGTTCTGAACAGGCTGTGAAGGGACTTGAGGACACGGAGGAGCTGAATGTTCACTACAGGAGTCTGTGACGCTGGCTACTGCTACAGCTTTTCATCTCTTTGCAACAAATGTCAAGATTATTTAATTTAAAAATGCACCTGCCTACAGCTTGGGTTACATTGTCAGTTGGTTAGAACACTGATCTCTGAATAAACGGTTTTATTCATTTTCTTCAGAGCAGTACAGTTAGTAAACTCAAGGACATTTTCCTGAGCCCTTGAAACTTTAAAGAGAAGGACTTGGGGCTTGTGAGGGGCAATTGCAAAAGAAATGTGCCCCTGGCTCAGGAACTAAGAGTTAAAAACAGATGAGTAGAAAGTTAGTAATATATATATTCCTTATACTAAAAACGAACCGTGGTGGTTCAGTGGTCAAGGATTCAGCTGCCAGGTGAAAGGCCAAACCTGCCAGCTGCTCTGCAGGAGGAACAATCTGGCCATCTGCTTCCATAAAGATTACAGCCTAGGACACCTTATGGAGCAGTTCTACTCTGTCAAACGGGGTCGCTATGAATCGGAATCGACTTGGTGGCACCCAACAGCATACCGAAGATAAACCAGTTGCCGTGGAGTCATTTCTGACTCATGGCTACCCCAGAGTAGAACTGCTCCATAGGCTGTGCCCTTTAGAAAGCAAATCACCAGGCATTTCTTCCAAGGTGCCTCTAGGTGGATTCGAACTGCCAACCTTATGGTTAGTAGTTGAACACTTAACCGTTTGCACCAGGAACTCCGTATGCCTTATACTTTCTCTTAATGACTACATTATAATCCAGTTAGCTTGGTTGTTTAAATTAGAATGTTAACAAGGCTTCCGTCCAAGTTTCCATTCCTATGGAGGAGAAAGTTTTACAAAGGAAGAAATTATTTGCAAGGTCATATCGATACCTGTTAGCAGGAGCCCTGGTAACACAATGGTTAAGAGCTCGGCTGCTAAATGAAAGGTTGGCGATTCCAACCCACTGGTAGCTCTGCAGGAGA
>NW_004443971.1:16574091-16575262 GCF_000243295.1 Trichechus manatus latirostris
ATGGACTCGACAGCACCCAACGACAGCAACAAGCTCTGGCCAGGCATTTCAAAGTTGTGCCTTAATTAGGAAGGGATCAGCAAGATATGCTTATTGTGCAGTTAATAAAGAGGGAGGAGACCTTTTCTGAAATTTCGACTGGATGAGGGTATTGGGTAAGTTAGAATATAAATTTATGCCACTATGTAGTTTGAATGTTAAAATTTGAAATTTATTTTATTCTCTTCTTTCAGGTTTCTGGAAGAAAATCTGCCTCTACCAGTAACTTAAGTCCATGTATATACATTTTCAACCTTTATGTGGTTTTGAACAATATTAACACTGATGCTGTTTTTAAAATTAAGCAAATGGAGTGTGTGTGTGTGTGTGTGTGTGTGTGTGTGTGTGTATGTATGTGTGCAGATAATTTGTAACTCAATATATGGACAGCGGTTGTAACAAAATTTCACACGTCGGGTAACTTTGAGTTGGAATCGCCTCGACGGCAATAAATTGGGTTTGTTGGGTTGTCGGATGATACATTTTACGGAATTTCTGTCCCATTTTTGTCGTTGTTGTTTACTCTGATTACTGTTCATTTTCCTCTCCTGCCTCCACTTTATTTCACTTGAAATGGTGGGAACCAGCGTTCGCATGATAAAAGTGCTATGTGAAAAGAGACCAATGGAAGGGAAATGAGAATAAAGAAAAGCTTACAACTTTCTCCTTTTCCACTGTCTTTCAGCTGTTCCTCTGGCTCTGAATGCTGCTCAATTCTGATTCTCATCATTGGGTCAAAAACAACTGAACCTTCTATGGGGTTTGGGCAGTGGTGTCACTAGAGTTGGTGTCACCCGATTTAGTAACTCACTGTGTCACCTCACCCCACCCATGGACCTCCTCCTGTACCAGACCATACAGAGTCCTTAGTAATGTTTTTGTACTAATGTTACTGACAAATTGTAATTCCTATATATCACTCTTTCTTTAATTACCCTTCAGCCTCAAAAAAGTTATTGACGTAGGTTCACAAATACTAATTACTACAATAAACCCAAAACTAAACCTGTTGGTGTCAAGTTGATTCCGACTCATAGTGACCCTATATTGTAGCTAAAACACCAGAAAATTTGACAAAATCAAGCAACCATGAGAACAGCAGCAGCAATGAAAATAACAGCTTGTGCTTGTA
>NW_004443971.1:16576193-16578068 GCF_000243295.1 Trichechus manatus latirostris
TTTCCTTTTGGCAAATTTGGGTATTTTTCACGACAGCATTCTGTTTTCAACCCCTTTACAACTCCATTCAACCCATCAGATGCCACCACATAGAATACTTATAGTGACTTGAATTTCCAAGGGTACATGTTTATAATGATAAAACATTATTTGCTAACTGATTTCAGAAAGGATTTGTAAATGATTGACAGATAACTAATGACTCCAAGGCATCTTTGCCAAAATCCAAAAGGCATTCAACAATGTCATCTGAACCCATATTGCATGATGATGTTGAAGTTCAGTTAATGAGTTACAGTTGCTGTAAACTTCCTGAATACACTGAATACACTCTTCCAAGACATTATGACATATCCGTTAGGAACTGATACTCTTTTTTTTTTTTTTTGAACATTTTATTGTGGTTTGGGTGAAAGTTTATTTACAGAGCAAATGAGTTTCCCATTCAACAGTTTATGCAAATTTTGTTTTGTGACATTAATTGCAATCCCCTGAATGTGACAACACTCTACCCACTTCCTCCCTGAGTTCACCATCTGTCCTGCCCCTTCCTGCCTTCTGAACTTTGTTTTTGGGCAAATGCTGCCCTTTTGGTCCGGCATGGTTGATTGTTCTGAGGAGCACATTCCTCACCAGTGTTATTGTTCATTTTATAGGCCTGTCTATTGTTTGGCTGAAAAGTGAACTCCAGGAGTGAGTTCAGTTTCATATTTGAAGGGTGTCTAAGGACCATAGTCTAGGGGATTCCACCAATCTCTATCAGACCAATAAGTCTGGTCTTTTTTATAAATTTGAATTTTGTTCTACATTTTTCTCCCACTCCGTCTAGGACCTTCTACTGTGAGCTCAATCAGAGTGATTGGTAGTGGTAGCCAGGTACCATCTAGTTCTTCTGGTCTCAGGCTAGTGGAAGCTGTGGTTCATGTGGTCCGTTAGTCCGTTGGACTGATTGTTTCCTTGAGACCTTGATTTTCTTCACTCTTCTTTGCTCCAGATGGGAAGAGACCAGTAGTTATATCTTAGATGGGTGCTCACAAGCCTTTAAGACCCCAGTCACTACTCACCAAAGTAGGATGTAGGACATTGTCTTTATGGACTATGTTGTGGTAATTGACCTAGATGTCCCCTGAGACTATGATCTTAAGCCCTCAAGTCCAGTGACTCTGTCCCTTGGGTGTTTGGTTGTGGCTAGAAAGTTTTCATAACTGTGCCCTGTGTGCTCTACTATACACATGGATATATTTGCAGCACATACAAATGCATGTATAGAAATATTCTCTGCCAAACCTATGTGTGCTGGTGTGTATATTCCCATATGCCATCCCACACCTGTTTAACTTACATATCTACCTATGTATCTGCTTATAATTTATTGTTTGTTATTACTGTTATTGAAGGATTGTGTATGTAATAGTATTTATCATTGTTGCCTTTTAGTCTTTCGTACTTCTCTGTGTCTTCCTTTGCTTTGGTCATGTTGTGCTGACTTCCCACATATAGTGCATTGTCTTTCCCTTCACCCAGGTTGATATGTGTCTACTATCTAGTTAGTGATTTCCCCTCCCTCACCCTGCCATCGCTCGTAACCATCAAAGAATGTTTCTCTCTGTGTGTAAACCGTTTCTTGACTTTTTATAATAGTGGTCTCATACAATATTTATCCTTTTGTGATTGACTTATTTCACTCAGCATAATGTCTGCCAGGTTCATCCATGTTGTGAGATGTTTCGCGGATTCATTGTTATTCTTTAACGATGCGTAGTATTCCTTCGTGTGTATGCACCACAGTTTGTTTATCCATTCATTCATTGATGGGCACTTAGATTGTTTCCATCTTTTTGCTATTGTGAATAATGCCTCAGTGAACATGGGCGT
>NW_004443971.1:16580022-16584300 GCF_000243295.1 Trichechus manatus latirostris
TTCAAATGGACTGATTGAACTAGATATTGGGAAGTTTATGGAAAAATTATAAACACTGAGCCAGGTAGTTCCTGCCCAACCATTGCTTAATGGTACGTTTTTTCTTATACCATTCACTAGCAAAGCAGTTGTCACTGATTTTATATATGACCTGGGCTAAGGTTGGCTTTTTTTTTTTAAATTAGCTTCCTTAAGAATCCCCCTCCCCCAATTATATAAGATGGTGAGATGGCAGATGTTGGAAAAGAACAACTAAGTAAAGATTTCTTCTCATTCTTTTTAAGAACTGTGAGAAATGTGGCACCTGGCAGGAAAGATAAGTGACTTTTACACAGTATTATTATGGCAGGTAAATATTACTCACTTTTTATAGCACTAATAATTAAACAGAGCCTTAGTCAATCTTTTGGCAATTGAAATGTTTAAGGCTTTACTCTTCTGTAGACTTGTGCTGACTTCCCCACGTTTATCAGAGTCTGTGATCTATGTCTAATGACTTATAGTTCACATCTTTACTTAGAGTAAATGAAATAAACTCAGTACCAATTTGTTTCCATTTAAGGCCTTTTAAAGCATTTAGGCAAATAACTAAATGATATGAGCTATTTTTAAAAAAGGGAATTATAGAGTATCCAAAGTGATTTTCCTAGGAATCGCGTAGTAATTATTTGTAAAATATAGAGTCACAAAATAGATCTCAGATATCCTCGGTTCAAGAAACCGAATGTTATATATTACCTGATATTATCTGGTAGACCACACGAATAAAACAATCTTTCAAAACTAGGTGTTCCTCTAGATTTAAATCTTTTATATGGCTAAATCTTAAAAGAGCCTATAATAACTCAATCTTGGTTTGTGTTTCAGTTATTCTAATAGACTTTTTTCCCCCCTCTTAGTCCATTGTGAAATAAGAAAATGTCTCATCAAAAATGATAAAGTAGAATTTTTAAAATATCCATTCATTAAACAGTTTTCTCAACACACAACATTCTATGATTTGTCAAAACGTCAATGTATTGACTGTAATAGAGTGAGAGCATAAATGCACTTGTGAAACGTTTTCCATTATAGTTTGAGAAAGAAAGCATGAAACCAAAAAGAGAAAGGATTAATTAAACAACACTGAGGATACTTAGAAAGCTCACTATATATGAAATTGTGAAAAAAAAAATGAGTTTCAAAGCGGCTTACTTTCTACCTGTTATTTTTATTCCTATACATTTAACATGTTATACCCTTAAGCATTATTGATTTAAATACTGAATATTTAGCTTTTTAGATTTTTCGAGTGGTTATGGGTTGAGTTATGTCTTCCAAAAATACGTCTTATTAATCCTAACCCTTTTCATGTAGTTACAGAGCCCTGGTGGTGGAGTGGTTAAGAGCTTGGCTGCTAACCAAAAGGTCAGCAGTTTAAATTCACCAGCCTGTCCTTCGAAACCCTATGGGGACAGATCTACTCTGTCCTATAGGGTTGTTGTGAGTCAGAATCAACTCGACGGCAGTAGGTTTTGTTATTTTTTTGGTATGCCTGTGGTTATAATCACGTTTGGGAATGGGTTTTCTTTGTTATGTTAAGTGGCCATATCGGTGTAGGGTATGTTTTAAGCCAATCACATTTGAGATGTAGAAAGAGCAGATTAGGTATAAGGAAGCAAACAGAGACATGGGAAGATAGATGCCATGCCACATGAAGATCACCAAGGAGCCAAGGAACAGAAGTTGAAGAGACAAGGACCTTCCTCCAGAGCTGACAGAGAGAGAAAAAGCCTTTCCTTACAGCCAACACTCTGAATTTGGACTTCCTGCCTCCTAAACTGTGAGAAAATAAACTTGTGTTTGTTAAAGCCCCCCACTTGTGGTATTTCTGTTATAGCAACACTAGATAACTAAGACATAGGTCCTTTTGCATTTTCCAGAAGGCTACAAGCTAATCAATTTTGCTATATTTAACCTAATAATTCCACCACCCATCTGCTGTACTGTGGTGGCCTGCATGTTGCTATGATGCTGGAAGTTATGCCACTGGTATTTCAAATACCATCAAGGTCATTCATGATGGACAGGTTTCAGGGGAGCTTCTGGACTGAGACAGACTAGGAAGAAAGACCTCGTGATCTATTTCTGAAAATTAGCCAATGAAAACCCCATGGATCTGTCCTAGTTATCTAGTACTGCTATAACAGAAATATCACAAGTGGATGACTTTTAACAAAGAAATTTATTCTCTCACAGTTTAGGAGGCTAGAAGCCCGAATTCCGGGCACCAGCTCCAGGGCAAGGCTTTTTCTGTCAGCTCTGGAGGAAGATCCTTGTCATCAATCTTCTCTTGATCTAGAACTTCTCAGCACAGGAAACTCAGGTCCAAAGGATGCACTCTGCTCCCGGCATTGCTTTCTTGGTGGTATGGGGTCCCCCTGTCTCTCTGCTCACTTCTCTCTTTTATATCTCAAAAGAGATTGACTCAAAAAAGATACAATCTAGTAGGTTGAGTCCTGCCTCGTTACCATAACTGCCGTTTATCTCACCTCATTGACAACATAGAGATAGGATCTACAACACATAAGAAAATCACATCAGATGACAAAACTGCGGACAATCACACAATACTAGGAATCATGGACTAGCCAAGTTGACACACATTTTTGGGGGATACAATTCAAAGCATAACAGGATCATAACAGAATATTGTCTGATATAGTGCTGGAAGATGAACCCTCTAGGTTGGAAGGCACTCAAAATACACAGTGGCCACAACAATGGGCTTGGACACACCAACACTCATAAAGATGGAGCAGGTGACTTGACGGCAACAAACAATAACGCCTAATAATTAAGAAGAAAGTTCGTTGCGATTACGGGTAAATAAAAAATAGGAATTATTATGGGAGTTCAATTATCCATTCTTCTTCATTATCTTCCATTACCACAAAAACTTAATTGTGTTGTGTTTAAATATAGTGATCTTTTGCATTTAGTATGATCTTCAAGTTTTCATTTTTATTACACTTAATTATACAAATAGTAGAATATATTAGCTGTAGAATACCTGTTTACCAGATACGTTATTTTTGACTAGTTTTTCAACTTCTCTTTGCCTCTAAATCCTCAGGTATAATTTCTACGATCATTGAGCACTTACTGTATTTTAGACACTCTGCTAATTGCTTTATATACATTGTATCATTTACTCCTCAAAATATTTATTTTATTTACCTGTATTTTACATATGATAAAATTGATGCTTGGAAATTCTAAACAATTTTCCCAATACTACATAGTATATGACAGAGCTGCATTCAAATCCATATCTTACTTCAAAGCTCATAGTCTTAATTATTATAAGATTCAGCCTTGAAAAGTTATTTTATTAATTAAATAATATGTATGCCTGGCACATGGTAGTCATCAGTGTGAATACTGATGGCTGAGAAGGCTTATGCAGGGAAAACCCAAAGCACTTTAAACAGAATTGGTAAAGCGTTATGTCCTGATGTAATTGTGTAATGTAATCATTAATCAATTAATTGATCAAGCATTAATTAATAGATCAATTAATCATTCTGTAATGATACAAGCTTAAACTGAAAATAGCAGCAAGCTGTAAATGCAGGCCCAATTCATCATGCCCCATATAAAACTAATTATATTTCATTTCAAATACTACTTTATTTTCTGGATGGGAATACCAATTTGCTAAATCAGAAATCTGGTGTCATCCTAAATGTCTCCCTTTGATTTACTTGCTGTGTCTATTTAGCTGATAAGCCTAGTCCATTCTATTTCCTTAACATCTCTCACTGGCATTGCCTCCTCTATTCTCCTGCCCTTGCCTTTGCTCAGCAGCATGCACATTGGAGAGTTCTGTGGACTTGAGGTGAAGTCAAGGCACACCATTGATTAACATCATGACCCTTGGTGAGTTCTTTGTTCCCTTTAATGTTGTTTTCTCAGCATGAATGCAGCATGATCCATTTCTTGAGATGGTGGGAAGATTAAATGAGAACACACATGCATGGCCCAGTGATTGGCACATAAATGGCCTTCATCATCTCTCACTTTGATCACTTCTGTGGTCTCCTAAAGATTCCTGTCCTCTGCTCCAGCTTCTTCTAGGCTGTCCTCCACCCTCCTGCCTAAAGAGTTTTTTTTTTTTTTTTAAAAATCTGATAATGGTATTCTCTTGCTTAGAAATACTTGAATGGATTTACATACTCTTCAGGATAAAGTTCATACTCTTAAGTTTGATACACAGGACCTTTAGGATCTGATCTT
>NW_004443971.1:16584473-16586379 GCF_000243295.1 Trichechus manatus latirostris
CAAGGTTCAATTTGGTGGAAGAGATAGTCGTTTATCAAAGCTAAGCGGAAGATGGTGGGAAGTACCCAGGGACCCCAAATCCAACTGGGGAAAGATGAGAGGCAGCATCCCAGAGGAAAAGGTGCTTGAGCATCCTTGAGGCCAAATTGGAGTTAGTTAAGTAACAAGGGTATTTCTGAGAGGGAGCAACACATAAAATGCCACAGAAGTTTGAGGGGCTATGGCACAGGGGCGGATTATCCAATAGGCAAGGTAAACACAGTGCTTACCTTGCTTACCAGGTCATCTGGATGAACACTCTCACATTTTTTCACCATATCAAAGACTCTGCTTCTAGGTATGGCTGGCATCTGTCTCTTTCCCAACCTCACAGCACCTTCCTAGAGAATCAAAGCTTCTTTTCAAATTTATAATCCCTGACAGGGGTGGCTGACCCAGTAAGAAAGGTAAGCACCAGTATACTTGTGCTTGCTTACTAATCTGTAGTGAAATTGTTCACTACAGGTGATCTGGTAAACAAGGTAAACATGTGTTTACCTTGTCTGTTAGATAATCCACCCCCTGCACGGCATGTTCAGTGACCTAAACGTGTTGCATTAGAGTTGAGTCTGACCTGTGCTTAAGGATGTATTGTTGGAGAAAACAAATGGAAACAAAAGTAATGGCCGACAAATAGGGGAATGACTGAATAACTTATAGAACCTCCATTTCATTGACCACAATGCAGCCATTAAAAAGAGTGAAGTAGAGTTTTCCCAGATGGCTTGGAGAGATTCATGTGAAGTATTTATTGTTGCATGAGCAAAGCAAGGTAATTATGTGAGTGGGAGAACCCTTCACAAAAAGAAGAAAAAAGGGAAACTTTAAGTATAGGCATACAATCACATTTATGCATTTATGTAAAAATCTGTGTACATGTGGATATGTCTATATAAAAGAAAAAGATTGAAACAACTTAGAAAATGCAGACACGTATAAATGAAAGATACATGAATCACCTGTAATCCTGACATCCTGAGATCTTAACGTTTTGGAGTATTTTCTTATAGCTTTTTTCTATGTACTTAAATATTTAAATATAGACAAAATTCATATATAATATTTTACCTTTTAAACATCTACCATTATATGATCTATATTTTTTATCTCATTATATTTTTTTCACTGTAAACTTTTGTTTATGTTTACATAGAGGTATTTAATTTTTTTATTAAATAACAAATACACTCTTTAGAGGTTTAACTCCGCTTAACTCAGAAAGGAGCTGATCAGGGAAGAACGTGCACAACGATTTTCAACCAGACAGGACAGTTGCTGGTATTCCATGTTATGTCCAGATCCAAAATAGCAGTTAAAAAACAATTAAATTACAAAAATAAGAGAAAAGCCACTTTTAGAAGGAAGATTCATAGCTGGAGTTATAATTCCAATGGCTGCTGAACCAATCCAGTGGCCAATGCCTGCATGTATTACAACAAAATAGTTAGTGGTACATCCTAGTGCATTGAATCTGTATTCTTTCTTAGAATACATCCAAGTTCTTCAAAACAAACATCCACACTTCCATATCACAGAATAATAGTCTGAGTGCTCTTTTAAGCAAACCCCGTAATATTATTTTCCCCCTTCTCAGAGGTAATTTTTTAAAAATTGTGGTAAATATATATATATATGAAAATATTTGCCATTTCTACATTCTTCACATGTACAGTTCAGTGCCATTAACTTAATGTTCATCATGTTCTTTAACCATCATCCTTACCTGTTTCCAAATTTTTCCAGTATCATTATATTTTTCTAAAATGTGATTTTTAATTTCGGGTCACTATTCTTTAGATGCCCTCTTCATAATTTATCTCACCATTTTCCTGCTGTTGGACATTTAGTTTGTTTTCAATTTTCTTTT
>NW_004443971.1:16587374-16595342 GCF_000243295.1 Trichechus manatus latirostris
GAAGAATATAGAAGATAGCATGGACTGCCAAAAGAACGAACAAATCTGTCTTGGAAGAAATACAGCCAGCATGTTCCTTAGAAGCGAGGATGGTGAGACTTCATCTCACATACTTTGGACATGTTGTCAGGAGGGATCAGTCCCTGGAGAAGTACATCATACTTGGTAAAGTAGAGGGTCAGCGAAAAAGAGGAAGACCCTCAACAAGATGAATTGACACAGTAGCTGCAACAATGGGCTTAAGCATAACAAATATCATGAGGATAGCTTTTTTCTTATAGAAAAAAGTTATAAGAAAATACTCGAGTGCTTTGTTCTGTTGTACATAGGGTCGCTATGAGTTGGAAATGACGTGATGGTACCTAACAAGAACAACATGTTTGCTTATACAGAGCCTGATGCATAGTAAGTGCTCAGTAAATGGCTTACTCAGGAAGCTCTCTTCAGCAGTGCATGAGAGTGTCGTCTCTTCTAAAATGAAGATGATAATGCCTACCTTGTATTACCATTGTGAACATTAAATGATGCATTCCAAGTGCCTAGCATGGTGTCTGGCACATAGCAGCCCCCAGTCCATCCTCCTTGGCCCTTGGCATGTCACCAGTCTCAGTAAAACGTTCTTCTCTGTGCTTGCACAGCATCCAGCATATAACTCTACTATAGAGCTTATCTCTTTGTATTGTGATGATTCATTTTCTCTATTACTTCGTGGCTAAGATGCGAGTCCCTTATTTCTCTGCTCCCAGCACTGAGCACAATGGCTGACACATTGTGGACAGTCAGTAGATGTTTGGCGAACAAAACCTTTTAGAGCTAACAGAGGAATTTAGCAAAGTTGCAGGGTACAAGGTCAACAAACAAATATCAGTTGGGTTTCTGTACACCAGCAATAAGAAATCTGAAAGGGAAATTAGGGAAACAATGCCATTTACAATAGCATCTAAGAGAATAAAATACCTAGGAATAAATATAACCAGGGATGTAAAGGACTTATACAATGAAAACTATAAAACACTGCTGAAACAGATTAAAGAAGACTTAAATAAATGGAAAGTGTTCCATGTTCATGGATTGGAAGACTTAATATTATTAAGATGTCAATACTACCCAAAGCGATTTATAGATTCAACACAATCCTGATCAAAATTCCAATAACCTTCTTTACAGGAATAGAAAAACCAGTCCTAAACTTTATATGGAATGGAAAGTGGCCCTGAATAGCTAAAGCAATGCTGAAAGAGAAAAACAAAGTAGGAGGACTTATACTTCCTGATTTTAAAGAATACTGCAGTGGTTAACAACTTGGCTGTTAACCAAAAGGTCAGCAGCAGTTCGAATCCAACAGTTGCTCCTTGGAAACCCTATGGGTAGTTCTGCTCTGTCCTATAGGGTTGCTATGAGTTGGAATTGACTAGATGGCAAAGTGTTTGGTTTTGGTTTATACAGCTACAGTAATCAAAACAGCCTGGTACTCATATAACAATAGACACATAGATCAATAGAATAGAATTAAGAGCACAGAAATAAACCCACACTTCAATGGTCAATTGATTTTTGGCAAGGGTGCTAAGTTCCTTCAATGAGGAAAGAAGAATCACTTCAATAATGACGATGGGAAAACTGGATTTCCACATACAGAAAAATGAAACAGGACTCATGCCTCACACCATACACAAAAATTCAAAATGGATTAAGGACCTAAATGTGCAAACTAAAAACCCGTAACCATCAAGTCGTTTCTGACTCATACCAACCCTGTAGGACAGAGTACAACTGCCCCATAGGGTTTCCAAGGCTGTAATCTTTACGGGAGCAGACTGTCACATCTTTCTCCTGCAGAGCAGCTGGTGCGTTTGAACCATCGACCTTTTGTTTAGCAGCCAAACACTTAACCACTGCACCACCAGGGCTCCTACAAATGTGCAAACTAAAACTATAAAATTCTTAGAAGAAAATGTAGGGGCAATGCTGTCAGGCTTAGCTTTTTAACAACGGATTATCTAATATAATAACAAA
This sequence comes from Trichechus manatus latirostris, assembly GCF_000243295.1. NCBI lineage: Eukaryota > Metazoa > Chordata > Mammalia > Sirenia > Trichechidae > Trichechus > Trichechus manatus. The sequence goes on from NW_004443971.1 coordinate 16,589,391, forward strand.
AGCACAAACAGCAATAGTTAAAATAAATGGGACCTCATAAAAATTAAAAACTTTTGTTCATCAAAAGTCTTTACCAAAAAAGTGAAAAAACAAGCTACTGACTGGGGGAATATATCTTTGGAAATCATATATCGAATTAGAATCTAATAAACAATATATATATAAAATTTTGACAATGTAACAACAAAAAGACAAGTAACCCAATCATAAAATGGGTAAAGGACTTGAATAGACATTTCACCAAAGAGGACATTCGAATGGCCACCAGACAAATGAAAAGATTCCCAGTGTCACTAACCATCAGAGAGCTGCAAGTCAAAACCACAGTGAGATACCATTTCACTCCTACTAGGATGGCTAAAAACAAAAACAGAAAATAACAAATGTTGGTGAGGATGTGGGGAAATCGGAACACTTATCCATTGCTGGTGGGAATGCAAAATGGTACAGCCATAGTGGAAAACAGTGTGATGGTTCCTCAAAGAACTAAAAATAGAACTACCATATGACCCAGCAATTCCACTTCTAGGTATATACCCAAAAGACTTGAAAGCAGAGATTCAAGAAAAGGCTTGTACACCAATGTTCATTGCAGCACTGTTTACAATAGCCAAAAGATGGAAACAACCTAAATGCCCATCAACAGATGAATGGATAAACAAAATGTGGTACATACATACGATGGAATACTATTCAGACAGTAGAAGAAATGAAATCTTGATACCTGCTACAGTATAGATGGAGCTTGAGGACATTATGCTGAGCAAAAAAAGCCAATCACAAAAGGACAAATATTGTATGACCTCACTTATTGAAAAAGACTAGAAAAGGCAAATGTACAGAGAGCAGAGTTTATTAGCGATTACCAGGGACAGGAGGAAGGGGGAAAGGGGAGGTTAACGGTAATGGAAATATTGCATTGATTAAGGGTGGAGTTGCACAGCCAATTATTGTAATTGCTGTCAATAAGTGTACACACGTAAAAATCTGAATTGTCAAAAATTGTGTTGTAGATATATTTACAACAATGACAAAAAAAGAAAAAGAGTAGCTGCTGAGGCTGCTTAAGTACAACCAAACATCTCATGGAATTTGGTTCCTTGGTTTGGAGATTTAGGGTCATGGTTTCATGGGACATCCCAGTTAATTGCCCTAATAATGAGTTTAATGCTTCTGTTCTACCTCCTAGTTTGTTATGTAGTGCCTGGGGTCTTAAAAGCTTACAAGTGGCCACGCAACGCTCAAAAATTATTCTCTATTTACCTGGAGCAGCAGAATAAAAAGGAGAGTGAGGAACAGGAGGAGGATATGGAATGTGCGGCTGACTGCCTCCATGAACAACTGTCTCTTTTGCAATGAGACCAGAACTGAATGGTGCCTGGCTAGCATTACTGAACATTTTTATCAAAGATTCTATAGAAGAATCCTGATCAAAAGGGGGGAAAATGTAGAACAGAATTTAAAATTCTTACAGACTCCAGACTTTCTGGAGCCATGGAGGCTGCATGAACCCCTGAAACTATTGCCCTGAGATAATCTTTAAACCTTAAACCAAAAATATCTCCTGAAGTCATCTTAAAATCGAACAGTAGTTTAGCTTAACTAGTAATAAAAGGTCTGCGTTGAGCATTGTGCTCTTTGAAGAACTATCTATATGGGATCAAACTGACAGTAGCAACTCAGAAGATTAGACTGGAACCTTAGGGGGCAGTGAGTTTATGTTAATGAGACAGGAACAGCTCAGAAAAGGAAGATGAAAATGGTTGCATAACTCGAAGAATATAATCAAAGTCACTAAATTTTACATGTAGAAACTGTCCAACTGGAGTATGTTTTGTTGTGTATATTCTCCACAACCACAAAATAAATAGAATTTAGAAAAAAAATTTAGCAAAGGAATCATAGTGAGAAGGGTGATCTAAGAGGAAAGTTCTTTGAGAGAACAGGGGAGAAAAAGACAAAAGAAAAATGATCATGGGGAATGTGATTAAATTGTTAGGGAAAGAGAAAAAATGAAAGAAGTAAAAAAAAAAAAAAATGAAAATAATGAGAATGGTGAAAATGGTGAAGATCTCTATGGCATAAAATGGGGCTGATCACTTGGTTGGTCGTCTTAGGGAAAAAATAGTGTAAGGACAATCTATCCTTGGTTGGTAGGCTGTAGAACTGCCCTACTCTACTTAGCCATTAATAATTAACTTTTGAGTCCCTACTATATGGCAGAAACAAGGCTAAGTTCTGACATAGATTGTCTCATTTAATTGCTACAACCACTCTGTATTAGGTAAATAATATTCATTCCCCCATGGGGGAGATGTCCGCCTAGATCCATTTTAAGGATAAGAAAACTGGAGACTTATGAAGTTATTTGCCCAAGATCAATCTGCTCGTAAGGAAAGGAGCTGTGATTCATGGTTCTGCCTGGTCCTAGAGCCCAAGCACTCATCACTCTACTCTCCCCAGTCCTTTATGGAGCTTGTACCAGACCTGGCTTTAGTGTTTGTCAAATAAGGTCAAGTGTGCCCTGCCAGTCACCATGGTCAATTGCACAGTGAGCCTGGCTCTCATAGTTTCTACTTTAATAGTTTGGCAGATGGTTATTTGACATTCTTAGAGTGCTATTTGGTGATCTATAGAGATAAAACCCTGTAGTAGGAAACCAAGTCCAGAGGGTCAGAATGTTCTCAGAGAGATGGCAGAAAGAGCCTGATTACATTGTACTAAGCTAAAGGTTTGCAGCGGTCATGCTCTTTGTCATTCATAGTCATGAGGCTTGGACTGTCTACAGAGTCACAGTTGTCATCTCATTGCTTATGAGCCATCCAGTGAACAGAGAATTGAGGACAGCAAGTAGACACAGGGGACAAAGGTGGAATTTTCCTATACCCAATGGTGGAAGGGTAGCACAATGTCCTTTAAAGAGGCAGGAGGTCATTAACAAGGTAAATGGCAAAACTGAAACCTAGTTTACTTTTTAAACAGATAAAGAATCCTGAATTCTTTAGCATTTGAGAAGTTAACGGTTAAAACCCTTAACGACATATTTCTTTAAAAATCCCAAACATATTGTGAGCTTAAAAACAAAACTAGGATCCAGAGTGCCAGGAGGGAAAGGATTGCTTAAAATGAAAATTTGAGCTTTTAGACCGAGGGCACCCAAGTTTCCTAATTGTAGTTCTAGGGGAATGTTCAGGGGCAGTCCATTTTGATAGGGCCATCTCAGCAGAACCACCAATAACCACAAATTCTGGCTGGCCCTGATTCTCTTAGTTCTGAATTCTGCGTTGGACATATAATTCTTAGGGGCTTATCATAGCTTTGCAGCACTTGGAAGCTTTCTAATTTCTGAGATGGTTGGACTTCAGATTCTAGCAAAGAGACTACTCAATTAGAGATCTGAGGAATGTTTCCCCCTTTATTTAGTTTGTTGTAAGTAAAAAATACTTTTACGTTATCTCCCAAATTCAGTCTTAGTAGGGAGTTATCGTGGTTAGCTAGGGTTGTCGGCAACTAATCATTGTGTCAGAGATCTAGGGTGTCAGGTATCAGGAACTAATGATTTGAGCAATTAACAATGATTTTCTTTTCTTTATAATGCTTAATGTAAGTTCTATACTTTGTGATAAGGAATGCATGAAAGATTTGACTTCTTATTTGACTGTGATGGTTAATGTTATGTGTCAACTAGGCTAGACCATGATTCTCAGTATTATGTAATTATCCTCCATTTTGGGATCTGGTGTAATTATCCTTCATTTTGTGATCTGATGTAATTATCCTCCATTTTCTGATATCCTGTAAGTAACATAATGTAATTACCTCCATGATGTGATCTGATGTGATCAGCCAATCAGTTGTAAGGGGAGTTTCCTTAGGAGTGTGGCATGTGCCCTATATATATATGGATGTTCTGGAAAAGCTTGCTTGCTTGCTCTGGATCCTGCATCCAGCTCATCATCATCTGACCTCTGGTTCTTTGGACTTGAGCCAGCAGCCTGCTGACCTTGGGATTTGTCAGCCTCCTCAGCCTGTGAGCCAGCAGCCTGCCATCTTACCTGCCAATCTCGGGTTTGCCAGCTTCTGCAGATACCTAAGTCAGGAGAAGCCTGCAGCCTGACACCTGACCCATGGACTTGGGACTTGCCAGCCTCTACAACTACATGAGCCATGTCCTTGAGATAAATCTCTCTCTAAATATATATACCAGAAACCCTGGTGGTGTAGTGGTTAAGTGCTATGACTGCTAACCAAAAAGTCAGCAGTCTGAATCCACCAGGTGCTCCTGGGAAACTCTATGTGGCAGTTCTACTCTGTCCTATAGGGTCGCTATGAGTCGGGGTAGACTCGACGGCAACAGGTTTTTTTTTTTTTTTTTTTTTAATACAGATATACAATTCAACGGTTTTGCTTCTCTAGAGAACCCAGCCTAAGACATTGGCTCTTTGATGAACTTGAGGCATTTCACCCAAAAAAACACTAAAGTGATTTTGGGCTTCACCCTTTTTGGATAAAGGCCACAGTCTGTAGCAGGTACAGCATTAAATATTTTTCATACAAAGTTTATTGAGGGACTATTAAAAATCAGCTTTTACTGACCAAACTATAGGGCATTCTTACAATTAAAACAGTTAAAATATATCCTGAGTCCATCATTAAACAGCTCATCCTCTCTCTCTCTCACTTTATCTCTTGTTTTGTCCCGTCATATCTGTAGATTATTTTCCTTTTGAAGACTTGCTTCCCCTGGTTTAGTTAAGCTTCAAGTAATAGAAAGCCCAGACTGAGTTGGCTTAAGCAATATGAAAACTGTCATATCTCACGCAATGAAAGGTTCAAAGGTGGGGCAGCTTCAGGGCTGGGTGATGCATGGCTCAGTGACGTCATCAGGATGATAGTTCTTTCTGTTCTTGCCATTGCCAACCTGTTGGCTCGTCCTCAGGTAGCTCTCATGTTGCAGGGTGGTTGAAGCAGTTCCAGGAATCATATCAGACCTCCTCTCCTCAAAAAAAGTGCAATGTAAGAAACAAGAATGTCGTATTTTATATCTTTCATCAGAAAAGAAATCCTCCCAATAACACCCCAGTAGATTTCTCTTTGTCATTGATGAGAGCTTAGTCACTTGCCCATCCCTAAACTAATCTCTGGAAAGGGTAGTGGAGTGGCCCAGATTAGTTAGAATGTTCAGGATTTACCCCTGGAGCTGAGTTCACAGTAGCGTCACTTTTCTAGAGGAAAAAATTGGGGGTTCTGCAGCAAGAAAGAATGGGAAGACAGATTTGGGGTAAGCAATCAATAGTGTCTGCCACATCCCTTAAATTTTATTCTCCTCTTGCTTATTTAACACCTACGTCTTCTTGTCAACCACTAATTTCACACAAGTAGGCAGGACAGAGTTGGCAGAGTTAGAATGGAGCAGTCTGTGTGGAGGAGCTAATGGTCTGAGGCAGAAAGGAGACTCCATGCAAGGAGGGGAGGGAAGTGCACAGGGGCCAGAGGCAGGTTAGCTGGAGGTTAGCTGTCAACAAACTGTATCAAGTGAAGATGTGCAAGAGGCAGGAACCCTGCGATCTCAAAATGAACCTGAAGCCACACAAAAGCTTAGAAACCCCATATTTCCCCAGGGATTTTATGTCAGCAATACAGAACTGTAAGAACTGCACCAATTCATGAACGGGGCCAGTCATCATCCATGACGTACTGAGATGCAAGGAAGAAAGAAAATAAAATTAGGCTCATCAGAGTGCATCCACAAGAGTTGGCAGAGAGTAGAACCAAAATGTATGTTGTGTTTTTTTTTTCCTGTATTTGAATGTTCCTGTTCTATCTCCTAGTCCTTGAGTGGTGCGGACCATTAATGTGCTCAGCTGTTAACTGAAAGGATGACAGTTCAAGTCCACCCTTGGAAGAAAGGCCTGGCAATCTGCTTCTGAAAAATCAGCCATTGAAAACCAC
>NW_004443971.1:16616695-16617622 GCF_000243295.1 Trichechus manatus latirostris
GGGAGCTGGCAGAAATTCAAGCCAGATTCAGAAGACGATGTGGAATGAGGGACATCATTGCTGATGTCAGATGTGTCCATCCAAGTGTTATTAGAGTGCTGGGGTGTGGTGTGAGGGCTCTGGAGGCAGACTGCATTGGTTTAAGTTTAGCGGGATGACTGTGGGTAAGTTACTGAACCCCTCTGTGCCTCCATTTCTTCATGTATAAAATCAGGATAGTAATTGTACCTATGTCATAGGGTCGTTGTGAAGATTAAACGAGTTAACATTCTGAAAGCCTGACACTGGAAACAGTAAATACTAGCTATTGCTTCTCTCCCTATTGCTTGCACACCTCATAAGTCTCCCACAGTGAACTTCTTTTACTAGAGCTAGAAAACTAGTAAATATTGATTAAAATTGATTTTAACAATCATTTATTTATCTTAAAGCTTCATGTGTTTTAATGAAAAAAAAAAAAAAAGCCTTAATGTCTGCATGGGAAGGATTCTAGGAGTTAACATTTTGGTAAAGGCTGCTTTGCAGACCTTCTTTTGGTATCAAGTTGATATGGTGTGAAATGAAATATGGAGAGTGGTCAGTGGAAGTAGGACTATGTATATATTAGGATTTTATTTTGGATGTGGAGGTGGGGCAGATTTTATTGAGCTGACCTCAATCTGTGAGAAACAGGAGAGATTGGAAAAGCGTAGAATGCATCGTCATGTGCCTTGGATGATACATTTATTTTTCATCTAGAGATGCTGATGTTACATTTTCTACGGAAAGTATCCATCCATTAATTATTTGGTCAACGAAGGCTGGTGAGATTTGCCTAAGCTTAGAAGTGGAAGGCAAAAGGCAAAAGAACTTTGGGAAATGCTTGCATGTGTGAAATGACTTCTTGTTAGTTGCCGTGGAGTGGATTCCAACTCATAGAGACCCCAT
>NW_004443971.1:16618287-16621203 GCF_000243295.1 Trichechus manatus latirostris
TGAATTCTTTTAGTGGTGATGTTTTTTCCTTTACTCAACTTCAGTTACCTCACTTGTAAAAACTGATTGCATTTGTAAATCTGCTTTATCACACCTCTGACAGGGAGGTAGAGAAAAATGATTCCAAAGCCTCTCATGGAATATTTTAATTACTTTTCTACATCTAACATAAAAGTTATACTTTATAACCTTAGGGAAGTTTTCCTTTACAGCTCTTGTAATCTGCATTAGATATTTTACGCTTCTCAGTTCAGCTTAAAATCTAAATCTATAGTTCGAAGTACACGTGTGCCCACATGCTTGCCTGTGTGTGTGTTACGTGTGTGTATTAGGCATACTTAAAGTACTACCATGGAATTTTAAAATTTTTATCATTTTGAAAGTTAGCTAGTGTTTAATTTTTATCATTGCTTTTCTTTTCTATTTTTAATTTTGGGATGAAAACTTCACCTAACACTGCTCAGGATGACTTGTTGATTTGCTTTATGTATATTTTATATAACTTCTTCTGAGATGTGTTCTAGGGAGCCTGAAGAATCTCCTTTGCACTGCCAAGCTTTCAACACCTCCCTCCATTGGATTCTATTCCTCATGAGGAAATGATAAATATTATTACCTCCACTTAATGAGATGGAAAAACTCAGGCATGAGTGGTTATGGTGTGAAATACGGAGCAGCAAATCAGTGGCAGAGCTGAGACTGAGCGGTTGATGACTCCAAGGGGAAATGGCAGGGCTTACCCACCTTCTGAACTTGGATCCACCTCTCCAAAGATTGGTAGCCTTCTAGAGAAGCCCACCTTGCCACATGGAAAGCCCACATCCTGAAATTGATTTGGCTGCATTTTTACATTGACTTAATATTAAGAGCTTTACTATTCTCTTGCTTCTTCACTTCACATCTGAAAACCCATAGATGTAGACTTTCCCCTAACATCTTTCAAAGAGCAAACAACTTTCACCACGTCTGTTTTGCTAAAACTTCCACCTTAAAACACAATCTCTCTGTCCCAACAATGCATTTAAACAATTCAACTTCTTTTCCTTTACTGGAGACACCATTTTTGAACCTCTGCCTTGACTCGTCTATCTTGTTCAAGATACTGCTGAGTATCAGGCTTCTGGGAAAGACCTCTCTGATTTGTTAAACATAGCTTCATAGTCCCAGAGTCCCCTAATCATTTTATCAGGGGTTTAGCGGGATGTTCCACTGGGTTGTATCAGGTTTAAGATTCCTCCTTTTCCTTTTTCTATTATTAAAAGAAACCACGGGCAAGAGAAGGCTATTGTGACTGCACCGTATTTCCAGGAGCTGATTCTAAGTGAATCTTTTACAATCTGCAGCTGGCTAACAGTGAGGCCCATTTGCTCCCTGAGATAAGGCTTTAAGCTGGAGATTGCTAGTTCCTACTTTTGTTGCCGGCCCCAAAAAGAAAGTCTAACACACAATAACATATCTAACCTGTTGCCCTCGAGTCAATTCCGACTCTTAGCAACTCTATAGCGTACCTAGCTGTCTGCATTTCAGTCTTTTTAAAATCTTAATTTTTTGACCTGATTCATCAACATATAGAAAGATATAAACTATCCAGAATTTTTAACCCCTTGGGGAATAAACACTTGTTGGCATAAAACGAAAAAGCCTAACATTTCAGAAAAAAATGAGCATAGTAATAGATATATTTTTAGAATCTTTTAGATCAAAGCCTTTTTGTTGTTCCAGAAATAGACAAGTATATAATGCATAATTAAACTTGCTCAGATAATTATCATTTCTGATTTATTTTCAAGTGAAAGTCTTGAAAGAACAATTCTCGACAAAAAAATTCTCCCTTTCTTCCAGCTGTCTACCACTCTCTTTCACATTTTTGACAATCAAAATGTGAGAAGCCCCCTGACTCCTTCCCTCACGAATGTTTCTGGGCCCTTTCTTCTAGACTTTCACATCACTAATCAGACTGTATCTTAATTTTCTTAAATTATGGAGTTTTTTTTTTTTTTTTTTAATGACAGCATTTGGTAGCCCTGGGATATTTTAGTGCCCAAAGTAAGCAAAAGATAGAGGTTGGAATCCTAAAAGGAAAGGTTTTCAACTGATAAGAACTAGTGATCAAGTTGCTGATAATTAGGTATTTACTCTTTGGAATTGTTGTTGCTGTTAGCTGCTGTGGAGTCAGACCCGGAGCATGGCGATCCCATATGTTACAGAGTAGATCGGTTCCATAGGTTTTCTTGGCTGTAATCTCTATGGAAGCAGATTGCCAAGTCTTTTTCCTGAGGTGCTGCTGGTGGGTTCAAACTGCCAACCTTTCGGTTAGCAGCTGATCACAAACAGCTTGCGCCACCCAGGCTCTTTCTCTTTGGTGATAATTCGTATTCATTGAGCACCTACATTGTACCGAGCAGGGTGCAAAGTGCTGCAAGCAAAACAGAAACCCAGATGCATCAGTGCCCTCGAAGCATCTTTGAGAGCAGTACTCTGACCAGCGATTCTCATATTTCATCATCTCAAGAAAGCATCAGAATAAGAATCTCTGTATTTTAGAAGAGGTTAAATCCCCTTCAAGTTATTCATTTCATTCATATGTAAAGAAACTCAGTATAACAAACATTTAGATAGTGGTATGTGATTATAGAACTGGATATGACTTGTATTCAAAGATAGTACACTGACAGCTTATATTACCTAAATGTTCATTAAGCATTCTATAGTATATTGAGAGATTCTGTAGAAAATACAGTAGAAACCTAAGATATCCTCATTGCCCTCAGCGAACTTTTAGCGTTTGAAGAGGAACTTTTTTTTTTGTCATTTTGCTAAGCTGGTTATTTCCTTTTCAATTGTGTCAAGACTCAATCAGTGTGGAAAATAGCATTTAAGTTCACCCACATATGCCATTTAGTCATTCACAGGTTT
>NW_004443971.1:16622130-16623047 GCF_000243295.1 Trichechus manatus latirostris
GTTACCCATAGGCATTTCTGGGTCAACAACAGCTGAATCTATAGGAGCAAAGATGGGAATCTTGGATGTAACTGGAAGTTTTGCTCTTAAGGGAGCCGGTCCTGGAGAGTTGAGTCAGGAAAGATTTTGCTTCAACTTATAGTTTTGAGACAAAGTTTGGAGGCTGGTGGCACAATGAGAACTGTCTGCCAGATCCTTGTTTTTTTTTATAAAATCAATCAGACACATTGTTTGTCCCTCTGGGTTTGACAGACATGTTGTAATAAGGTCCTGAACTGCTTACTACCTCTTTATGTACCTTCTGTCTAAAGGCTTGTTACTATTGTGACCTATATTCATGGAACCACCAGCAGTGCGTTTAACCATTAACTTTAGAACCCCCTTTAAATGAATTCTTTTATAAGATGAGAATTATATAGGCTTTCACTGGTTGGTTAGAGGAAAAAAAAGAAGAGGATTCAGGTTGAACTAGCTTATTAAGGAGCTGGGAGTTGATGGTTAGGATGCCCCCAGACTGAGCAGATAATTTGCCTTGACCTGACCGTGTCAGATAACAGTGTTTAGCTGACATTCCAGTGCCCCTGAAAAACATAATGCTTTCTAAAGCTGGCTTGGTTCAGAATCAAACAGAATTGTGGCAATCTCTTGTATTCATTGAGTAAAGTCCCCCAATCTCCCTATCCAATACTTAGTGTCTATTAAGGCACGATTTGACGCTAGGTATCTATTTCAGGGCCTTCCTGGTGGGTCTTGAGAAAGTTACAAGCTACAAAGGATACATTCTTTTTTCAAGTGATATACAGGACTGAAGAGAGTGATTGAACTCTGCCCCCTCAGATTTATAATGTTCTTTATGATTTTCTCTTCTATTTTCAATTCAGAGACAATTAGAGAAAACGGTAGCTTTCTAGGAAGCT
>NW_004443971.1:16623837-16624957 GCF_000243295.1 Trichechus manatus latirostris
ATTATTTTTTTGCAGCTCCTCTAGTACATAGGACCTCTCACACAGCGGGTGCTGAAATCTGAATTGATTTCATTTGTAATTTAAAAATCATAAGTTTTAGATTTTGAAATATTGATGCTTCACTGAAGTAGAATTCCTAAGTTATCTATTTAGTATCTACAAAGAGATGGGTTGCTTTTACCGTATTTTTACGCAAATAGCACGCACCCTTTGTTTGTTTGTCAACCACACCCTCCTCCCATGAGGTGTTATCGTAAATACACTAGGCTGATTTTTTTTTTACAGCAACATGTAAAAAAAAAAAAAGGCATAGCAGCACTTATGAAAATACCTTGTGAGGGGGAGGGTGGAGGGTGTGGCTGGTAAACAAATGTAGAAGGAACGTGTTATTTGTGTAAAAACATGGTGCATGGCCTTTCTCTCCATAGTCTAGTAATTCTTACCAAATGATTGGGTAGGACTATGCAAATAAGGTGCATGGAACCCCTGTGGGTGTGGGACCATACAAATAAGGTGCATGGAACCCTAATGAGGGGATTGGTCAGTTTTGCCATCCTGCTAGGCTTAAAAGAGAGCCAATCCCAGAGTAGAGGGGAGACCTCACTACCACCAAGAAGAGCCAGGAGTGGAGCACATTCTTTAGACCCAGGGTCCCTATGCTCAGAACCTCCTAGACTCAGGAGACAAAGACAGACAGCTGTAATACCAGAGATGGTATGAGACAGCAAGAAATGGTGGCAGAGAAATGGTGGCAGCAAAACTAGGAAACTGGTGCAAGACAGCGTGATGGGCTTCCTGGCCCATGGAGCGAGGCAAACTACCTGGCCCATGGAGCAAGGTGCCTAGCATAAGTATGCCAACCCACGGAGTGAGAGAGCTGGGTGGTTTCCTGCAGGAAGCTTATTGGCAGAGTGGGGTGCCTCTGGGCACTTACTGGTGGAGCTAAAGAGCTTTCTAACACGTGCCTGAGCAGGGTAGAGGCCAGGCCAGCCCAAGAGGCCTGAGAGGCCCAAGGGGTTGAGGGGCTGAAGGACCAAAGGCTAGAGAGAAGACTGCCTGCAGGCATGGCTGAGAAGCTGTCTTGATTGAAGAACTGTATCCTGAGTCGTTCCTGATCCTG
>NW_004443971.1:16625761-16674864 GCF_000243295.1 Trichechus manatus latirostris
CCAGTAATCAGATGGTCTGGTTCCAGGGCCTGAGCTATTCGTGCTAGGAAGCACAATATTTGGGAAAAGGGTGGGAGATGGATAGTCTGAAACAGGAGATAGGAAATCAGTTTCCTTAGAATTTTGTCTAGGGCAGGATCTTTATCTACAACATGTTCCCTTATTATTAGCCTTAAGACACAAGAAGCCATGCGTGAGAGGAAATCAATTATTTCCAGAATATACATATTTTTATTAGTAACAAAGTTACTGTTGGTTGGAAGTAGCAGCGAATGATCCAAAGGAGGAGATTCTGGTTTCACTTCTGATCCTGTAGTCCCACAAAGGAGATGGCAGGCAATAGACAAAAAGAAGGAAATGTTTAAGTAGCAAACATAAAACCATTTCTGTTGATCATGAAAGGTCCGGTAGCGGGAATCTCAACTGTGGCAAAGTTGAAGTAGCAGCCCATCGCGTGTCTCTTCTCACGACTGTGACTGCTCAACCTCATCTAAAATCCAGAGAACTTGCCAGTTGAAAGAGATTTCTGGATATTTTTCCTTTTCTTTATTTTATTTTTGTTTTCTACTCTTATAAATAAAAGTTCCTCTTGGAGTGTTTACAATAATTATGTGAATATACTCATCTGCTATACAATTTCACTTAAACAAGCATATCTATTTGATCTGAGTAAAATGTTAGAGATGAGCTTTATGTATTCCCCTCTTTTTATGTATGAGGAACCTAAGCACAGAATAATAGAGTGATCCACAGACAAAATACACCTGGTTAGTGCCTGAACTGGGATTAAAACCACACCTCCTACCTCCCTGTTTAGCGCTGCCTCCAAACAAGGGTAGTAAAAATTGTCACTTCCCCCATGTTTGCTCTACCTCTGTCTGACAGAAAGTTCCATTTTGACTCTCCTTTCCCCATGAATTAACTTCCTGTCTAATATAGTAAATTGTTGTTGTTGCATGCCATCGAGTCAATTCCGACTCATAGCGACCCTATAGGACAGAGTAGAACTGTCCCAGAGGTTTTCCAAGGCTGTAAATCTCTATGGACATAGACTGCCACATTTTTCTTCCTTGGAGCAGTTGATGGGTTTGAACTGCTGAGCTTTCAGTTAGCAGCTGAATGCTTAACGACTGTGCCACCAGGGTTCCTAATATAGTACAGTAGACATTAATACTGCTTACTAGTATTTTTAGAATCCTTTAGTGGTGCAAATGGTTAATGTGCTCAACTGCTAAACGAAAGGTTAAAGATTCGAGTCCATCCAGAGGCATCTCAGAAGAAAGGCTTGGGGGTCTGCTTCTGAAATAGCCATTGAAAACCCTGTGGATCACAGGATCACCATGAGTTGAAGTTGATTTGATGGCAACTATTAACTGTTACTGATATTTCCGGTCCTTTTTTTTTTTTTTAGATACACAGGAAGATTGTATTTCTCCGCCTCCTTGAAGTTGAGTATGGCCGCATGAATTCTTTGACCAATAAAATATGAATAGAAATGACAATTAGGTGATATTTCTGGGACATACACTTAACTGTTGGTGCAAGACTCTCCAGAGCTTTTTTCCCCTGGCACATTAACCAAAGAGGTGTGTGTTCCAGATGATATGAGATGGCAGTGCTTACCTCAGCTGCTTGGTTGATTTGTGGCAGAGGACAGTTGTCCCTGGAGAGTCACCCAGACACTCAGTAGACTTGGAGCGAGTGAGAAATAAACCACCCCTGTGTGAACTCATAGAGATCATGACCTTGTTTGATACTGCAGGGTAACCTAGCCTATCCTGATTATTACATATGGGCTTTAGGAATCTATATTAGCTATGTTAGTGAGCACCTCCTAAGTGCTAGGCACTATGGTATTTACTACGATTTCTCAGGTTAATAATTTAATATTTTCAATAACCAAAATGAGGCATGTATCTGCATCATTTGCGGATCACGACATTGAGTTTCAGAGAAGGTAAATACTTCTCCGAGTTTGCTCAGCTAGTAAGAACCAGAGTTACTCCCAGGCATACGTGGCTCTAAGAGCTCTGCTTTTTTTTCACTACATTATGCTGCCTGCCCTAGAATGGTGCCTCTCACTCTGAATTTTTAATGGGACCAGTTGATCTAATAAGCATTATGTGGAGTGCCTACTGTGTGTTTACCACTGTGCCAAGCCTCTAAACTTCGAATCTGGGCTTGAAGGTTGGTTAGGATACAGATACATGAGTCTACACTGTCTGACATAGTGGTGAAGAATATAAACTATGGACCACCTGCGTTTGAATGGCAACCTTACAACTTAAGCTTCTATCAGCCTCTGTTTCCTCATCTGTGAAATGGGGCCAATGATAGTACTCACATCATGGGGTGGTTGGGAGAATTAAAGGGGATATGAATGTGAAGTACTTAGCAAAGTGATAGTACACAGTAGGTGCTCAATAAATGTTAGCTGTCTTCAGGCCTTGGAAACAACAGGAGGAAAGTATTGCTATGAAAATCAGCAAGTGAAGCAATGATACACATGATAATGTCTATGAGCTTAAAGTGTTCCCTATGACATAGCCTCTCATGAATGCGGTGAGTTTATCTCTCTGCCAAGTGTTGTGGAGGAGCCTGGGCAGTGGAAGCAGTTTGCCATCAGCTGCTAACCTAAAGACTGGCAGTTCAAATCCACCTAGTGGCTTCACGGAAGAAAGACCTGGTAATCTGCTTCCGTAAAGATTACAGTCAAGAAATTGCTGCAAGAGACGACAAATATTGTATGAAACCACTATTATAAGAACTCAAGAAAAAGTTTACACACAGGAAAAAAACATTATTTGATGTTTATGAGGGTGGGAAGGGAGGGGGAGGGGAAATCACTAACTAAATAGTAGACAATTGTCAACTTTGGTGAAGCAAAGGACAACACACAATACAGGGGAAGTCAGCCCAACTGGACCAAAGCAAAGGCACGGAAGTTTCCTAGACACATCCAAATACTTTGAGGGACTGAGAAGTAGGGGCTGGGGGCTGGCGACCATAGTCTCAGGGGACATCTAGATCAATTGGCATAACATAGTTCATAAATAAAGTGTTCTACATTCCACTTTGGTGAGTGGCATCGGGGGTCTTAAAAGCTTGCCATCGGCCATCTAAGATACAGCTATTGGTCCCATCCTGTCCAGAGCAAAGGAGAATGAAGAAAATCAAAGACACAAGGAAAATATTAGCCCAAAGGACTAAAGGACCACTTGAACCAGAGACTCCACCAAGCTGAGCCCAGAAGAACTAGATGGTCTGATAGGGATCACAACAAAGAGTCCCAGACAGAACAGGAGAAAAATGTAGAACAGAATTCAAATTCATGAAAAAATACCAGACTTACTGGTCTGACAGAGACTGGAGGAACTCTCAAGACTATGCCCCCCAGACACTATACTAACTCAGAACTAGAACCATTCCCAAAGCCCACTTTTCAGACAAAGATTAGACAGGCCTATAAAACAAAAAAATCGCACATATGGTGAACGTGCTTCTTAGTTCAATCAACTATACGAGATCAAATGGGCAACACCTGTCCAAAAGCAAGATGAGAAAGCAGGAAGGGACAGGAACTGGATGAATGGACACAGGGAACCCGGGGTGGAAAGGTGGAGTGTGCTGTGACGTTGTGGGGATTGCAAACAATGTCACAAAACTATATGCGTATAAATTTTTGAATGAGAAATTAACCTGAGCTGTAAACTTTCACCTAAAGCACAATAAAATAATAAAAAAAAAAATCTCTGTGGAGCAGTGCTACTCTGTAAACACATGGGGTTGCCATGAGTCAGGGACCAACAACCACAACAGCAACAATCACAAGAAGTGCTATAGCGGTACAAAGACGGGCAAGACAGGATCTCCATTCTTGAACTGAAGAGCCTGAATTTACTTGGAGGAGAATGACTCAAGAGAATCATCACATGAATGACTGAGAGAGAGGAGAGGAGACAGTGCAAAGGACAGGCTGAATGCGGAATTACCCAGGTCCAGGGTTACGAATCAGGACCCTGGTCTTATGTAATAGATGCTAACTTGTAAGCATGGCTGACAGTATTCTTACTCTCAACGGGGCCACCTTTTACAAGTCTACCCCAGCAGCCACATGGATGCTCACTGATATTAGTGTATGCATAAATTTCACTTTACGAAGTCAAGCTGTGGAAAGAGCAGGGGCTTTTGAGTCACACTGACCTAGGTTTAAATCCTAACTCTATCACTTACTAACTGTCTGATCTTGGGCAAATTTCTTAACTTGTTTGAACCTGTTTCCTCATTGGTAAAATGAAGATAATAATATCCACCTTGCAAGAGTTACGGAGCCCTGATGGCACAGTGGTTAAGAGCTTGCCTGCCAACCAAAAAGTTGGCAGTTTGAATCCACCAGTTACTCCTTGGAAACTCTATGGGGCAGTTCTACTCTGTCCTATAGGGTTGCTATGAGTCGCAATTAACTCAACAGCAATGGGTTTTGCAAGAATTAAAATGGACTAAAAAGAATATATTTAAAGCACCTAGCACAGTGATTCTTACCAGGGCTATTACTAACGGTAATTGTTGCTGTTGTGAATATTGGATCTTAAGATTCTGGCAAGGATTTCTTGCCAAGATTGTGGTTTGTGAATTTTCACATCTCTCTTACATCACAGAGAGCCACTAGGAAAGGGCCAAGAACATTGCATGGAAATCCTCATCTCCTAACTCCTTCACCAAACCATTCTCTCTCCCTCTGTCTTGTGACTTTTGAGAAGAGGACTAAGAAGATCTAGAAGTTTATAATGAACACAGAATACCAATTCATGTAGAAAATGAATATCATTACTTTGAAGGTAGTTGTCATTGAGTTGACTCTGACTCATGGCCATCCCGTGTGTGTTAGAGTAGAATATAGGATATTCAATGGCTGATTTTTTTGAACTAGATTGCTAGTCTTTTCTTCCGAGGTGCCTGTGGGTGGACTCGAACCTCCAGTCTTTCAGTTAGCAGCCGAGAACCACCCAAGGACTCCTTTGTAATTTTATTCATATTAAACTTATTAATTTTAACTAGCCAAGATTATACACAGTTGGTTCCTTAAGATGGCTGTTTTCCAGATGTTCATACTATCCTTTGACATACTTAATAACGAACCAGTTTAGTTACTTTTTCACATCTCTCTTCTTCCTACTTTAGTCTTAATTCACCAAACAGTTGTACGTCCTTGAGTAAGGTCAGGGGGTGTAATCTCACTATTCCGTGCGAATTGTTGAGTTGGCACCTGTGTGAGGAACATTGTGCCTCC
This sequence comes from Trichechus manatus latirostris, assembly GCF_000243295.1. NCBI lineage: Eukaryota > Metazoa > Chordata > Mammalia > Sirenia > Trichechidae > Trichechus > Trichechus manatus. The sequence continues at coordinate 16,631,052 of NW_004443971.1, forward strand.
TCTGCTAGCATGAAGATATAGAAATGTTTGCTGTGAAGCTTGAGGACGTTTAAAACTGCAAGCCAGAGCGAGCAGGAATCAATGACAGTGGGTGTGGTTTTTGGTTTGGGACCATATATGAAAATGGGAGGTCAATGACTCATGATAAAAGGTTCTTGTTACCTTGCAGTTGGCTTATTTATTTATTTGGAAAGTATTTATTGAGTGCTTACTCTAAGTCCGTATACTAGGTTCTGGGGATACTGTGGTAGATAAAACATAAACCCTGATTTTCTATGCGTTTTCCAGTTGAGTATGAGATTCCGGCAAGTTAACAAGCAGTTAATCAGAAACAAGAGGTCGTTGGAGATGGAATCCCCACAGAAGACTGAGATCCTTCAGCCGGAAGTAAATCCTCTCTGCTCTTTAATAGCACTTGTTGCCTTCTGCCTGGTCGTACTTGAATGTATCTGTCTTTTCTTCCGTACTGTAATATTGGTTCTTTGGAGGCATGGACTTTTGTCTCATATGTCTCTGTGTTTTCCATTATACTCAACTCAGTTCCTCACAGGTAATAGCCACTCAATAAGTGCTTATAGGATAAGAAATACTATCTCTCCATATTTTTTTTTGAAAAAAAAATTACATAAATGAATCCCAGCTTCTGATTTTAATACTGTAAAAAGAATGTAGCATCATAAAAGAAAAAAAAAAAAGGCTAAAACACACATAATCTCACCACTGTAACATATTCATTAATTCAAACAGAGTTTATGGGTTCCTACCACGAGCGAACACCATGGTAAGTACGAGGATACGTCAGGGTTGTGTTGTTCTGTGCTGTCGAGTTGATTCTGACTCATGACGATCCTATAGGACAGGGTAAAACTGCCCCTTAGGGTTTCCACGGCTGTAATCTTTACGGAAGCAGAACTGCTGGTGGGTTTGAACCGCTGCCCCTTTGGTCAGCAGCTGAGCTGTTAACCACTGTGCCATCAGGGCTCCTTTGCTACTTCACTAAAGAACCAAATATGGTCCTTTCCCTGACAGAGCTTACAGCCCAGTAGAGGAGACAGTAAACAAACCATTACACAAACACACATTGAAATTCCAATTGGTGCTGAGTGTTTTCCCTACTGGTCCATGACTGGCCTTCAGCTCCAGATTCTCCTAGAGCCACTGGCTTCTCCGGTTGGGAGGGAGGGTCGAAAGCAGGTAGGAGAGAAGCTTAGTGGAGTTTATGAGGGAAGCACTAACCTGAGAGGCAGACTTCCAGCAATTGGACCACCTATTTCCCTCTATTCAGACCTAGAGTGGGGTGGTCGCAGCCCCTTAAGAATATTTACAAATCAAAGGCTGCTCCCAGGGCACAGTCCTAAAGTTGTCTTAACCAAGATTTGGAATTCCTGGAGAATTGCCTTCCTGAAAAGCAGAAAATAAGGAGCCCTGGTGGTGTGAAGGTTAAGAGCTTGGCTGCTAACCAAAAGGTGAAAGGTTGGAGGTTTGAATCCACCCAGTGGCTCCACAGGAGAAAGAGCTGGTGATCTGCTCCAGTAAGGATTACGGCCAAGAAAACCCTTTCAGGCAGTTCTACCCTGTCACATATGGTTTAAGCGCTTGTCTAGTAAACGGGAGATCCTGGGTTCAAATCCCAGTGGTGCCTGGATCAATCAAAAGCAGTATATTACAGAGCCCTGGTGGCAAAGTGGTTAAGAGCTCAGGCTGCTAAACAAAAAGTAGGCAGTTTGAATCCACCAGGCACTGCTTGGAAACCCTTATGGGGCAGTTCTACTCTGTCCTCTAGGGTCACTATGAGTTGGAATCAACTTGACGGCACACAAGAACAACATGAGTCTGAACCGACTCCACAGCACCTAACAACAACAAAGCAGAAAATAGTTTTGCTTTATATTCCATGTCTTAGGTTTCCATTTTACTGCATTCTAGAGTAACCTCAGGAAGTCAGAAGCAGCCTTTCCAATTTTATTAATGCAGGTTTTATTACCGTGGATACTCTAGACCAAAACTTTAACATGGCTTCTTCTTCTTCTTCTTTTTTTTTTTAAAGAGCCAAGCTTTATTTGTTTTATTTTATCGTGGTAACATAAAATTTGCCATTGTAACCATTTTTTACATGTGACATTAGTTACATTCGCCATGTTGTGCCACCATCACCGCAAATGTTTTTCATCACCCCAAATGGAAACTCAGTGCCCCTTAAGTACTAACTTCCCCATTTCCTCTCCCTCCAGCCCCCGATACCCCTCATAAACTTTGGTGGCTATGCATTTGCCTATTCTAGATATTTTATGTAAGTGGGATCATACGACATTTGTCCTTTTGTATTCGACATTTCACTCGGCATGTTTTCATCCAGGTTGCAGCATGCATCAGGACTTCGTCTCTCTTTCTAGCTGAATAATATTGCATTGTATGGATATACCACATCTTGTTTACCCATTCTTCTGCTGGTGGAAAGCGTAAAAGCTTTGTAAAAGAAATGCACTGGGAAAGGAGCAGAGTAATGAGGCAGGAGCTGAAGGATAGAGGGCTGAGAAGCTCCCAGAGATGGCTCCCCTGCCCATCTTCCTGGATCTTCGGTCTGACTCAAGTCTCCTCTTTACTCTTTGGTCATTACCCCTCTGTTTCTCCTTCATAGCACTTGTCACAGTTTATAACTGTGTTTAAGTCCGTGTGATCACTTAATGCCTGTGTGCCTCACTAAATTGTCAAGAAGGACCAGTATCTGCTTCCCCAGCACACACTCAGTAAACAGTTGTTAAATTGTTCAAAGAATAAGTAATGTGTGAATATGTAAGTAAATCGTTTTTCATTATCAATTAAAATTTTTCACTGTTAAATGTAACACAAATAAAAAACTAGCACAGAACAAACACATTGGCTTCTTCTTCTGAAGATAGAGATGCCTTCTGTGTTGCAGATTATCCTAAAGAAACTTCTGGAAGTACAACAATCTTTTTTGAGTCAAGCTTAGTGAGGGTACTAGAGAAGATTAGGCTGAACTGTGAATGACACCCAACTTATTGCTGTTGAGTCAATTCCTACTCATTGCGACCCTATAGGACAGAGTAGAACTGCCGCATAAGGTTTCTGAGGCTGTAAACGTTTATGGAAGCAGACTGCCACGTCTTTCTCCTGTGAAGAGGCTGGTGGGTTCTAACTGGCAACCTTTCCGTTAGGAGCTGAGCACTTAACCGCTGCACCACCAGGGCGCCTTCTGATTGACACATAACCCAAAGTAATAGTGGTTTGAACCAGGCAGCGATTTATTTTTCTCTCATTTGAATGCAGACAATCCAGGTCTGGTAAGCAGCTCCATGAACATCAGGGACCCAGGGTCTTTGTTTCTCTCAAAATTTGCCTTTTACCACATGGTCCGTGTTACCTGCTTCAGCTCCAGACATCATGTGCACATTCCACCCAGCAACAAATTGAGGGAGAAACAGCATGGTTTCAAATCTATGCCATTCTCTTGCAAGCCAGTGTCTCGATTTACGTATGCTGCCAAAAATGAAGTGCTGATGATGGCTTTTGATGGTGGGGTAGAAATGGGTAAGTTGGCAGTACTAGTTCAACAGCAAAGTTGGTTCCATGTATTGACATTGATCATTCCAAAGCATTCTAAGTTTTAAATTTGATGCTATCCTGTAAATAGTTCCCTGGGTGGCATAAATGGTTTGCTCTTGACTAATAATCTTTAGATTGATGATTTGAACCTACCCAGAAGCACCACAGAAGAAAGGCCTGGTGATCTGCTTCTGTAAAGATTACAGCCAAGAAAACCTTATGGGGCAGTTCTACTCTGTAACACATAGCATTGCCATGAGTCAGAATTGACTCAAAGGCAATGGTTTTATCCTTTAAATTAGCAGGCTTCTGTTGGAATGAGCAAATCAGCTGAATCTTGATGAAATTGAAGTAATGTCTATGTGAAATATGACTAACTTAATCTGGAGACATTAGTTCAAGCAGTTGCCACTGTGTCTTTGAAGTGGGAGCTGAAGTTGATTTAACAAGTATTTGCTTGATATTCAGATGACTTTCCTGGTTCTGGAGATGAGAAGCTTAAATATGAAAAGACAACAAGAGTAATCAATCTAGCAATAAATAAGTATTCTCTAAACCTGTGCTGTCTAAGACAGCAGCATTAACTATTTAAATTTAAATTTTAATTGATTCCGATTAAATTTAGTTCCTCAGTCACACTGTGTTGGACAATGCAGCTATAGAACATTTCATCATTGCAGGAAGTTCAATTGGACAGTGCCGCCTAGACTCAGGTGAAAACCAAGCTGAAGTAGGCAGATAATGTATTGCATCAACCTTTACACATACTATTATTGTCAAAATGTTACATTAAAGAAATGAATACTTTCTGATGGTGAAGATGAATCAAGATACTGGAATAAGGCAGACCAGAATTAAAATACCAGAATGTGAATAAGAGAGCATATTATGGATCAATATATTGGATTTTTTTTTTCCATGCCCAAGTTAAGTATCCAAACCTGGACTCAAGTCTAATGAAAGAACTGTTCACCAGAATAAGAAGACCCAACATATGATGGCCTTGTTTAGATTGTTAGGTGCTGTTGTTTAGAAATTTATCCAGTGATTTTGGGGGCTATTTGAAAATATTGGCGCTTATACTGTTGTTCCACTTGTGGTATTTCTGTTATAGCAGCACTAGATAACTAAGACAGAATTTGGTACCAGGAGAGTAGGGTGCTGCTCTAACAGATGCCTAAAATATGGAAGCAGTTTTGAAACTGTGAACGGGTAGAGGCTGGAAGAGTTTTAAAGTGCCTGATAGTAAAAGCCTCGATTGCCTTGAAGAGAGTGTTGGTGGAATTATGGATGTCAAAGACAATTCTGGTGAGGGCTCAGAAGGAACTGAGGAAACTTTTACACTGGAGATGGCACAGACAACAAGAGGCAGCAGTAGAACCAGGAGACCAGAGTGAGATAGCACTGGAGCTGACCCACGGAGCAAAGAGAGCTGAGTGCCTTCTGGCCAAAGTTTACTGGTGGAGTGGGGTGTCTCCAAGAACTTGTTGGTGGAGCTAAAGAGCTTTGGAACACTTGCCCAAGGGGCCAAGAGGACAAGGAATGAGGAAGTAGAAGCTGAAGTGATGAAGAACACAGAAAGCAGAGCTGCCTCAGTCTCAAAGGGTAGGGCCACAGCCTCCTGGGTTTCACAGAGTCAGATCTTCACCACCTCAGTTCCAGAGTATGGGGCCGCCATTCATGAGTGCCAGTGGGATGGGGCCGAATTCCCTGCCCAAAGCTGAAGGGGTGGGGCTGCCATGCCCAAGGGGCAGAAGAACAGGGTCTCCCAGGGCTGAGGGGGTGGAGTCGCCACTCAGATGGACTAGGAAAATGGGGTCACCCAAATCCCAGGAAGTAGAGTTGCCATTCCAGTGGGCCTGGAAGGCAGAGCTGAAGCCCAGGGCCGATGGTCCTCCACCCAGAATCTGGAGAGTGTGGCCAGCACCCAGAGTCTAGAAGGGAGGACCATTGCCTAAATGATCTCAGAGAATAGAGGATTATTTTCAAGCCTTGAGAGCTAAAGTAATGTGTTCTGCTCACTTGCTTCGTGCCCGTTATCCCTTCTTTCCCTCTAATTTCTCCTATTTGTAATGGAAATGTCCAGCTTGTGCCTGTTCCACCACTGTATTTTGGAAGCAGATAACTTGTATTCTAGATTTCACAGATGAAGAGGGATTTTTGGATTTTGGACCTGGAGTTGACTTAAGACTTTTGCTATGATATAATGGGGTGAATGTGTTTTACATGTGACAAGGACATATATTTTGGGGGGCCAAAGTGTGGAATGTTATGGATTGAGTTGTGTCCCCCCAAAATGTATGTCAACTTGGCTAGGCCATGATTCCCAGTGTTGTGTGGTTGTCCACCACTTTGTGATTTGATGTGATTATCCTATGTGTTGTAAATCCTAACCTCTATGATGTTAATGAGGTAGAATTAAAGGCAGTTATGTTAGTAAAGCAGGACTCAATCTATAGGGTTAGGTTGTATCTTGAGTCAATCTCTTTTGAGATATAAAAGAGAGAATTGAGCAGAGAGGATGGAAACTTCATGCCAGCAAGAATGAAGAACGAGAAACGGAGTGTGTCCTTTGGACCCAGGGTCCCTTCACTGAGAAGCTGATAGACCAGGGGAAGATTGATGACAAGGACTTTCCCCCAGAACTGACGGAGAGTGGAAGCCTTCCCCTAGAGCTGGCACCCTCAATTTGAACTTCTATCCTCCTAAACTGTGAGAGAATAAACTTCTATTTGTTAAAGCCATCCACTTGTGATATTTCTGTTACAGTGGCACTAGATAACTAAGACATGATGTTAGGTACAACATGTCATCTCTTGCCGAAAATTAAAAACTAAGGTTCTTCCCCAAGGGACAGTGGAAGAACAATATGCCGGTTCTTTGCAAATAGCTTGTGTTCGGGGGAGTGGTTTGGAATGCCATCCAGAAACTTGTCCTTTAACTAGTATTGATGTAGCTGTTACTAGTAGTTTGCTTAAATTTAAGGCATTTTGTGGGATCTTTTATCTCTATTCCAGTTAGTTTTTAAATACATTGACTCAAATGGAACAAGAAGGACAAGTAGGATATGAGATCATACTTCTCTGTGTTCCTATGGGAACTATTTTATGTAGTTGTGTGTGTGTGTGTGTGTGTGCAAAACTTGGATAAAGATTATAAATTAAGTTTTGAACATATTCAGTTTGAGACGCTTGTGAAACATCCTAGTATAGATATTTCCATTTATCTGTGCTCCCTTCCAATCTTCATTTACATTTTTAGATCATTATCATTGAAGTGAATATTTTACAAAGAACACTCTTGTTTTTTTAAATGTTACCTTATATTTTAACGTGTTTTCTATTTACATTAGCATTCTTTATATTTATAATTATTTTTTAAAAGCTGCATAATAGTCCACAAAGATCTTGTACCATCATTTACTTAATCATTTCCATCTTCTTTGGGATAGTGTCTTCCAATTATTTGCTATTTTGAATTAGTATACAATAAATATCTTTATTAAATCAGCTTTTTTCCCCTTCTTTTGAATTATTTTTTAGGATGAATTCCTAAGTGAGATTATCAGTACAAATGATGTGAGCATTATTAGGACCTGATGCATGGTGCCATGTTTGTTTCAAAAGAGTTATATTGGCTTGTACTGTGATCATCAACATATAAGCTGCCCCTTTTACCACAGTGTGCCCACATTGCAAATAATTGGTTGTAAATACGTATCCTGAGTGTATGAAGTTCTGTAATCAAACTAATTGGATTCACATTCCTGTGTTACCAAATACTAGTAGTGTGGCTTTGGATACGTTACTAACGCCTCTAAATTTCAGTTTCTTTATCTGTAAATGGGAATAAGAATATATACCAGTGGGTTTATTGTGAAGATTAAATAAGATAACGCCTATGAATTGTTTAGCCCCATGCCTAGCACATAATAAACATCCAATAAGTGATAATTACTATTACTGTTATTATTAGAATTTATTTTTATTTCATTAAATTCTAACAGGTTGAATACTTTTCTTTAAAAAAAATTTGTGTTTTTGGTGAAAGTTCATACAGCAAATTAGGTTCTCATTTAACAATTTTTCTACATATTATTCAGTGACATTGGTTATACTTTTCACAATGTATCAGCATTCTCATTATTTCCATTCTGGTTGTTTCATTCCCAGTAACGTAGCTTCCTTGTCCTCCCTTACCTTCTCATCTTTGGTCTAGGGTAAATGTTGACCGTTAGGTCTCATTTAGATGATTTTTTACAGGAGCACAATACTCATGGGTGATATTATTTATTTTATGAGCTACTCTGTCTTTTGGCTGATATGTGACCACTGGGAATAGTTTGGAGTTCCAAATTTAAAGGGTACCCCCACGGCGTAAGTAAGTCTGGCCTTTTTTAGGAATTTGGGTTTTGTTCTACATTTTTCTCCCATTCTATCTAGGACCATCTATTGTGTTCCTGGTCGGAATGGTTGACAGTGGTAGCCGGGCATCATCTAGTTCTTCTGGTCTCGAGATAGGCAAGGCCATGGTTCTTGTAGACTATTAGTCCTGTAAACTAGTTTCTTCTTTGAATCTTCGTTTTCTTTCTTTCTCTTTTACTTTAGACATGTAGAGACTGATAGTTGTATCTTAGATGGCCACTTGCAAGCTTTTAAGACCCCAGATGCTACTCACCAAACTAGGATGTAGAACATTATCTTCATGAACTATGTTATGCCAATTGACTGAGTTGCTCCACAAGACTGTGGTGCTAAGCCCTCAAACCCAGTAAACCAATCCTGGGAGGCATTTGGTTATGTGTAGGAAGTATCTGTAGCTGTGCCCCTTATGTGCTTTATTTTCTATATGAATATATATGCAGCACACATAAATATGTATATACTTGTGCCTACCAAAACACCTATACGTGCATACCCATATATTCATATGTGCTTACCTATACATATATAAGCACACATATCTACCTGTGTATCCACACATGCATTTTTTGGTTGTTATTACTGTTGTTGCAAAATCGTGTATGTTGTGGCTTTTACCAAAATCATCCCTTGTTCTTGTGTACTTCTTAGTGTCATCTTTTACCTTGGTCAAGTTGTGCTGACTTCACGCTTATTTGGTATTGATATTCCCATCACCAAAACTAACAAATGTCTACTGTCTAGAAAGTGATTTCCCTTCCTCTCCCTTCCACCCTGGTAACCATCAAAGAATGCTGCGTTCTGTATGTCTACCTATTCTTGTTTTTTTTATGATCGTGAGATCATACAGTATTTGCCCTTTTTTGCTTGACTTATTTCACTCAGCATAATGTCCTCCTGATTCATTCCTGTTATAATATATTTTGAGAACTCATCATTATTCTTTACGGCTGCGTAATATTTAATTGTGTGTATGTACCACAGTTTGTTTATTCATTCATTCATTTGTTGTTGGGCAGTTAGGTTGTTTCCATCTTTTTGCAGTTGTGAATAATGCAGGAATGAATATAGGTGTGCATATATTGGTCACATCAGTAGTTTTAGTTCTTTCAGATATATATGTAGGAGTGAGATTGCTAGATCATAGGGTATTTCTATTTCTAGCTTTTTGAGGAAGCGCCATACCTTTGAATACTTTTCATATTCTGTTCTATAATTTTAATTTTTCTGTTGTGTGACATAACTGTTCCTATCTTTTGTCTTTTTGGGTCTTATTTGTTATTTTTATATCTTTAGATGAAATGCTTATAATGCTCCTGGTTTCACATTTAGACTGATTTTTCTCCAATCAACATTTTTTATTGTATAAACGTTTAAATATTTTATTTCGCTTGACCTAGTTACACTAGTTACCTTTTCTTTTATATTTTCTTCTGCTGTGTCATATTGAGAAACTCATTATTTTATCACTCTTCCAAATCAAAATTGGCTTTCTGCTAATTTTTAATGATTTGAAGAACTATTTAATATATTATTCTACTTCCGTGTTTGCTTTTATGCATTAAGACAAGTCACTGTCTTGCCCCCTTCTGTCCACAGAGTTGTCTAGTTATCCCAATACCATTTAAAAATAAGCTTCCCTTTTCCATTGTTTTGTGATAACTTATTTTTCACATATTACCTTCTGTTATGTGACTGTTCTATTCAGTAATGAGCTGTGACATGACCATTTCTTTGGGGTCATTGGGATGAATGGTGTCCAGGAATTTTCACTGTCTTGGGAGAGTGCAGCATTTACAAAGAAACTTGGTAACCATATTCTGTGTTACAAGGTAATTGTGGGTAGAGCAAAAGAGTTTAGTCTTACCTGAAGGCTGTAAATCTTATCTTAGTAAATAAAATAAAACTGGCTAATGATCACCTGCCATATTTTCTTTTCTTCTAAGGAATGGGCTTGAAAAAGACTGTGTGTGGCGAGGGATTTCTTACAACAGCACTAAAACAGCTTTTAGGCAGAAAACAGCCTTATGTCAACAGTGACAGGCTATCCTCATTATACAAACACACCTTTCTCAATTCAGTCCTTTTATAATTGTTTCCACACATATGGAACTCCATGAGAGTATACCAAAAAATATATATTTGTTTGTACAAAAAAAGTTTAAAAGTACTTTATTGCCCAGAAAGACCAGGAGCTGACTTTCATTAAACCATGCCAAGACAAGTTGGTTTCAGAGGGAATAGGCTGTAGTGCTAATAATTTGTCTGTTGTATATAATTCCAATAACCTGTCCATAGGAACATGGTTGGGATGAAGAGCTGAGGGGAGACCAGCCTGGTTATCTGTAGGTCATTTAATCATCTAGTAAAGGTGGAATGTGTGTGTTTAGATCTGGGTTGGGAAGCTTTGCTTGGAGATAAGTCTGGATTAGCCATAATGAACCAAGCTGATCCAGGTTTATGGTTTTATTCTAGTACAACTGAGACATAAAGAGATGGTCTTTTGAACCAGAGCTTCGAACTGGTTCTGCCTGGTTCAGTCATGGCCAATGAAGCGAAACTCGAATGGACCTGAATGTTTAAAATGTGAGTGAAGCACAACGATAAGTGGAACAGGAAAAATTACAGGTCAAAACCCTGCTAGAAACGTAATCTCTTTCTTAGAAAACAAGGGCAGCACACCTGTTGCATAGCAACCAAATTTCTTGACTGGAAGAGTTGGAAACAACAGTGCCCCACTCAAAAATGGTCGCTAACCACACTGCTTTGAATGTGTGTGACTCTCCACAGTCCTGTCAATAATCCAATTGCTCACATCAGGCTTCTGAAAGGGCTCTTCCAAGTCTCCCATTCCAGGGCTTTGACCTGTAATATTTCCTGTTCTGCTTATCATTCTGCTTCACCCAAATTTAAAAAATTTGTGTCTGTTCTGATTTCACTTCATTGGCCATGACTGACCTGGTTGGAATCGGTTTGAAACCCTATTTTGAACTTACCTACTTTTTTTTATGGTGGAAGCACCATTGAGTCAGGTTGATGCCATTTAGTCTAATCAGCAAAGAATTTAGTGAGTTACATCTCTGTATATGGAACTATGCTGGTTTTTTTTTTTTTTTTGCAGGGAGAAAACAGAGTCCTGTATTCTAGGTGTTTACAATTAAGTTGGAGAGACGAGGCCTACACATACCATTTAAAAATTTAACTAGCAGTAAAAACCAATATATAAATCAGAGCCAAATAATGGAACAGTCACTAAGTGAGAGTTGGAGGAACCAGCAGTGGTTTCCTAGGTGAGATGAGATGTAACTGGGTCTTGAAGGTGAAGATGAGGTTTGAGGAATGGAGAGCATTTCAGATGTGAAGTAGCATAAAGAAAGATAAAGGGGCTGGAATAAAACTTGTTGGAAAAGGAGCGATTAGACAAGACCAGCTGGTGTAAAGGAGATTAGAGAGAAGAACTTTGAGTTTGATTATAAAGGGACTTAACTGCCAGATTTTTCCCCTTGAATAACTGAAGGAAAACTAAGTTTATTCTTGTATTAATCATTTTCAACAGCTCTTTAAATGTGAAGGCTAGATACTATTGTAAATACATTTGGAATTTTGCCCTTACATTTTTCTACAGTAGGATACCAGTGAAGGGTTTATTTAATATTTCAGAATACAAGCACGTAATGGACCTACATAGGTTTCTTTGTTTTAAAAACTTAAGTTGAAGTAATCAAGGTGAAATTTTTAAAATGTACACTTCCTAGGGAGAAAGAAGATACCACATATTTGATTTTTATTCTGTATTTTAAAATCTTATCTCTGCTTCTTTAAGTCCATATTCTTAGAAATAACTTGATTAGTGGTTTCCTAAACATTATAGTTCTGTTATTTGCCAACTGGACTGTCATCTTTCAAATATGCCTTAAAATATATCACCTCATGATTAATCCCCAAATCACCAAGACTCATTTGCTAATCAGCCATATATGCTGACGATGTACTGTACGAGTTACACACTGATGGTCCCGCCACCTGGGCACTTCCAGTATTACTCTTGGAAAGATGACGCAGAAGTCCCTGGGCACCTAACAGCTGGGTGTACAGGGCCAAAAGGAAGCAGCAGGTTTCACATCATTTGGGTTCTACATCATCACTTATTTTTTTGTGTGTTTGCTTTTTTGTTCACCTCAACTTTTCCTCTGGTTGAAGAAATTCAGGCACACGGTTCAGGGAGTCAAGGGGTTTGTAATGAGACCTAAGAGGTGGCAAAGAACTACATTCGCTTATTTTGTCTATCTGTTCTGTATCACAAGAGTCTCTCATCTCATATTTCCTGTAAACATTTTGACATTCTGTTGAATTTTCTCAAATTTCTTCCATCTGGAAAAGTAGAATATTTAACAGACTGTAGTCATCCTGTCTAACTTCGCACCCTGAAAATTCGATTGCTAACTGTAAAGAAAAGCATGATATCTACTTGCTGAGTTGGGCCATGAAGATTTTACATTTTGAAAGAACATTAAAAAAAGAAAAAAAAAAAAAAGGAAAAAACGTGGGAATTGACACTAATGAAATACAGTGAGGAATGATTATTTCTATCACTTACTGTCAAAATTATTTTTGTTGCTTATAAAGTCTAAAACCTCCAGGGAGTGGTCCACAAGCATGCAATGCACTCAAGTGGAAAAGCCAGCCAGTGCTCTCTCTCTGGGCCTCAGATCTGTGAAGGCTGTTGAAGCTAAATTACATCACCTATGGCCCAAATCTACTTTCCTTCATGGGCTTAACACATTGTTTTCAGATGGTAGCCCCAAAGTCTGGAATGCCTTTCTTTGGTCAAATGCTGGTACTTCTAAAGTTCTGTTGTTGTTATTAAGTGCCGTCAAGTTGATTTAGATTCATAGCAGCCCGCTGTGACAGAGGAGAACTGCCCGTAGGGTTTTCCAGGCTGTAATCTTTAGAGGAGCAGATCACCAGGTCTTTCTCCCGTGGTTGCACAACTAGGGCTTCTTTCTAAAATTCTAGGACTTGACAAATAGTTCTCCCAGGAGATGCATGTTTCAAGGTGAATGATATGCTGACAACATTAGCATGTTTATTGCACACCTTTCTTAAGGATACTCAACTAAATGGACTCAGAATTAGTTAATTTTTACATTTGAGATTCTCTTTCTTGCTCTCTTTTTCTGTCTGTTTTCAATGTTTAGATTACATTTTCCCCTTACTGCAACTACTCCATGAATATTGTAGAAAAATGAAGAAAATACTTAAAATATACTTAAAAACATTATAATCCCACCATCCAAAGAACGCCTGTATATAGTTTGGGTATTTTTTTCTTCTAGCCTTTTTTTGGAGCATGTTTTTGAAAACCATAAAATCTTGTGGCTTCCTTTTGTTTCTACTTGACGTTTTAATGAGAATATTTGTTCATGTCATGGAACATTCTTTGCAAACATGACTTTCTTGATGGTTGTATAATATTCTAACATATCTCCATACCACTATTTAAAACCAGTTTTCTATTGTTAGAAATGTATTTTTGGCAAGTTTTTGCTGGAGGCTAAGATACATATTGGGGTCCCAGTGGCGCAGTGGTTAAGCGTTTGTCTACCAAGAACCAAAAGGTCGGCAGTTCGAATCTACCAGCTGCTCCTTGGAAACCCTATGGGGCAGTTCTACTCTGTCCAGTAGGGTCGCCATGAGTCGGAATGGACTCTACGGCAATTGTAAGGTACATATTATTGTACATAAACTTTCTGAGCTGTTGTGTAAAAAGAAGGGGATATTTTTAAATGTGAAATTTTTTGTTTAAAATATTTTTATATGAGAAATTTCAAGCTAACAGAAAAGTAGAATCTGATAGAATGCACCCCCATATACCTGTCATCTAGGTAGAACAGTTACCAAGATTTTTACAATTATTAATATTTTCTCTTATTTGTGAATGATTACTTTTAATGCTTTAGATACTATTGAAACATATTCCAAGAAAGATTGTGCCAGTTTATATTCCCAAGAGCTGTTTTAGTAAAATTGTTAATGTGAAAAAAAACAGGCAAAAAAATTATTTTTTAGTTTTGATTTGCATTTCTTTGATAGTCAAGAGTTTGAAGATACTTTTAAATTTTATTTGCAATTTGTACTTATTCTTTTGGATTGTATATGTCCTTTGGTTTTTTTCTGGTACTGTTCTTTTTCTTATCAATTTAAAGAGCTCTTTATATAAAAAGGATATTGAAAATACTAACCCAAAGAACTAAAGGACCAAATGAACCAGAGGCTACACCAGCCTGAGACCAGAAGAACTAGATGGTACCCAGCTACCACCAATGACCATCCTGACAGGGAACTTAACAGAGAATTCCTGACAAAGCAGGAGAAACATGTAGAACAGAACTCAAACTCACATAAAAAGACCAGACTTAACGGTCTGACAGAGACTGGAGGAACCCCCGAAACTGTGGCCCCTGAATGCACTATTAACCCAGAACTGAAACCATTTCTGAAGCCCACTCTTCAGACAAAGATTAGACAGGACTACAAAACAAAAAATAATATACTTGAGGAATGTGCTTCTTAGTTCAATCAGATATATGAGACCAAATGGGCAGCTCCTCTCCAAAAGCAGGATGAGGAGGCAGGAAGGGGCAGGAACTGGTTGAATGGACACAGGGAACTCGGGGTAGAGAAGGGGAGAGTGCTGTCCCATTGTAGGGATTGCAACTAATGTCACAAAACATTATGTTATAAAATTTTTGAATGAGAAAAAAAAAATCCATTGGCGTGAAGGAGGAAAATGAGTTCTCATCATTTTAAGGAACAAACAATCATGGTGAGAAAAACTACAGACACTTCACGCGTGTTTAACATTATTTACCACATTCTCCCTTTGATATAGGCCTATGTCTCTTCAGCCATATAAGTGAAGAGTGGAAACATAATTAGCTGCTACTTTCTTCTCTAGAACAAAACATAGAATAAAGGGGGTGGGGGAGCAGTCTGCAGAGCTGCTTTGGAGTGAGGAGCCCTGATGGCGCAATGGTTAAGCACTTGGCTGCTAAACAAAGGGTTGCAGGTTGGAACCCACCCAGCAGCTCTGCAGGAGAGGGACTTGGTGATTTGCTTCTGTAGGGATTGCAGCCTGGGAAACCCTATGGGGGCAGTTCTGCTCTGTCACATGGGGTCGCTATAAGTCGGAATCGACTCCACAGCATCCAACAACAAGCAACAGGAGTTCAGAGGAAAATATAACCCGAAATTTGTGATTCCTGATGATAGTCATAGTGTTAGACGCCACTGGGGGAAATCAGAACAGTTCAGCCAGATGTTGGAGGATTTCTAGATATGCCATATTTTTGTGCAAGTGTCGAGCATCTTCTACATTTGTTTGCCACCAACGTCCCCCCCCCCCCGCCGCCCAGGTATTTCCATAGGCACACTATGCTAATTTTTTTTGCAGCAACCTGTAGAGAAGAATTGGCGTAGTGGCGACTGTGAAAATGCCTGGAGTGGTCGTGGTGGTGGTGGGGGGTCGCGGTTGGCAAACGTGTGGAGGATGTGCACTGTTTGCCCAAAAACACCGTACACCATTTGGCCTGCAGTTCCTGACAGCCAGGTCTTCAAAAGCACCATCAGCACAATCAGCACCTTGGAAGAGCCCATCTTCTGCTATTCCTGCTAATTTAAATGAGAGCACACTGCAGAAGCCTTTAAAACCAAACTAACACCTAGACTCATTAAAAAATGTAAATTTCCTATTGCAGTTTTATGACAGCAAAACAGTCATTGGATAAAATTACAGAGAGAGTCAGGGATCAAGACAGCTATAGTGAGCACGGTGGGGTTCTCCAAAGGGGTGTCTTTGCTAACAATCATTAGTAGGGGCAAGCCCTCCCTCAAGTCAACTAAACTGAAACCAAACACGCTGCTGTTGAGTAGATTCTGATTCATAGTGACCCCACATGTTACATGGTGTGGGTGCTCCATAGGGTTTTCTTGGCTGTAATCTTTGGGGAGGTGGGTCGCTGGGCCTTTCTTCTGTGGTGCTGCTGGGTTGAACCATGAACCTTTCAGTTAGTAGCTGTGCATAAATGATTTGCACCCCCCGGGGACTTTTCATCAAGTCAAGAGCATAAGAAATGCCTGGGGAGAAGTCACCTGGTATTTACACAGCCATGAGTGCTTCTGATCTATCCAATTTCCATGGATACAGACAATGGGAACTAAAGGAACCATATAGAAGAAGACGTTGTAATGAGGGGCTTCTGCTGAATGGAAATTCTCATTTGGGCTTGCTCTGTATGCTTTGGAGAGCAAGGAGGAATCAGAATCTTCTTTAAAGAAACCACTGGCATATTCTGACATGGATCACAATAGAGGGTCCCGGACAGAGCTGGAGAAAATATACAACAAAATTCTAACTCCCACAAAGAAAGACCAGACTTACTAGTCTGACAAAGACTGGAGAAACCCCGAGAGTATGGTCTTCAGACACTGTTTTAGCTCAGTACTAAAGTCACTCCTGAGGTTCTCCCTTCAGCCACAGATTAGACAGGCCCATAAAACAAAATGAGACTAAATGGGCATACCAGTCCAGGGGCAAGGACGAGAAGGCAGGAGGGGACCGGAAAGCTGGTAATGGGGAACCCAAGGCCAAGAAGGGGAGAGTGTTGACATGTCGCGGGGTTGGCAACTAATGTCACAAACAATATGTGTATTAATTGTTTAATGAGAAACTAGTTTGCTCTATAAACTTTATAAAATTAAAGTACAATAAAAAAGTATGTCAACCTGTCTGTCATAAATATTGCAAGTATTTTCCTCAGATTTTATTTGCCTTTTTAATTGTGTGTATGCTGTATTCTGACTTAGAGCAGTTTTAATTTTTAAGTAGACGAATCTTTCAACATTTGTTTTGTGATAACTTCCAGCATTTCCTTCCTCCATCCCTCCCTCCTTCCCTCCCTCCCTTTCTTCTTCCCTTCCTTGCTTCTTCCCTCCTTATGTTCCTCACTCCTTCCCTCCTTTCCTTCCTTCCTTTCTTTTTATGCTTACACTGTCCTCTGCATTCCAGGTCTGGAAAATTCTCTACTCAGTGGTAGTAGTGATTAAGCCTGTGAGCTCTGGAGTTATGGGCAAGGTTCAGATTGTCACTTTGCATTTACAAACTATGTGACTTTAAGCAAGATTATTAACCACTCCCCCCTGCCCCATTTCTTCATTTTGTAAAATACAGATGGTTATATTGTTACCCACTTCATAAAGTTGGGAAACCCTGGTGGTATAGTGGTTAAGTGCTATGGCTGTTAACCAAAAGGTCAACAGTTTGAATCTACCAGGCCCTCCTTGGAAACTCTATGGGGCAGTTCTACTGTGTTCTATAGGGTCACAGTGAGTCAGAATCAACTTGACAGCAACAGGTGTTTTGGTTTTGGTCATAAGGTTGATGTGGGGATTAAGTGACTTAATATATGTAAAACACTTAGAAACACATAGCAAATGCTATACAAATAAGTATGAGCTACTATTATTGTACATTGAACCCTTTAATCCAATTGAGCATTTTTGAAGGTAAATGGTGATTATAAAACCACATAAGTCTTTGCTCACAAAAATCAATACTTTGGAAATGTGGTAACAAAATTCAATAAATGAGGAGACATTTATTGTTGTGGAGCAGTTCTACTCTGCACGCTTGCGGTCACCATGAGTCTGAGTCAACTAGACGGCAACTGGTTGGTTGGTTTGTTTTGTAAAGACTCAGTAATGGTTAAAAATGTGATAATTTTGTATTTAATGGCTATATGCTCTGACAATAAAGATATCATGTAACTATTTTTTAATAGCATAGAATGAGGAGAGCATGTGCAAATAGAAATGATTTTTTAGAAATAAAGTAAACTTCCTTTTTAAGTTAAAAAAAGAACTATACTTTCTTTCCCTGTAATATTAAATAAAAGGATAGAATCTTGCTCGTAATTCATCATGGAATTACAGAAAAATTACATAATTTTTGGAGTTGGAAGAAGCCTTAGCAATTATTTAGCTAAACCTTGCCTTTCAAAAAACCCAGGGAAACAGAGGCTCAGAGAAGACAGGATCTCACAGTTGGTAAGCAGCAAAATTGGGCTTCTCATTTCTTGTTCCAATTCTTTTCTATGTGAAGAATAATAAAAGCTCTTATACACACATATTCATAATTCATTAGTGCCACAGTAATTTGAAACTATAGTTGCCCAGGGAAGAAAATTCTATTGCCCACCAGCCGTGGAAAAGAAGCTCTTTACAGTCACATTTACACATAAAAGTTAAGTTGAGAACAGAAGGAACTCCAAAGATGAACTTTCTTTTGAAATGGACGTTTGAGGTCAAAGTGGGGTGTTTTTTTTTTCACCTGAATTTTCTGGATAATTGCCACAATACTTGCTTTTCACTTGTTTATGGAGGATTTAACCCCCTGAAATGGAGCAATTGAGAAATGATCCTCAGACTTGAGCCACTGCAGAACACCAATAGGGTAACTTGCTCATTCGATAAATGTTCATTGGGCTCCTATTTCACTGGGCTCTGCCTCTGAAATGGTGAACCAGACAGACTAGGTGCTTGCTCTCATAGAGTCTGTATTCAAGGATAGACAGAATAAATGAATAATAAGGGTAATTTCAGAGTGACAAGTGCAGTTACATCACAGGGGACCATGGACCATAGGCGAATCCTGCTTCCAAAGCGGTGGTCTGGGAAGGCCTTTCTGGGGTGAAGTTTGAACTGATGGAGCCTGGGTGAGAAACCACCAGCTATGTAAATATCTGAGGGAACTGGGTTCCAGGCAGAGGGAACACTAAGTGCTAAGGGCCCCGAGATCCAGAAAGGTGGGCCTGTAATCTACTGGGTTTCCTCTAGAGTGACTCCATCTCCTCTTTGTTAACCTAGGCTGATATGATAATACAATTATCTGGGGAGAAGATTCTGTAGACTATTTTCCCCACAGCCCTTGCAGATGAAAAAGAAATTTGCCATCTCTTCCATTACTTTGTGTATATGTCAATCTCATCTAAGAGATGGTGGGAGGGTAAAGCTTTTAAGACAGCCTGACAGCCTTAACAGCCAATTTTGATTTTCCTTGAGTGTGTTAATGTTAGCACAAACATTGGCTAGGCTGCAAGGATATTTCCACACATTTGGCCACAGGGATGAGGGAGGTAGTCATTTATTGATTTGACTAGTTTCATTTTTTTTCTTTTTTTAGGTTTAACCAAGTTAATAAAGATTTTTTAAATAACATTGAATTGTGAAATATTAGGTATACATGGAGTAGAGTGTAAAGCATGTCTGTACAGGTTAAGACATAATACATCACCGGCACCCAGAACCTCTCTGTGTGTCCTTCTTCCGTCACAACTCCATCCCCTCTACGGGAACCACTATTCTGAGTTGTGACATTTATGGTAATTACTGCCTTGCTTTTCAATATAATTCTACTACATTCAGGTTTTTTTTTTTTTTTTTTTTTTTATGTTTCTTGAGATTAACTTTCTTAATGTGTTTTAGGTGAAAGTTTATAATGCAAATTAGTTTCTTATTCAATAATTTATACAGAAATTGTTTCTTGACATTGGTTGCAATCCCTGCAATGTGTCAGCACTCTTCCTTTCCTTTTACACCACAGGTGTCCCGTGTCCGTCCATCCAAGTTTCCTGTCCCTTCCTGCTATCTCGTCTTTACTTTTGGGCAAGTGTTGCCCATTTGGTCTCGTATACTTGATTGAACTAAGAAGCACGTTCCTCACATGTGTTACTGTTTGTTTTACAGGCCTGTCTAATCTTTGGCTGAAAGATGGACTTTGGGAGTGGCTTCATTCTGAGATAGCAGAGTGTCCGGGGATCATAGTCTCAGCGGTTCCTCCAGTCTGTCAGACCAGTAAGTCTGGTCTTTTTTTGTGAATTTGAATTTTGTTTTACATATCTTTCCCACTCTGCCGGGAACCCTCTATGGTGATCCCTGTTAGAGTGGTCAGTGGGGGTAGTAGCCAGGCACTATCTAGTTCGTCTGGGCTCAGGCTGGTAGAAGCTGTGATTCATGTGGTACATTAGTCCTCTGGACTGATACTTTCCTTGCATCTTTGGTTTTCTTCAGTCTCCTTTGCGCCGAATGTGATGGGACCAATACATGTATTTTATTTATTTTTTTAAATTGTGATTTAGGTGTACATTTACATAGCAAACTTTTAATTTTTTTAAATTTATTAAACAGTTAATACACAAATTGTTTTGTGACATTTGTTGCCAACTCCTGCAAAGTGTCAACACTCTTCCCTTCTCCATCCCAGGTTCCCTGTTTATATTCCTGCAGTTTTCCTGTCCTTTCCTGCCTTCTCGTCTTTGCTTTTGGGTTGGTGTGCCCATTAGTCTTGTATACATGATTGAACTGTGAAGCACGTTCCTCATGTGTGTTATTGTTGGCCCTATAGATCTGGCTAATCTTTGGCTGAGGGGTGAACCTCAGGAATGACTTCAGTACTGAGTTAGAAGTGTGTCTGGGGGCCATGTTCTTGGGGTTTCTCCCGTCTCTGTTAGACCAATGAGCCTGGTTTTTTTTTTTTTTTTTTTTTTTGTGAATTTGAATTTTGCTCTACATTTTTCTCCCACTCTGTCTGGAACCCTCTATTGTGATCCCTCCCAGAGCAGTTAGTGGTGGTAACTGGGAACCATCTAGTTGTTCTGGGCTCAGTCTGGTAGAGGTTATGGTAGTTGTGGTCCATTAGTCTTTTAGACTAATCTTTCCCTTGTATCTTTGGTCTTCTTCATTATCCTTTGCTCTAGCCAGGATGGGACCAGTAGATGTATCTTAGATGGCCACTTGAAGGTTTTTAAGACCCCAGTTGCTACTTACCACAGTTGGATGTAGAACATTTTCTTTATAGACCATATTGTGCTAATTGTGCTAGATGTCCCCCAAGACCATGGTCCTCAGCCCTCAGTCCAGTAGCTCAGTCTTTCAGGGCATTTGGATGTGTCTGTGAAGCTTCTATGACTTTGCCCTGGTCAAGTTGTCCTGACTTCACCAGTATTGTGTACTGTCTTGCCCTTCACTCAGGTTACCACTATGTACTATCTAGTTAGTGTTTTTCCATCCTCACCCCTCCCCTCCTTTGTAACCATCAAAGATTGTTTCTGTGTGTATACCTTTCTATGAGTTTTTATAATAATATCTCATACAGTATTTGTCCTTTTGTGATTGACTCATTTCACTCAGCATAATGCCCTCCAGATTCATCTATGTTGTTAGATATTTCACAGAGTCGTCATTGTTCTTTATCATTATGTAGTATTCCATTGTGTGTATGTACTATAGTTTATCCGTTCATCTGTTGATGGGACTTAGGCTTGTTCCCATATTTTTGCTGTTGTGAATAGTGCTGCAATGAACATGGGTGTGCATATGTCTATTCGTGTGACAGCTCTCATTTTTCTAGGATGTATTCCTAGGAGTAGGATTGCTGGATCGCGTAATATTTCTATTTCTAGCTTTTTAAGGAAGCACCATATCATTTTCCATAGTGGTTTTACCATTTTACATTCCTGCCAGCAGTGCATAAGAGTTTCAATCTGCCTGCAACCTCTCCAACTCTTGTTATTTTCTGTTTTTTTGATTAGTGCCAGTAATGTCGAGGTGAGATGGTATCTCATTGTAGTTTGATTTGCATTTCTCTAATGGCTAATGATTTTGAGCATTTCCTCATGTGTTTGTTAGCCACCTGAATGTCTTCTTTGGTGAAGTGTCTGTTCATATCTGTGGTGTGATGAATCACTTTTGTGTGGCCTTTCTCACCATGGTCTTGTAACTCCCACCCAAATGATTGGGAGGGACTGTGCAAATAAAATATTTGTGGCCAACCAACAGAATTGGTCAGTTTTGCCATGCCTCTAGGCTTAAAAGGGAGCCAATTCCAGAGCAGGAAGATGATCCCACCACCACCAAGGAAGAACAACTAGGAGCAGAGCGTGCCATTTGGTCTCCAGATCCCGGCACTGAGAAGCTCCTGGAACCAGGAGACAGAGAGACAGAGAGACAGAGAGAGAGGGAGAGAGAGAGAGAGGGAGAGAGAGAGAGAGGGAGAGAGAACTGTAACACTGAAGACAGCAAGAAGCAGTGGCAGAAAAACAGCCACAGGAGAGACTGGCAGGAGAGGCTGGCAGGAGACGGTGCATTGGCTTCCTGGCCCATGGAGGGAGAAAGCTGAGTGCCTTTGGGCCCATGTTTACTGGCAGAGTGGGATGCCTCTGAGCATTTATTGGCAGAGCTACAAGAGCTTTGTAACACTTTCCTGAGCAGGGCAGAGGCCAAGGGGCCAGAGAGAGGCCTACCTGCTAGCATGGCTGGCAAGATGCTGATGGAAGAACTGTATCCTGAGTGTTTCTGAACCTGTTACTTCTCTAACAAACCCTGTAATTGTGAGTATTGTCTATGAGTTCTGTGTGGCCATGGCAATGAATTATTGAACCCAGAAGAGAAGTAGAGCATTCTGTGGGAGGGATAGGTGGTATCAGATCTAGTAAAGATGGCAGAGAAAGGAGGTATATCTGACCTCCCCCTCATAGGAATCAGCCTTGAGCTGTCGATCTTGATTCTCCTTGCCCCTTGTGAAGTTAGACAAAGAGATCAAACACTGCCCCTGAGCCATTTTTACAGTATCTTTTGCCCATTTTTTAATTGGATCATTTGTGTTTTTGTTATTGAGGTGTTGAAGTATTCTATAGATTTTAGAGATTAGACCCTTGTTGGATATGGCATAGCCAATTTTTTCCCCCCAGTTTGTAGGTTCTCTTTTTACTCTTCTGGTGAAGTCTTTTGATGAGCATAAATGTTTAATTTTTAGGAGCTGCCAGCTCTCTAGTTTATCTTCTGGTGTTTGTGCATTGTTAGTTATGGTTTGTATTGAATTTATGGCATGTATTAAGGCCCCTAGCATTGTCCCTATTTTTTCTTCCATGATCTTTATCGCTTTAGGTTTTATATTTAGGTCTTTGATCTATTTTGAGTTAGTTTTTGTATATAGTGTGAGGTATGGATCCTGTTTCATTTTTTTGCAGATGGACATCCAATTTTGCCAGCACCATTTGTTAAAAAGACTCTCTTTTCACCATTTAATGGACTTTGATCCTTTGTCAAATATCAACTGCTCATAGGTGGATGGTTTTATGTCTGGGATCTTGATTCTGTTCTACTGGTCAGTGTGTCTGTCATTGTACCAGTACTAGGCTGTTTTGGCTACTGTGCCTGTGTAGTAGGTTCTGAGGTAAAGTAGTGTGAGGCCTCCTACTTTGTTCTTTTTCTTCAGTAATGGTTTGCTTATCCAGGGCCACTTTCCTTTCTGTATAAAGTTGGTGATTTGTTTTTCCATCTTGTTAAAGAATGCTGTTGATATTTGGGTCTGGCTTGCATTATTTTTGTAGATCACTTTGGGTAGGAATGGTATTTTCACAATGTTGTGTCTTCCTATCCATGAGCATGGTGTGTTTTTCCATTCACGTAGGTCTCTTTTGGTTTCTTGCAGTAGTATTTTGTAGTTTTCTTGGTATAGGTCTTTTATGTCTCTGGTTAGATTTATTCCTAAGTATTTTAACTTCTTGGGGGGCTATTATAAATGGTATTATTTTCCTGATTTCCTTTTCAAAGTTCTCTTTGTTGGTGTATAGCAATCCAACTGATTTTTGTATGTTGATCTTATATCCTGCTACTCTACTGAATCTTTCTATTAATTCCAGTAGTTTTCTTGTGGGATCTTTGGGGTTCTTTACATATAGGATCATATCATCTGCAAATAAGCATAGTTTTACTTCTTTCTTTCCAGTTTGGATGCCCTTTATTTGTTTTTCTTGCCTTATTGCTCTAGCTAGGACTTCCAGCACAATGTCAATAGTAGTGGTGATAAAGGGCATCCTTGTCTTGTTCCCGTTCTCAGAGGAAATGCTTTCAGTCTCTCTCCATGATGTTGGCTTTTGGTTTTGTATCAATGTCCTTTATTAAGCTGAGGAATTTCCCTTGTATTCATATTTTATTGAGAGTTTTTATCAGGAATGGGTGTTGGACTTTATCAAATGCCCTTTCTACCTTGACTGAGATGATCCTGTGATTCTTTTCTTTTGTACTATTTATGTGGTGGATTATGTTGATTGATTTTCTAAGGTTGAAACATCCTTGCATACCTGGTATGAATCCCACTTGGTTGTGGTAGATTACTTTTTTTGATATGATGCTGAATTCTATTGGTTAGAATTTTGTTGAGAATTTTTGCATCTATATTTACGAGAGATATTGGTTTGCCATTTTGTTTTTCTGTGGTGTCTTTGCCTGGCTTTGGTATCAGGGTTATGCTGGCTTCATAAAATGAATTTGGGAGTATTCCTTCCTTTTCTATTCTCTCATATAGTTTGAGTAGTACTGGTGTGAGATCTTTGGTAGAATTCTACAGCGACGTTGCCTGCACTAGGACTTTTTTTTGTTGAGAGTTTTATTATTATCTCTTCAATCTCTTCTCTTGTTCTGGGTCTGTTCAGATTTTCTATCTCTGTTTGTGCTAGTTTAGGTGGGTTCTGTGTTTCTAGAAATTCATCCATTTCCTCTAGGTTTTCACATTTGTTAGAGTACAATTTTTTAATGGTATTGTTATGATCGTTTTTATTTCAGTTGGGTCTGTTGTAATGTCCCCCATCTCATTTCTTATTTGCTTCCTCTCCTGTTTTTCTTTTGTCAGTTTGGCCAATGGTTTGTTGATTTCATTGCTCTTTTCAAGGAACCAACTTTTGGTCTTGTTGATTCTTTCTATTTTTTTCCTGTTATCATTTCATTTATTTCTGCTCTAATCTTTATTATTTCCTTTCTTCTGGTGACTGTGGGGTTCTTCTGATGTTTTCTTTCTATCGGTTTGAGTTGTAGGGTTAATGTTTTGAGTTTGGCCCATTCTTTTTTGATGTGTGCATTTATTGCTATAAATTGACTCAGTTTCCACATATTTGATTTTTTCCTTCCTCTTCCTGTTATTGATTTCTATTTTTATGGTGTCATGATCAGAGGGAGTGCTTCGTATTATTTTGATGTTTTGGATTTTATTGAGGGTTGCTTTGTGGCCTAAAATGTGGTCTATTCTGGAGAATGTTCCATGTGTGCTGGAAAACAATGTACAGTTTGCTGCTGTTTGGTGGAGTGTTCTATAGATGCCTATGAGGTCAAGTTGGGATTTTGGCCTTTAGATCTTCTGTATCTTTGTTGAGTTTCTTTCTAGACATTCTGTCCATTACAGAGAGTTGTGTGTTGAAGTCTTCTGCTATTATTGTGGAACTGTCTATTTCTCTTTTCAGGGCTGTTAGAGTTTGTTTTATGTATTTTGGAGTTCTGTTGTTATGGTGCATAGATATTTATTAAGGTATGTCTTCTTGGTGGATTGTCCCTCTAATCATTATATAATGGCCTTCCTTGTCTTTTATGGTTGATTTTGCCTTTAAGTCTGTTTTATCTGAGATTAGCATTGAAACTCCTGGCCTTTTTTTTGGTTACTGTTTGCTTGATATATTTTTTTCTTCCTTTTATTTTTAATATTTTATGTCTTTGTGTAAGGAGTGTCTCTTGTAGACAGCATATTGATGGGTTGTGGTTTTTTTTGTAGTCCGTTCTCCCACTCTCTCTTTACAGATGTATTTAAGCTATTTACATTCAGTGTGATTATTGATAGGTAATGAGTTTACTGCAGTCATATTGTTCTGCTTTCTTTTTATCGTGGTGCTGACATTTTCTTTGTTCCTTTTACATTCTTGTGCTGAGTTCCTTTTGTTTGTGGATTTTCTTTTTTTATCTCTCATTATTATAGATTTTGTGTTTACTGAGACTATGTTTTTCTTCTTTTTTGTTCTGATGAGTAGGTTTGTTAGCTTTCTGAGTGGTTACTTTAAAATTTACCCTTCTCTTTCTGTGTTTGAACCAGTCTTTTATTACTTGATATTGCCTTGACTTCTGCTAGATTTGAAAATTCTATACCTACACTGCTTATTCTCCCTTTTATTGTTTTGAAGTTGTTGTCATTTACAGATTGTCATCTCTGCTTCCCTGTTGTAAGTTTTTTAGATTTTTTTTTTTTACTATCAAGAGTTCTTTGTCCAGTTTGGTATCTGGCTGATGCTGTCCTGTGCCCTAGACTCAGGTTGTTGTCTGTTGTTGTTGGTTCTGCAACCAAGGACTCCCTTTAATATTTCTTGTAAGTTTGGTTTGGTTTTTACAAATTCCCTTAATTTCTGTTTATCTGGAAATCTCCTAATTTCAGCATCACATTTGAGAGAGAGAGTTTGCAGGATATAGTATTCTTGGTTGACAGCCTTTTTCTATCAAGGTTTTATACATATCACCCCATTGCCTTCTTGCCTGCATAGCTTCTGTCGAGTAATCAGAGTTTAGTCTTATTGTTTCCCCTTTGTAAGCGACTTCATTTTTCTCGAGCTGCTCTCGGGATTCTTTCTTTGTCTTTGGTTTTGACAAGTATGATTATGATATGTCTTGGTGACTTTCCTTTTTGTGTATCCTATATGAAATTCATGAGCTTCTTGAATGGTTAGCTTTTTCTGTTTCATAATATTTGAGAAGTTTTCTGCCAGCAGATCTTCAACAATCTTTTCTGTGTTTTCCATTTTCTTGCCCTGTTCTGGAATTTCGATCATGCACAAATTTTAGCTCTTCGTTTTGTCCCACATAATTCTTAGGTTTTCTTCATTCGTTTCTCTGATTTTTCCTTAAACAAAGTGACATCCATGGATTTGTCTTCAATCTCACTGAATCTGTCTTACGTTCTTTCAAATTTCCTTCTAAAACCTTCTGTTGATTTGTCCATTTTTGAAATTTTGTTATTTACCTTTTGGATTTCTAGTTGCTGTTTTTGTATGATTTCTAATTGTTTATTTATCTTGATTTTTTTCCTTGAATTATTTTCTTGCATTCTTCTATTGTTTTGTCTGTGTTTTTCTTGATTTGGCTGCTTTTGTTGGTTTTGTCTGTGTTTCCCATGAATTTGACTATTTTTTTCCATGGTTTTGTCTGTGTTTTCCTAGATCTCTTTCCTAATATCTTGGAGAGCCCTAAATATTAGTCTTTTGATTTCCATATTAGGTAGTTCCCCTGCCTTTTCTTCTATTGGAAGGTCATCAGATTCTTTGTTTTGGTACATTGCTGGAGCCACGTTATCCTACTTTTTTATATGTTTTGATACTATCTGCTCTCTTCAAGACACTAAGGTATTATTTTCTGTATTTGATGATTGTGTGTTCATTTGTTTCATCTTGTTTCTTTTTTTTGTTTTGATATGGCAGGGCTGGTAGGCCAGATGTGCTTTACTGCTTACTTGTCTGTGGGCACGATAGATCTCACCATCTTGTCTGGGTGAGCAGAACAGTGGCAGGTGGGTGAACCCGCTTCACTGTACACTGGTTTGGCGAGGTGGCTGAGGGCAACGCGGGTGGGCACTCTCTGCCTCCTGATGTTGGTCCAACGGTGTGGGAGCATTCACAGCCCCTTTCCAGATAGGTGAGGTGTTGGACTGGGAGTGATATGGGCTTGCTTGCCTCCATTCAGCAACTGGTCAAGGGGTGGGAAGGGAAGGGCAGTACGGGCCTGGTGTGGTGGCAGGCCTGAGCCAGGGATTCTGTAGCTGTGGTGGCTCTGTGAGGGCTGGTGGGAATGGGAGTGGTGTACGGGGCATGGTGAAGGGAACAAAGAAAAGAAAAGAGAGAAAGAGAAAAAAAAACAATAGCTGGCAGGTGGGAGCAGGGTGGACCTGGTGGTTGGCATTAAGGGGCGAGGTGGTGTCCACAGCCTGATGGGAGGGGGAAAGAAAAGAAAGAAAGGGAAAAAGGTAGCATGGCAGGAGCTGGTGGGTGGGGGTGGGGCTGACTCAGGCTGGTAGCAAGCTAGTGCTCTCTACCAGATGCGTGTGGTGTGGCCCTGTGGGAAGGGGTTGAGGTGGCATATGGGGCTAAGTGGGAGGGAGAAAGAAAAGGAAGAAAGGGGGAAAATGGCACTGCTGGAGCTGGTGGATGGGGGCTTGGAGAACCCAGGCTGATGGTGGGCTGGTAGCTCTCTAGTCATGGTGGTATGATGTGGCCCCCTGGGAAGGTGTAGAGATGGAGTATGGAGCTAGATGAGAGGGAGAAAGAAGAGGAGGAAAGGGGGAAAAAAAAGGCATGGTAGAAGACAGCCAATGAGGACAGGGCCAACCCAGGCTGGTGGCCAGCCAGCGTCTCTAGCCAATTCAGTGTGGCGTGGCCCAGCAGGAAGTGGTAGAGGTGGGGTATGGGGCTAGGTGGGAGGGAGGAAGGAAAGGAGGAAAACAAAAAAGAAATGGTGTTGCTGGAGCTGGCAGGTGGTGATGAGGGGGGACCCAGGGTGATGGTATGCTGGTAGCTCTCTAGCCGAAGGGTGCAGCATGACTTTTTGGGAAGGGATGGGGGTGGCATATGTAGCTAGGTGGGAGGGAGAAAGCAAAAGGGAGAAAGGGAAAAAAAATGGCTTGGCAGGAGCTGGCAGGTGAGGGTGGGGCAGACCTGGGGTGACTGCAGGCCAGTTTCTCTCTAGCTGAGTGGCATGCTGTGATTCAACAGGAAGGGGTAGGGTTGGCATGTGGGGCAGAAGAATGAGGGGTGGGAAAGCATGTTTCTCTGGTTACTAGGTGCTCTGTGTCCTGTTGGGAGCTCCATGAAGTTGACTTCCTGTACTTCTTGTCCAGGGTTGTTGCTGACTGTGCGCCAAGATGGTGACACTGTTCCATGTTATTTGGCAGGGGACCTCCACTCCATATCTCTCCTCATTCTCTGTTTTCCTTCAGTTTCTTCTTCCATTCGATGTTTGATCTAGTTCTTTATCTCTTCATTTGATGCTTAGGGTTCCAGGATTGACATTTGTATCTGTTTTGCTTAGGTTTTGGGGTCTTTGCTGCAGAGGGATAGCATGGTGTGTCATCTAGGGTGCCATGTTGGCTCTGCCTTCATTTTTTTTTTTTAATTTCTGTTACGTTTACTAGAAAATTCTTATTCTGATAGTTTCTTGCAGGGAGCTCACTAGAGAGAGAATTTTTGTGAGAATTACGTTTCACCCTGATTTATCACATGATGATGCCTTAGAAAGCAGTCAAATTGACCATCTGGTTCACATTTTATAGTGAATGATTAAACAAAAAAGACCAAACAAACAAACAAACATTAAGTTTCAACAGCTCACTTATTTCTAACTTGAGGACTTATCCTTGGGAATGCCCAGATTTTTAGCTCTGCCTTTTGTATGGGTCATATATAGAGTTGGAGAATTATAAACATGTTCTGTGAGGGCAAGGTTTTGTTTTCTTTTTTACTTGTATCCCCAACACCTTAAATACAGCCGGGCACATAGAAGGCTCTCATTAAAATAAATATCTGCTGAATAAATTAAAGGCAAAAAATCTAAAAGACATTTTTTTCCAACTCCTCCATATGGTATTCTCCTTCAGGGAAGACAGTTTCCAGAGAGTTCTAACTGGCTCACCAGCGAAGGGCCTCTAGAGAAAAATGTGTTGGGTGGTAAAGAATATGCTTGTTCCTTCATCACATTCAAATTATGGGTAAAGATTGAGCAAATCAGGAATGGATCAAATTTATTGCCCTCTGGATATTTGATTTCATTAGAAATCTCCCAATTCCTAGAATTATTTTAAGTGGTCATAAAGTAACCAAAATTCAACGACATTTAAGCAAACAGCAGAGCACCGGGAATATGTCAGCTACTTATATTAAAGTTAGTTTCTCTGCATCCCTTAGCTTTCCTGGTTTGTTGTTGTTATGTGCCATTGACTTGATTCTGACTCATAGCAATACCCTATAGGACAGAAGAGAACTGCCCCATAGGGTTTTCTAAGCTGTAATCTTTATAGGAACAGATTGCCGGGTCTTTTCTCCTGTGGAGCCGCTGGTGGGTTAGAACCAACGACCTTTCAGTTAGCAGCCAAGCACTGTGCCACCAGGGCTCCTTTTCCCTGGTTTAGCCCCCTATAATCTTCTGAGAGCCCTGGTGGCACAGTGGTTAAGCATTCTGTTGCTAACCAAAAGGTCGGCAGTTCAAATCCACTGGCCACTCCTTGGAAACCCTACATGGGGAAGTTCTACTCCTTCCTATAGGGTTGCTATGAGTCAGAATTGACTCATTTGCAACGGGTTTAATCTTCCTTTCAGTAGTCTCCCATCCACTTCCCTTGTTTGGCCTTTCAACATTGAAGCTACTCACTGTTCCCTAGCCCTTTCATGATTCCTGATCTTCCCACTTTCAGGAATGCCCTTTCTTTCTTCCTCTCTTAGGAATCCTGCTCATTGCTCTTAGATTTCTTCCTTGACAGAGCTAGTTGTTCTGGACTCTGATAGCATTTTGCTCATATCATATAACGTCATGACTTTTTTTAATGGTACACTATATTCATAAATCCCATATGAGCTCTCCTCCAAACTCCATAATGCCTAATCAGCTTCTCTGCCTGGGTGCCTAATAGATAGCTCCAATTTAACTTGTCCAAAACTGAACACTCAGTCTTCCTCACCTCCTGTCATGGATTGAATTGCATCCCCCAAAAATAAGCGTATCAATTTGGCTAGGCCATGATTCCCAGTATTGTGTAACTGTCCACCATTTTGTCATCGGACGTGATTTTCCTATGTGTTGTAAATCCTATCTCTATGATGTTGATGAGATGGGATTAGTGGCAGTTATGTTAATGAGGTAGGACTCAATCAACACAATTGGATTTTGTCTTGAGTCAATCTCTTTTGAAATATAAAAGAGAGAAGTGAGCAGAGAGAAGTGGGGATCTCATACCACCAAGAAGTAAGAGCCAGGAGAATAGTGTGTCCTTTGGACCTGGAGTTCCTCTGCTGAGGAACTCCTTAACGCGGGAAGATTGATGACAAGGATTTCCCCCAGAGCTAACAGAGAGAGAAAGCCTCCCCTTGGAGCTGGCAGCCTGAATTCGGACTTCTAGCCTCCTAGACTGTGAGAGAATAAACTTCTGTTTGTTGAAGCCATCCACTTGTGGTATTTCTGTTACAGCAGCACTAGATGACTAAGACACCCCCAATACTGACCACTCACAGTCTTCTTCACTTCAGTTGATGACATTCTCATCCTTTCAGTTGCTCAGGCCAGAAGCCTTGAAGATATCCTTCAGTCCTTCTTTCTCTCCTGACTCACTTCAATCTGTCAGGAAATTCTGATGACTCTACCTTCAAAATGCATCCAGAATCTGACCACTAACCACCATCTCTACTGCTATCCCTCTGGTCCAAGCCATCATCATCGTACATCATGGTTAAAAAAAACCATCTCACCTGGTTTACTACAATAACTGTCTAATTTTTTTCCACTTCCTTATCCAATTTATTCTCAAGAAAACAACCAGATTTATCCTTCATTCTCTCTGCCTGCCTGCCTATCATCTATCTACTCTGACAGATCATGCCATTCTTCTGTTCGGACAGTGGTTCCCATTTCACTCAGAGTAAAATTTCAAGCCCTCACAATGGTTTACAAGGCCTTACATTATCTATGCCTCCTCCCTTCACCTTGTCATTAACTTTCTGACTTCATCTCCTACTCTTCTCCCTCTTGCTTGCTCTGCTCCAGTCCCGCTGGTCCGTTTGCTGTTTTTTGGCTGGGTGTGCTCCTGCCTCAGGGCCTTGCACTGGCTGTGCTCTACATATAAAAAGGCTTAGTGGTTCAATGATTAAGAGCTCAGCTGTTAACCCAAAGGTTGGAGGTTCACACCCATCAGCTGTACCATGGGAGAAAAGACCTGGCGATTAACTCCCATAAAGATTATAGCTTACAAAACGCTACCTGCAGTTCTTCTCCATCCTTTAGGGTTGCTATGAGTCAGAATTGATTCAAAAGCACACAACAGCAACAACAACATGCTCTACCTAGATAATTGCATGACTTGCTCCTTTACTTCCTTTCAGTCTTTACTCAAATGTCATCTTTTCAAGGAGGCTTAAATTGACCACCCTATTTAAACTCGTAACCCACTCTCCTGCACTTTCAGTCTCCCTTATTCTCCTCTGTTTTGTCCTCTAGCACTTGTCACCTTCAAATGTATGATAACATTTCCACATACATTATTGTCTGTCTCTCCTTCATTATGTCATAAACCACTAGAACAGGGATTTTTCATTGTTTTCTTGATTGCTGCACCCCCAGTGTGTGAAACAGTGCCTGGCACATAGTAGACACTCAAATTTTTTTTGAATGAATTGAAGAATTCAACTGTGCTTTCAGTGCCAATTTCACGCTATATTAACTTGTTTCACTGTGGGTGTCAGATACAGGGACTATTTGGTGAGTAAAAAAGAAATGGCCTCTGCCCTCAATATATCTAACATTTATTGAGCATTACTATGTGGCAGGCACTATAGCAAGGACTTTACAGACCTTATCTTGTTTAATCCTCACAATAATCCTAAGAGGTAGGTACTATTATTATTTTTCAGATGATGAAACTAAGGTGCAGAGAGACTGAGTAACTGATCCAAGATCACACAGCAAGTAGGTGGCAGAGCCAAGATTTGAACCCAGGCAGTATGTGAGTTAGCCACTACATTATATTGTGTCAAGGAAGTTACAGTGTAATGAGAGAGCCAGATGAATAAATAATCACACAAATTGTGGATTTAATAATCACACATATTCAATTGTAAACTGCTTTGTGCTGTGGAGGAAAAGATTACCTCCTCGAGGGTTGATATGATTTTTTTCGAGAGTTGGACACCTAGGAGGCTCTCAATAAATGATGACTGAACATTCTCCTGATAGATAATCACTACTCTCGGAGGAAATTAACCATTAAGTGGAGACCTATTTGAGGTGTGCTAATCTAGAGGGGTGCTATGAGCTGCAATTGGCTCTACGGCAATGGATTTGGGTTTTTTTTTTTTTTGTAATCTAGAGTAAGAGTTTAGGGGTCTAAAAGAGGCAGTATGACTTCTAAAGGTGTGAACAACCCAGGGAATCTTGCAGGATAATCATGGACTAATAGCAACATAGCAATCATTTTTTGTTGCTCATGATAGTGATTATGATGATGATGATACCAAACCAAACCCGTTGCCGTCAAGTTGATTCTGACTCACAGTGACCTTATAGGACAGAGTAGAACTGCCCCATAAGTGTTTACAAAGGCAGACTGCCACATCTTTCTTGTGTGGAACGGTTGGTGGGTTCAAACCACTGACCTTTAGGTTAGCAGTCAAGCACTTAACCACTGTGCCACCAGGGCTCCTTGATGCTGATGATAAGATCGATTTTTCAACCACAGCCTCAAAAGAAAACTCTTTTCTATCCTTTGTGATAAGGCCATTAATTTAAGATTATTTTGTTAAAATCTCTTAATTCAGATGGCCTCATGTTTATACCACATTCATTCTTCACTTTTATGTTTGTCAGTTAAGTTTCTATCCGTGTCTTTTTCTCCTTCACTAATTTTTACTAGGGGGCAGATTCTATTTTGTGCACCCTGGTAGGGGGTATGTACAGATAGATATCTGCACATAGTCATTGTTCAGTACAAGCTTATTGGATTGAATGAATCGTGCCCAATTCCCTATCCCACAACTTCTGTCTTCCGAACATTGTAGATAATGCATAGAATCCTCTCTTTGTGTGGGAAGATGTGGCCTCTATCCTTTCAGAGGCAAATTTGAGTACATGTACAAGGTGTATAAAAGCCAGCATTTAAAATTTCAAAAAATAACTTAAAAAATTACAGAGATGAATTAAGAAGTAGAGTGTCAAATATTTCATTGTTGAGAATAAAGTTTTGAGAATATTTGAACTATTTTGCTCCATTAGTTACTAAGTTTATTGACACTGCTTATTTAATATGGGTGCAGTGTTTCCATACAGGATGTTTAAAATGGGATTTTCTAATCTAGGGCCTACAAAATAATTTGCCTCATTTAGAATATTTTCCTGAAATATTTGTGTTTAGTTTTATTACCTATGGTTTCTGAATATTTTGTAAAATTGTTTTTACATTCTATTAAACTTACTTTTGAATTTACAATTAATGAGCCAAATATACACGTGAAATGCTTAAAGCAAAAATGCAAGCATTTTCTTCCTATTATATCAAGTGAGATTTGCTCATACTATTCAATTTATTAAAGTATGACCACTAAATGATCAATATTTTGCATAACCTTATTTGGAATGAGTTAAAATTAGATTATATTATCATATTATATGATAATAATTTAATCTTTATAATTTCCATACATGAGGTTAAAACATAAATGTTGGGTGAAAAATACTTGATGCTGATGAAATGAGAAAAAATAAAAATTCTGTGTGTGTAGGAGTAATGATTCTAAAGTGATACAGGCAGTCCCCGGGTTACGAACATCTGACTTATGGACAATTTAATACTTAAGAATGAACTGCCATAAAACCTATTACATTAAAAATTTGAATTAAATACAATAGTTCGTAATTATGAATACACGCACTGCTTTGTGACACTCTTGATAACATCGCACGGCTTAAAAGTGTTTCTTAAGTGTTTTGTATGCATAGAACGGTAAAATATATACTATATACTAAGACAAACATTTGACTAACTGATACTAAATAAGAACCATATGTACCTGTTCTGACTTACCAACAAATTCAACTTAAAGACAGACTTAGAAACGAATCTCGTTCGTAACCTGGAGACTGCCTGTACGTCTAAATTTTTGAAAAGCAATATGACAGAACTGATGTATTCAAATACTACCCTTTGCTCAAAAATAGACATCTTGGGAGGAATATACTTAATCCAATGATGTTGCCAATGCCCAAACTAATTTTGGAGCCCATCATTTGATATGGTTTTCAAAGTCCAAGGCACACTCTTTTGAAAACCTTCACTGGTGTGGCCAATACAGAGATGTGTCACTCTGATCGTCCTTCAAAGAAGGGCTTGTTACCAGCTACTAGGGGTGTGGTTCAGCTGACAGCTCCAGTGATTGGCTTTTCAGAGTCTACCTCAGCTTTCGAAGTGAGAACCCACTGTTCTTGGAGTGGCCCCTGGCCAATGACTAAGCAAGGCATACAAGGTACAGCCATTTTCACCCAACCTGGGACTTCTTCAATGGGTAATCTTTATTCCATGCTCCCTGCTGAGCAGGCAAAGACATTAGCAAGGCTGCATCTTAGCCTGCCATCTCCCCTGACCATCTGGCTTTCTCCGTTTTTGCTTCACAGATGTTACTCCCCAATAAATTGTTCGCACTCCTAACTTCCTGTCATCATATCCTTTCCAGGGGAACCAACCTGTGAAAATTGATGACAAATTGATTCATTCATATTTTTAATGTAGTGCTTAGTATTTGCTAAGTATTGGAGATACATTAAAGAACACAACTTGGCCCCTACCTTAAAGGGCATACTGTAGTCTAATGGTGGCCCAGTGGTTAAGCACTATGGCTACTAACCAAAAGGTCAGCAGTTCGAATCCACCAGCTGCTCCTTGGAAACCTTATGGTGCAGTTCTATTCCATCCTATAGAATTGCTATGGGTCGGAATCAACTCAAGAGCAATGAGTTTTAATGGGTATAGTCTAATGGGGAGTAAAATAGGCAATTATGGTAGAGCCTGAAGAGTAGAATGATTATGTAAGTACAGCATAATGGGAGTACTGAAGGCTTTGGGAGGACAGGAATGATTTTTTAGAAACTGAATTTCTAAGGTGATACCTCAGAAAGTTGATGAGGAGCATGGAATGTTCCAGGAAAACAAAACTGTGTCCAAAAGTTTGGTAGTGAATGAGAAAGCATGTGGCATGTTGCATGAAAGAAAAGTAGTTCTGAAAAGGTGGAGCAAAGAGAGAGGAAAGAGAGAATGTTTTGAGGGTAAGGTAGAACGAGGAGTAAGAAATGAATTCAGACAGATAAATAAGGCCCAGATTAGGAATGACATTTGTTAACTATGTTAAATTTGATATTTATCCTGAAGTCAATACAGAATCAGAAAGGTAATTAAAAAAAATTAGAATAGATCCAAGATTTAGAAAAAAAATTCTGGCTGCAGCATGGAGTCTGGATTATAGGGAGCTGGAGAACAAGGAGAGTAGTTAAGAAGTTGTGGACTCTATCAAATGGTATATGATGATGGCTTGGACTAGAATAATGGCAGTTGGGATGATGCTTAGTAGATAAATTTGCTAAATATGGAGATGAATAGACTTGGAGAATGAAGGAGAGGGAGGAGTCAAGAAAAATGGCCAAATTTTTGTCTCGGGCAACTGTGGCTGGTTACCATTTACCAAAGTAGGAATCATGAGAAAGATTTATCACACCATTGCTGGCTTGAAGATGGAGCGGGCCACCTGGCAAGAAATATGGGTGACCTCTAACAGCTGAGAATGGCCCTTGACTGACAGTCAGCAAGGAACCGGGGTCCTCAGTTCTACAACTGGAAGGAACTAAATTCTGCCACCAGAAAGGATGTGATTGGAAGTAGAGGTGGCAGTGGGGTTGGTAAATTGACAGTGAGAGAAGAAAGCATTACTTCCAGTGAGTCAACAGAAAAGTCTGGCCACTTGACTGATAATCTGATGCTATTGCCAAGGAAGCAAAACGTACTCAGGCTTTCAGATATAAGGCTAAAGAAGACTTGTCAAGTAAGTGTGTGTGTGGGGTGGGGTGGAGAGGGGAAGGGTAACAGTATAGTTAAATTTGCAAATTATTTCTTTGTGTTTCTAGATCTGAGCTTCCCAGAAGTGATCAACCAATATTGTCTGAACAAAGGAGGGAAAAACAAAAAAGTCTGTGTATCAGAGATTGAAAAGATAGTTCTGATCCTTGGGAGGAAAAATAAGACAGTGCTTTGGATTCATGAAGGCTGAACTTCAGAATATATCTTAGCACAGTGTTCTCATGCTGGCTGGCACCTCAGGTGGGCGGAGTGTGAGAATGATGGAACTGAGAATTGAGAGCTGATAGCAGACAAGACAGGAGAATGGTCTTTCCTGCTCGGGATGGGCATCACACTGACTGCCTACCTGCTTCTGATTGTGTAAGTCCCTGGAGTTTTGCATAGTCTAGCAGAAGCCCCAAGAGGGAGGTTCTGGATTTTCTCCCACTCTGGAATGTAGGGTTGAATCAGAGTATTGTTTTACTGTGGAGTTATTCATTATAATGTATACTTAAGAAGCAAAGACTTTGGTTGCATTCCTACTGAGGCTTCTCCAGCAGAAAATCCTTCTAAGATACCTTTCTTTGCCTACACTGTAGGCCACCAAAACTCAGACTGAAAACACTCTACAGTAATGTGTTTATTTGATTCCCTTACCTTCTTGAAGCTGTAACCCCTGATATATATAAGAGATATTCAGACTGTATGGTAATTGCCAATGTGTTGTGCTCATTTATTTAGTTATTTTTGGTGGAGTGTAAACACATCTTTCTCCTAATGTGGAACAGAAAAACATCCTGAGGGTAGGGGCTGTGCCTTTATTCTGGGTATACAATTAACATATGCCATTCTTTTTAAAACGGTAGTTGTTATGTCATAATAATAAATGATATTCATGCATTCAACAAGTATTTGTTGAGTGGCTGCTATGCTCTAGGTGCTGCAAATATAGCAGTAAGAAAACAGACAAAAACTGCTATTATAAAGAGGAGACAGATAATAAGTTAAATAAATAGAATACATAATATGTTAGATGGTGTTATGGGTTGAATTGTGTCCTCCAAAAATATGTGTTGTGAATCTTAACCTCTATAATCCTGTAATCCCATGGGAATAAGGTTTTCTTAGTGATGTTAATGAGGCCATACCAGTGTAGGAAGTATCTTAAACCAATCACTTTTTTTCTTTTTAATTTTTTCTTAATTGTACTTTAGATGAAGTTTTACAGAACAAATAGTTTCTCATTAAACAGTCAGTACACATATTATTTTATGACATTGATTAATAACCCCACGACATGTCAACACTCTCCCTTCTAGACCTTGGGTTCCCTATTACTAGCTTTCCTGTCCCCTTCTGCCTTCTAGTCCTTGTCCTTGGGCTGTTGTGCCCCACTAGTCTTGTTTTGTCTTATGGGGCTATCTAATCTTTGGCTGAAGGGTGAACCTCGGGAGTGACTTCATTACTGAGCTAAAAGGGTATCTGGGGGCCATACTCTCGGGGTTTCTCCAGTCTCTGTCAGGCCAGTAAGTCTGGTCATTTTTTGTGAGTTAGAATTTTGTTCTACATTTTTCTCCAGCTCTGTCTGGGATCCTCTATTGTGATCCCTGTCAGAGCAGTCAGTGGTGGCAACCTGGCACCATCTAGTTGTACTGGACTCCGTCTGGTGGAGGTAGTGGTAGTTGCGGTCCATTAGTCCTTTGGACTGATCTTTCCCTTATATCTTGTTTTCTTCATCTCCCTTGCTCCCGAAGGGGTGAGACAAGTGGAGTATCTTAGATGGCTCCTCACAGGCTTTTAAGATCCCAGACGCTACTCACCAAGGTAGACTGTAGAACATTTTCTTTATAAACTGTGTTATGCCAATTGAGCTAGATGTTCCTTGAGACTATGGTCCCCACAGCCCTCTGCCCAGCAATTCGGTCCCTTAGGGAGTTTGGATGTGTCTGTGGAGCTTCCATGACCTTTCCTTGTACAAGCTGTGCTGGCTTCCCCAGTATTGTGCACTGTCTTACCCTTCACCAAAGTTACCACTTATCTGTTGTCTATTTAGTATTTCTCCCCCTACCCCTCCCATCCCTCGTAACCAACAAAGATTGTTTCTTTTTGTGTGTAAAACTTTTCATGAGTTTTTACAGTAGAGGTCTCATACAATATTTGTCCTTTTGTGATTGACTTATTTCACTCAGCATAATGTCCTCCAGTTTCATCCATGTTATGAGATGCTTCACAGATTCATCATTGTTCTTTATCATTGCATAATACTCCATTATGTTTATCCATTCATCTGTTGATAGGCTTCTAGGTTGTTTCCATCTTTTTGCTATTGTGAACAATGCTGCAATGAACGTGGGTGTGCATATGTGTGTTTGTGTGATGGCTCTTATTTCTCAAGGATATATTCCTAGGAGTGGGATTGCTGGATCGTATGGTATTTCTATTTCTAGCTTTCTAAGGAAGTGCCATATCCTTTTCCAAAATGTTTGCACCGTTTTTCATTCCCACCAGCAATGCGTAGTAAGAGTTCTGATCTCCTCGCGGCCTTTTCCACACTTGTTATTTCCAATTTTTTTGATTCGTGCCAGTAATGCCAGGGTGAGATGGTATCTCATTGTGGTTTTGATTTGCATTTCTCTAAATGGCTAATGATCGCAAGCATTTCCTCATGTTTCTGTTGGCCACTTGAATGTCTTCTTTGGTGAAGTGTCTGTTCGTTTCCTTTGCCAATTTTTTAATAGGATTATTTGTCTTTTTGTTGTAGAGGTGTTGGATTTTCTTGTAGATTTTAAAGATTAGATCTTTGCCTGCCTTGTAATATCCAAAACTTTTTCCCCAGTCTGTAGGTTCTCTTTTTACTCTTTTGGTGGAGTCTTTTGATGAGCATAAGTGTTTAATTTTTAGAAGATCCCAGATATCTAGCTTGTTTTCTGGAGTTTGTGTGTTGTTGGTTATGGGTTTGTATCCTATTATTGCCATGTATTAGGGCCTGTAGCATTGATACTATTTTTTTTTTTCTATGAACTTTATAGCTTTTGGCTTTATATTTAGGTCTTTGATCCATTTCGAATTAGTTTTTGTGTACGGCATGAGTTATGGATCCTGTTTCATTTCTTTTGCAGATGGGTATCCAGTTTTGCTAGCATCATTTGTTAAAAAGACTGTCTTTTCCCCATTTGATGGACTTTGGGCCCTTGTCAAAGATCAGGTGACCGTAGGTGGGTGGATTTACATCTAGGTTCTCAATTCTGTTCCATTGGTCAATGTATCTGTCATTGTACCAATACCAGACCATTTTGACTACCATAGTTGTATAGTAGGTTCTGAGGTCAGGTAGTGCGAGTCCTCCTACTTTATTCTTCTTCTTCAATAATGCTTTACTTATTCGGGGCTTCCTTCTTTTCCATATAAAGTTAATGATTAGTTTTTCCATCTCTTTAAAGAATGTTGCTGGCATTTGGATTGGGATTGCATTGTATTTA
The DNA here is from genome assembly GCF_000243295.1 of Trichechus manatus latirostris. Taxonomy (NCBI): domain Eukaryota; kingdom Metazoa; phylum Chordata; class Mammalia; order Sirenia; family Trichechidae; genus Trichechus; species Trichechus manatus. The sequence continues at coordinate 16,671,233 of NW_004443971.1, forward strand.
TAAATTGCTTTGGGTAGAATTGTCATTTTCACAATGTTGAGTCTACCTATCCATGAGCATAGTACATTAAACCAATCACTTTTGAGATATAAAAGAGCAAATTAGGCACAGAAGAGAGAAAGCAGCACAAATAGGGTAAAGACAGATGCCACGTGGAGATCTCCAGGGAAAGCCAAGAAGAAGCTGAGACAAAGATTTTCCCCTAGAGTGGACAGAGAGAGCCTTCCCCTAGAGCTAGTGCCCTGAATTTAGACTTCTAGCCACCTAAACTGTGAGAAAATAAATTTCTGTTCGTTAAAGCCACCCACTCGTAGTATTTCTGTTGTAGTAGCACTAAGAAACTAAGGTGGTGATAAGTACTAAAGAGAAAAGTAAAGTAGGGGTGAGGATAGGGCCTCTGGGGGAGGGTTGTTAGGTAGGGTGGCCAGGTCCCAGTTATGAAAGAAACTTGAGAATAAATAGGAAGGAGAGACATAGACAAACTTCGAGTAGGCGTTTTATCTGGTACTTGATAAACACATCTTACTCTAAGTATCTGAATGACTTTCTCAATAATATAGTAACAACTTTAGCCAAAAAACTTTTTCCTATAACTTTAAATATTTTTATGAGTTTGAGTTTTTCATGGAGAAAGTCCATTTGTGTCTCTGAAATTGAGGGGTGGTGCTTGATTTAGAGAAACTCTAGTATTTAATAATGATTAACCTAAGATCTACCTTCTGCCACTTCTAAGAATCCCTTCCTCTATATAGAGGGGAACCAACTTGATAGGTAGTATTAGAGAATAAGCTGATCTAGAATGGAAAGTAATGTCAGAAAATGTTACAACCACTGGGAATCTCAGAGATTATTTAGTTTACTTCCTACCCATTTTACAGGAAAAGAAACTGAAAAATTGATTTAAGTGAGGTCTATTGGTAATTTAATGGTAGACCAGATGTCAGATCTTTCTGCTTTGGGTTCACTGATCTCTCCATTAGATCACATGGTCCCTCTAAGTGATAGTGAGGAAAGAATATTTTCATTGCAGCCTCTCAATGGCCACCATTACAGGATCAACTTTGGTTTTACTTCCCTGTGAGTGATCTTACCCAGGGGAGAAGAAGTTGTAAATGGAGTTTAAGGGAATTGTGACACATTGCTTGTTGAGTCACTCCCCATCCTCTGAAATTTCTTAGGTGAGGCAGACTTCTTTAAACAAGCCAAAGAGTGTCAAAGTCCATTGCAATTAGCTTTCTGTGCATGATATTTTCTAGGTTATCTCATTGGTAGTTTCTGATGGCCACAAAAAGAAAACAATCATAGTGATTGACCAAAGAAAAGGAATTTTGTAATTTAGATTATGTATGTGTATGGAGTGGTTTGGAACGGACCTTGGAAAATTCTGCTGATTCCTATGGAAGTATTTATTTTTTGATGTTGTGTTATTACAAATCATCTACAAACTGTAAATTGAAAAAATATGAGTGGGTTGGAGTCACGGTCGTTATTATGTACCCAAGATATTTCCCCCAAATACCTTGCATGCTCGTAAGTACTGCTAAATACTATCCAACGATTTTTGCTATCTATATTTTTTACTAAATGGTTTTGAGTGATATGATGCTATATATTTAAATCTCTATATATTTCCTTATATAGGATGATACTTTGAAGAGCTCAACGAGCTATATGGACATGATCTGTTGAGTCCTAACAGATCTTTCCAGGGAGATGTGGGACAGGCTAAGGTCAGAATGGTTTGTGGACAGGAGCCAATTCATGAGCAGGTGAGACCACCAACAAGCAGGATTGAAACACAAAATCAGAGTCCAAAGAACATATGGGTGGGACGATAGGGATCAGGAATCCCGTGCTGTTGGTCTAGATGTAGTTGTGTATTCTGCTGCAGTGCTGCCTCTGTTAAAGATCCATGGGAGAGCCCCTGTGGTTTGTGTGATGAGGGAGGGAAGGGGAGGGACTTCTTTGGTTTTAAAGCCATAATATGCTGAACATCTGCTCAATGAAGACTTTCTAGGTTCCTTCAGAGATGTGGTCACTCCTGTCTTTCAGCTGCCTAAGCAACTGCGTTTCTCCTGTGATACCTCATAGTGCTATACTATCTTGTAGCATAATCACTTGTGTTGCAATATTTACAGCCTCCAAAATGCCTAGGACAGTTTCCTATACATGACAGGTGTACAGAAAATCTTTGCTGATTTGAATAACAGGCCCTAATTCCCATAGGGGAAACTCTGGTGGCATAGTAGTTAAGAGCTACAGCTGCTAACCAAAAGGTCGACAGTTCAAATCCACTAGGCACTCCTTGGAAACCCTTTGGGGCAGTTCTACGCTGTCCTATAGGGTTGCTCTGAGTCAGAATTGACTAGATGGCAATGGGTTTGGTTTTTTTTTAAATTCTCATAGGCTCTGAAAAATGAGGAAGCTAATAATACAAGTGGACTAATAAGCAACATCATGATAAGTGAGAAAAGATTGAAGTTGTCAAGGATTTCATTTTACTTGGATCCATAATCAATACCCATGGAAGCAGCAGGCAAGAAATCAAACGATGGATTGCATTTGGCAAATTTGCTGCAGAAGACCTCTTTAAAGTGTTAAAAAGTAAAGAAGTTACCTTGAAGACTAAGGTGTGCCTGACCTAAGCCATGGTGTTTTCAATTGCCTCATATGCATGCGAAAGTTGGACAATGAATAATGAGGACCGAAGAATTGACACCTTTGAATTATGGTGTTGGTGAAGAATATTGAATATAACATGGACTGCCAAAAGAACAAACAGATCTGTCTTGGAAGAAGTACAACCAAAATGGTACTTGGAAGCAAGGGTGCCGAGACTACGTCTTAACATGCTTTGGACATGTTATCAGGAGGGACCAGTCCCTGGAGAAGGACATCATGCTTGGTAAAGTAGAGGGTCAACGAAAAAGAGGAAGACCCTCAACAAGATGGACTGACACAGTGGCTGTAACAATGGGCTCAAGCATAACAACAATCATGAGAATGGCGCAGGACCAGGCAGTGTTTTGTTCTATTGTACATAGGGTTGTTATGAGTCGGAATCGACTGGATGGCACCTAACAACAACAAAAATATCTACCAGATAGGGTTACTGTGAAGAGAAAACAAAATCAGTATAAAATGTTTTGTTCAGGACCTGGCACATAGTATACACTCATTTGATATTAGCTCTTAGTAGTAGCAGTACAAATATTTGTTGACTGGAACAACAAACCAGACTTTAAATTCTTGTTCCCACCAAGTGGTCTTTAGCTTCTTACAATTATTATATGAACTTTAGAATCAATTTTGATCATAAAAGCATATTATGACATATTTTTAATGTCCAGAGAAAACTGTTTCCAAATATTTCCTGTTCTCTGCTAACTGATATTGAACTAAGAACCAAAGTTGGATTAATTTGAAGCAAATATCTTAGACTTTACAAATCTGGAATTTAGAAAGGCTGTATGTGGATGACAAAATGATTAAGAATAAAAATGATTATACACAGAAAAATGGCGCTCTAGGCAGAAGCACCACGCTGTCCCTCCACAGCAAAGATCCGAAAAACTAAGCCAAACAGAGAATACAATCCTGAAACCCTAAAACATCAAATGAAGAGATAAAGA
>NW_004443971.1:16681213-16715572 GCF_000243295.1 Trichechus manatus latirostris
GCATTGTTCACAATAGCAAAACGATGGAAACAACCTAGATGCCCATCAACAGAAGAATGGATAAACAAACTATGGTACATACACACAATGCAACGGGAAAGAACAACAATGAATCTGTGAACCATCTCATAACATGGATGAACCTGGAGGACATTATGCTGCGTGAAATAAGTCAATCACAAAAGGGCAAATATCGTATGAGACCTCTATTGTAAAAACCCATGGAAAAGTTCAGCCACAAAATATAACAATCTTTGTTGGTTACCAGGGATGGGAGGGGTGGGGGGGGAAATACTAAATAGATAATAGATAAGTGGTATCTTGGGTGAAGGGTGAGACAGTACACAATACAGGAGAAAGTAGCACAACTGTACTAGGAAAGGTCATGGAAGCCCCATAGACACATCCAAACTCCCTGAGGGACTGAATTGCTGGGCGGAGGGCTGTGGGGAGCGTGGTCTCGGGGAACATCTAGCTCAACTGGCATGACACAGCTTATAAAGACAGTGCTCTGCATTCTACCTTGGTGAGTAGTGTCTGGGGTCTTAAAAGCCTGTGGGCAGCCATCTAGGATACTCCGCTGGTCTCATCCCTTTGGGAGCAGGGGAGAATGGGGAGAGCAGGATGCAGGGAAAAGATTAGTCCGAAGGACTGGTTGTCCATGGCTACCAAGGCCTCCACCGGACTGAGTCCAGTTCAGCTAGATGGTGCCCGACTACCACCGCTGACTGCTCTGACCAGGATCACAGAGGGTTCTGGACGGAGCTGGAGAAGGAGGTAGAGCATAACTCTAACTCACAGAAAAAAGGCCAGATTTGCCGGCCTAAAGGAGACTGGGGAAACCCCGAGAGTGTGGCCCCCAGACACCCTTTTGGCTCAGTGGTGAAGTTATCTCCGAGGTTCACTGTTCAGCCTGGGAGTGGACAGCCCCGTAAAACCAAAGGAGACTAAGGAGGTACAGGAGTCCAGTGACGGGCCAGAAAGCAGAAGGGGACAAGGAAGCTGGTGGTGGGGAGTCCAAGGTTGAGTAAGGATACTGTTGATGTGTTGTGAGATTGTTAACCATTGTCATAGGGCAACATGTGTAGTAATCGCTAAATGAGAAACTATTTTGTTCTGTGGGCCTTCATCTTGGGTGAGAATAACAGCACAATTCGAGGAGCGTGGTCAATGTCACTGAACTGTGCACATAGACATTTTTGAAATGATGTATCTTTGGCTATGTGTATTTTCACTAAAAAAAAAAAAAAAGAGGTTGAGAAGTTAGAGGGTTGATATGTTCTGGGGTTGCTGACCAGTGTTATAGAACAACGTGTGGACTTTTGTTTCATGAGAGGCTGTTTGTTCTGTAAGCCTTCACCTGAAATACAATAAAAAATTTAAAAAAAAAAATAATAAAATTGATTAAAACAACTTGCATTTATCACTCAGGACCTATATCTAAACATCTTTGACAAACTCAAATAATTCGCATGAAGTAACCATGTATATGTATTTAATAATTTATTTTATTTTTTGTTATTGAAAATATACACAGCCGAACATACACCAATTCAACAATTTCCACATGTACAATTCAGTGACATTGATTACATTCTCTGAGTTGAGCAACGATTCTTACCTTCTGTTTCTAAATTGCTCCTTCCATAGTCACATGGATTCACTGCCCTCTAAGCTTCCTGTCTAAACTTTTGAGTTGCTGTTGTCAATTTGATCCCATATAGATAATTCTTTAAAAGAGTAAGAAACATCATATTTTTTATAAAAATGAGATATTGAGATTTTCTAAAGGCTAGAAGTTGTCCAATGTGCATGATATGTTTGAAACTGTAAATAAATGGCACTCGGTAAGGACAATCTTATCATCTCATTTTCTCATCTCTGCACTTTCCCAGCACAGTGTGCTGGTATTTCCTTTTCTTGCTTCTGCACATGCTATTCTCTATTCTTAAGAGTACCCCTCCTCTTTTCTTCACTGCCAAAACCCAAACCAAAAACAAACAAAAAACAAAAGACACCCAAACAAACAAAAGAAAAATTCTCACCTAGGAAAACTTCTCAGATCTATTTGCAAGAAGCATTAGATGATTTTCCTTCTGTTTTCTTATTAAACCCTTAGGCACTTCTATTACAGCAATTTCTACCTGGTTTTGTAATTCTTAAATACATGTGGCCCCTTCCCTATCCCCTCTCCAGCAGGCAATAAATCCTCTGAGAACTAAACATTTTCTCAGTCGTCTTTGTATTACTAGAACCAGCACAGTGCCCGCCACAGAGGAAGTGTTTAATAAATGCTTAGTAAGGTGATGAAGAAAACATGCTCCAGAATAAGATTGGGAGTACAAACCATTTGAAATATGTCCATCCATATCTTATCATTGAACTTAATTTATTTTGAAAGTAAAATAATAGCCCTAATTTTGTTGGAGATGTTTTTGGTTTTCATGTCATCAAATAAAGAGTTTGTCTGGTATTCCACTCACTACATTTTCAGTCTCGGTTGCGTAGATGTTGTAGTTATCTAAGTCTGCTCTATTTTTAAGAATACATAATCGTGTAGGGGTGAAGAGAGATGGATAATGGCCATCTGTATTTGACTTTCTCGTACAATCTTCTATAGAATACCATTTATAACAGAGTAAAATGTTACTTTATCTGGCTTGTTTTCACACTGTATATGAATAAACCAAAAACCTGTTGTTACTGAGTCAACTCCAACTCGTAGTGATCCTATAATATGTATTCATTTGTGACTTTTTCTCGTATCAATATTATGTTGTTGAGGTTTATCCATAATGAAAAATGCACCTATTGTTTTTAATAGACTTTATTTTTTAGAGCAGTTTTAGGTTTGCAGAAAAATTGTGCAGAAAGTAGAGAGTTTCCACGTACCTCCCTCCTGCACACTGTTTCTCTTATTATTAACATCTTGCACTAGTGTAGTACATTTTTTATAATTGATAAGCCAATATTGATACATTATTATTAACTAAAGTCTATAATTTACATTAGGGCCTACTCTTTGTGTGATATAGCTCTATAGGTTTTGACAAGCATGCAGCCATTTTTCATTCATTTATTATTATTATTATTATTTTACTATTATGGAGTATCCTCTAATACTATATGCTATAAATAAATATACTACAGTATAGTGACACATTGAACACTACTGACTGAAGACCAGACGAGTTGTGGGATGACATCAAGGACATCATACGTGAAGAAAACACAAGGTTATTAAAAGGACAGGAAGGAAAGAAAAGACCAAAATGGGTATCAGAAGAGACTCTGAAATTTGCACTTAAACATAGAGTAGCTAAAGCGTACAGAAGGAATGATGAAGTAAAAGAGTTGAGCAGAAGATTTTAAAGGGCAGCTCAAGTAGACAAAGTAAAATATTATAACGAAATGTGCAAAGATCTGGAGTTAGAAAACCAAAACAAAGAACATGCTCAGCATTTCTCAAGCTGAAAGAACTGAAGAAAAAATTCAAGCCTCAAGTTGCAATATTGAAGGATTCTACGGGCAAAATATTGAACAACACAGGAAGCATCAAAAGAAGACGGAAGGAACGTACAGAGTCACTGTACCAAAAAGAACTGGTCAACGTTCAACCATTTCAGGAGGTAGCATATGATCCAGAACTGATGACATGAAGGAAAAAGTCCAAGCTACACTGAAGGCATTGGTGAAAAACAAGTCTCCAGGAATTGACAGGATACCAACTGTAATGTTTCCACAAATGGATGCCATACTGGAGGTGCTCACTCATCTTTTCAAGAAATTTGGAACCGCCTGGCCAACCAACCAACTCTAAGAGAACCATATTTGTGCCCATTCCAAAGGAAGGTGATCCAATGGAATGCAAAAACTTTTCAACAATATCATTAATATCATACACAAGTAAAATTTTGTTGAAGATAATTCAAAAGTGGTTGTAGCAGTACATCAACAGAGAACTGCCAGAAAGCCAAGCCAGATTCAGAAGAGAACATGGAATGAGGGATATCATTGCTAATGTTAGATGGATCTTGGCTGAAAGCAGAGAATACCAGAAAGATATTTACCTGTGTTTTATTGACTATGCAAAGGCATTCAACTGTGTGGATCATAACAAATTATGGATACAGTTGTGAAGAATGGGAATTCCAGAATAGTAAGTATGCTCATGCCGAACCTGTACATAGACCAAGAGGCAGTCTTTCGAACAGAAAAAGGGGATACGTCAGAAAAAGTGTGCGTCAGGATTGTATCCTTTCACCATGCTTATTCAATCTGTATGCTGAACAAATACTCTTAGAAGCCAGACTACATGAAGAAGAATGTGGCATCAGGATTGAAGGAAGACTTATTAACTACTTGAGATATTCAGATAACACAACCTTGCTTGCTGAAAGCGAAGAGGGCTTGAAGACTTACTGTTGAAAATCAAAGAATACGGCCTTCAGTATGGATTACACCTCAACATAAAGAAAACAAAAATCTTCACAACTGGACCAGTAAGCAACATCATGATAAACGGAGAAAAGACTGAAGTTGTCAAGAATTTCATTTTACTTGGATACACAGTCAATGCCCATGGAAGAAGCAGTCAAGATTTACGTTGGGCAAATCTGCTGTAGGAGATCTCTTTAAAGCGTTAAAAAGCAAAGATGTCACTTTGAGGACTAAGGTGAGCCTGACCCAAGCCATGGTATTTTCAATCACCTCATATACTTTCAAAGCTGGACAATGAATAAGGAAGACAGAAGAAGAATTGGTGTCTTTGAATTATGATGTTGGTGATGAATATTGAATATACCATGGACTGCCAGAAGAACGAATAATCTGTCTTGGAAGAAGTACAGCTAGAATGCTCCTTTGAAGCAAGGATGATGAGACTCTGTTTCATGTACTTTGAACACGTTATCAGGAGGGACCAGTCCTAGAGAAGGACATCATGCTTGGCAAAGTAAAGTGTCAGAGAAAAAGAGGAAGACCCTCAATGAGATGGATTGATACAGCAGCTACAACAGTGGGCTCAAACATAGCAACAATTGTGAGGATGGCACAGGACCAGGCAGTGTTTTGATGGGTTGTACATAGGGCCAGTATGAGTCAGAACTGACTCAATGGCACATAACAACAACAACATAGTATTCTGTTGTATAAATATACCATACCCTTATAGATCTGAGTGATATTTAGGAGGTATGAGAGCTTAAGTGAGTCAAGGAAGATGGAAGAGTCTAGAGGACTTTTTTGATTGACTCTGGTGCTACTGACTGATTTCAGGAGTTTAGGAAAAGGAATTGCTCTCTGGGGGAAGAGAGGGAGCTTAGGTTAGTTCAGGAAAGAGTGGTCAACTGAGTTGGAAAACATCAAAGGACGCTGGGCTGTGTTAAAGACTCAGCTGAGATTAGAAACCGCTGTGTGTAGAGAGCTGAGAATTTCTTTGGAAGAACTGCATTTAGCAGTATACAAATGTAGGAGTTGGGCTTAACACAGATTTGCGGCACACCCAGCTTGCAGGTTGGGGAAGTAAGAGTGGAGGACTGAGTTATGAGCCAGACCTGGAATTGGTTTTCATAACTTTAATGCCCATTTCATTGTCAGAGCTCTGTTGTGCGATCTTTCCTAACTGGAAGCATCACAGCTTCTTTCTCAGGTTTTCCGGACTTCTTATGGGGGGCTAGGACTTTTGTGAGGCCACTGATGGTTCAGTAGTATAATTCTCATCTTCCACGTGGGAGACCAGGTTTAACTCCCAGCTAATGCGCCTCATGCGCAGCCACCAGTCTGTTAATAGAGGCTTGAGTGTTGCTATGATGCTGAATGGGTTTCAGTGGAGCTCCCAGACTAACAGGGACTAGGAAGAAAGGCCTGGTGATCTACTTTTGAAAATCAGCCAGTGAAAACCTTATGGATCACAATGGCCAGATTACAACCAATCAAGGGGATGGCACAGGACCAGGCAGCATTTTATTCTGTTGATATGGGGTTGCCATGAATAGGGGGCTGACTCCACGCAATTAACAACAACAATAGAGCTTTTGTAATGGCTGAGGAAAGGATGCCGTCAGTGCGAAAGGCTTGTTCTGGATGTCAGAAGTGGCTGTTGGCTCTGCTTTTTGATCTCCCTCAAAAGAAGAAAAGATCTCCCAAGATTATGCCAACAAATACTTGATTATCAGTTGCGTAAATTGGCAGCATGGCTTAGATGTAACTAACTGTCCTCCCAGCCCAGGTGCAGAGAAATGTGGAAATGCCCTCTCTTCTTGCCATATTCAAACAAAAATATAAATTCCGGGTCTCATTCCCATCAGGAAATATCCAACGTTTTTGTGACAGAACTGTATTTTGAGCAATGTTGGCGATTTGTTTTTCAGAGCACAAAGCGAGCAATAAATCTGTCACCCTGAAAAATCAGGTTGTGACCTAAAGGAAGGAGCAAATTGTGACTTTGGGTAAAAAAGAGTGACCTACCAGGGAGGGTAATTTATCATGATAACAAAATTGCTGGTGCTCTCCTGGCCGACCAGGAAGAAGGGCTGCAGTAAGCAAATTCAGGAGATGCAAGCGTCCGAATATTTTTAACTGATCAATATTTCCAGGATTCACAAGCAGCCAAAAAACTGTCATCATTCAGAGTAAGTACATTGCTCACCTGATTTGAAAAAGGAAAAACTGAGAGTTTTAATTATTCTCTTTCAAAAACCATAGCTACTCAACAACATGGTGTTTTTTATAGAATGGAAATAAATATTCTCCTGGGGGGATTTAAGTGAGAGTTCTTGATTTTTGTGAGGAAGCTGGAGATAGTGTTTACTGGAAATACTTAAGGAAGTTGACAATTGGGGATTAATGTCCTTCACCCATTCTTATGTGCTAGTGAGGGAACCAACCAAATAACATCTAAGGAATTACCAATTAAATAATTAGGCAAAAAGAGGTTACTTAAAACAATCGTCTTGCTTTCGCACGATATGTTGGATATCTTCCGTTTGACCCTTAAGATCCACTCTTTACTGTGACAGCTCCACCCTGCTTTGCACCCCAGGAGACAGCTTCAAAGGGCTCCCCTGTCCCCGGCTACTGGTTGGGTTCTGCCAACAGGTAGCACTTGCTGGAGGGCAAAGGAAATGGAGGTGGGGGTTTTATTCCTCCATCTCCTTCTTTTCAGTGTGACTTCAGGGTGATGGTGTCCTTCTTCTGAAGGGCATGGCTCCTGTAGGGTGTTCTTTTCTGCACAGCCTTTTCTATTTCCAAGTTCTAGTAAGCTCTCCCTTTCCTTGACCTTCAGTCCTTGGGCAGTAAACGTGCTCCACTGATACTACCCTGGGGGTACTGCACTACTCTGTGTGGTTTTCCTGTATTCTGGAGTCCCTGGGTGGTATGAACTGTTAAGTGCGTGGCTGCTAACCAAAAGGTTGACAGTTCAAGTGCACCCAGAGACACCTTGGAGGAAAGGCCTGGAGATCTACTTCTGAAAGATCAGTCATTGAAAACCCTATGGAATACAGTTCTACTGTGATGCACATGGGGTCACCATGAGTCAGAGTCTACTCAATGGCAACTGGCTTGTACCTTTGCAAATTGTAAACTCTCCTCAGATTATCCCAATTTGAGTGTGCCATCTGCTTCCGTTGAGTCCTGCCTGTTACACCACTTGAGTAACACCTTCCATAGACTCAACATCATCATGGCTTTTTAGGGACTCTGGATAACTAAGGTACTTCTGTAGCCTTTCAACTCCTTACACAGTCATGGCAAATAATATCAGTGGTTGGATGAAAGATGTGAAATTTATATTAGAAACCAGTTGCTGTTGAGTCGATTCTGACTCATGGCAACTCCATGTGTGTCAGAGTAAAACTATGCTCCATAGGTTTTTCAATGGCTGGTTTTTTGGAAGGAGATCACCAGGCCTTTCTTCTGAGGCACCACTGCGTGGACTCGAACCTTCAACTATTTGGTTAACAGCTGAGTGCATCAACTGTGAGCATCACCCAGGGTCTCTGAAGTTTACATTAGGTGGTTGCATCTCTACTAGCTCCTTAATGTTTGGAACAACATGATAAACCCAGGCTTTGCATATTATAAAACTATGATTTTTTCTCTAAATTTTGCTAACTAGTACAAATATGATAAATCCAGCTTTATGACATCATCACTTCTCGATAAAGTTGAAGGCTAGATAAAGCATTCAGTTTCTGAGCATTAGCACCCAGTATCTCTGACAGTCACCCTTGCTACATGGCACTGCTTATTTTTACTTCACCAGCCTACAAATTCAGCCATCCTCCCAACAAGCTTGGCAGACTCATCCCATTTCTCGGAAGAGATTTAATAGCAGTGAGTTCACGTACTACAAAGACTTCATTGCTTTTATTAGCTCTTCATGCTCTCTGCTTACTGGTGCATGGAAAGTTATTACTGAATAATCTATAGTTGTCAGAAATATGAATGTGCCCTAGCATAGGACAGCGTTAATTCTACTTATTTTATTTCTGATTTAGGATATTTTGGAAGAGATTAGACAGATTTCCTTCTGTAGAGGAACTTGCTGCAGTGTGCTGTTGGGTTTATGTCCAACATAGGAATAAAGTGGGAATGCCCAGTGTCCATGTGCCTGTGGTATCTGAGGAAATGCATTCATTAGGCCAAGTGGCACGCTGATTCCTGTTGCTTTTCAGGCTAAGGCAAACTTTCCGGAACAAAAGACCCCGTTTGGCTTCTTCTTTTGATTCTATTCTTGATCTTGAACAAGTTGAATAGTTTCTGTATAAGTTTCTCCACCTATAATATGTATATAGCCATAAACTCTGCCGAGTATCTTTTCTTAAAAAACGTAACAGCCAACAACATTGAATAGTATTTTGTACAGTGTTTGGTTACTTCTTCAATCTCTATTAATTTAATTATAATTAATTATAATGTTATAATAGAGGTGTGTAAGTACTAAGAAGAGCCCTGGTGGCACAATGGTTAAGCACTTGGCTGCTGAACCAAAGGTTGGCAGTTCAAATCCACCAGCTGCTCTGTGGGACAAAAGACCCGGCCATCTGCTGCCATAAAGATTACAGCCTAGGAAACCCTATGAGGCGAGTCTACTCTGACCTGTAGGGTTGCTATGAGTTGGAATTGACTTGATAGCAACTAACAACAACAATAGCAAGAAGTAGTAATGGAACACGGAAGAGGTGAAAATAGTGGAAGGAGAATTTATTCAATTAATGTAAAATAACACTGATAAAGCACAACATCCAAGATAAATTGCACATACATTCTTAGTTGTTTTAGACTTTAGTGTTATTCACAAAAAGAAGAAAACAAATATTTGTGTCAGGCACTGGACGACGAATTTTACACATCTTTAAAAATGGTGTAGGGGCGTCGTTGTCTGACCTCCTCTAACTTCACAAGTGGGATGGAGAATCAAGGTCAACAGCCCAAGGTTGCTTCCTATGAGGCAGAGGTCGGACGTGCCTCCTCTCTCCACCAGCTTTACCAATTCTGACACCAACCGTCCTTCCCACAAGCACTCTACTTCTCTGCTGGGTTCAATCATTCATTGCAATGGCCACACAGAACTTACAGACAATACTCCCAATTATGGGGTTTATTAGGGAAGTAACAGGTTATAATTCAGGTTCAGGAACACTCAGGATACAGTTCATCCGTCAGGACAACCTCTTCTCAGCCTTGCTTGCAGGCATCCCTCTCTCTGGCCCTCCGTCTCTGCCCTGCTCAGGCAAAAGTTACAAAGTGCTTTTAACTCTGCCAATAAGTGCCCAGAGGCACCTCACTCTGCCAGTAAGCCATGGCCCAAAGGCATTCGGCCCCCAACTCCGTGGGCTGGGAAGCCTATTGCACAGTCTCCTGTCGGTCTCTCCTGCTGCCGTTTCTCTGCCACTGCTTCTCGCTGTCTTCAGTGTTACAGCTCTCTTTGTCTCCTGGGTCTAGGAGGGTCTAAGCCGAGGCCCAAAGGACTTTCTCCACTCCTGGCTATCATTTCTTGGTGGTGGTGAGATCCTCTCTCTGCTCTGGAATTGGCTCTCTTTTAAGCCTAGCGGGATGGCAAAACTGACCAATCCCCTTGGTGGGCCACAATCCCACCTAATCACTTGAGTAGGAGTTACAAGGTCATGAAGAGAAAGGCCACACGAAAGTGATCCATTGCACCACAATACCGTATCTCATTTTGATATTTAAATTTATTTTTGCTTTCAATTTTTATTTCTAATAAACCCTAATGATGAGGTCTAACTTTTACTATGTATTACATAAATATCCCATATATTTTAAGTTCAAATGATGTGTTTTATACTCATTCACAAAAATTTTGGAGTACTGAATTAATCAAATAAAAGGTTTATTGATAACAATAAAACATACAGGAAACTCAAGGGAGAAGAAGGATGATGTCAGACCACTAGGCAAAGTTATCCACGTCCCTTGAGATCTCTCCTACTCTTCATAGTCAAATTTCTTAAAGGAATTGTCTTTACTTGCTGTCTTCATTTCTTCACCTCTCAACTCTTGTTGGTGGTCTTTGCTCAGGATTCCACCCTGTCAGAAACATGGAGACCTCATCTCACTTGGCCTTTCCACAGTACTGGGCACTGCTGACCACTTCTTGAAATTCTCTCTTCTGTTGGCTTTGGTGACTCCTCACGCTCCTCGACTTTTTCCTCTCATTCTGGCCTCTTTCTCAAGTGTCCTTTGCGGACTCATTCTCCTCCAGGTGGCCATCAAACCTTAGAGTTCCTTAAGGTTGGTTTTAGGACTGTTTTTCTTACTTGCTTCTCTGTTCCTAGGGCCCGTTCTCACAGCTTCAAATATCCATCCTAAAGTTTCAGGTATTTGTTATATGCTGAGGAGACCCAAGTTTATTTTGCTAGCTCTGATCTCTACTCCATACTGAATGCTTACTTCACTTCCACACGTAAAACCAAAACCCAAACCCGTTGCCGTCGAGTCAATTCCAACTCACAGCAACCCTATAGGACAGAGTAGAACTGCCCCACAGGGTTTCCAAAGAGTGCCTGGTGGATTGAACTGCCAACCCTGTGGTTAGTAGCCGTAGCTCTTAACCACTATGCCACCAGAGTTTCCACGCATGGCTGTTCCAAAGTCAGTTCAGCCTTAATATGTTTAAGGTAAAACTCATAATCCACCACTCCCCACCTGGTCTCTTCTGGTCTTCCCTATCTCATTGAAGACCATCACCAATTCTGGTACAATTGATAATTTCTTTTCCTTCACTCCATTATCTTAACCACTAACGTTAAAGTATCTCTTGAATCCATTCACTTTTCAGCATCTCTACTTCCACCACCTTAGTCCAAATTCATAGTGCTTCTTGCCTGGACTAATACAATAACTCATTAACAGTTATCCCTTCTGCACCGAGAAGGTTTTTACAAAACACAAATTCAATTACATTACCAGCCTAGTTTTAAAATCTTTCAACAGTTTTTTATTCTCAAGACAAAGATCAAAAGTCTTTTTCGTGGCTTGTAAGGCCCTGCAACTTCTGGCCCCTACTTTTCTCTTCAGTTTATTTTGAGCCAGTCTCTTTTGTTTTCTGTGCTCTTGCCACTTTGGACTTACATAAGTCCCTCAAATATACCAAACTCCCTCCCACTACAGGGCCTTTGCACGTGCAGTTTCCTCTTACTGGAAAGCTCTCCGTTATGCCCCACACTTATTCACTTACTTATATTCTACTCTTTTACTAGACTTCGAGTGCCATGAGAATTGGGTCTGTGCCTGTTTCTGCTTTTTATTTTATATCCAGATAAACAGTCTGGCCTTTAGTAGAAGTTCAATATTTGCTATGAATGTATATATGTACATGTTTATTTATTCATTCGTTTATTATTTATTTATTTATCTATTTATTGTTATTAGTTGCTGTTGAGTTGGCTCCCATTCATGGTGACTCTATGTACAACAGAACGAAATGTTGCTCAGTCCTGCGCCATCTTCATGATCACTGGCATGTTTGAGTCCATTGCTGTGGCTATTATATAGTGCCTTCTTTGACCTAGGGGGCTCACCTCTCAGCACTATATCAGACGATGTTCTGTTACGATCCATAGTGTTTTAATTGGCTTATTTTTGGAAGTAGATCACCAGGCCTTTCTTCCTAGTCTGTCTTAGTCTGAAAGCGCTACTGAAACGTGTACTCCGTGGGTGACCCTGCTGGTATTTGGAATACCAGTGGCATAGCTTCTATCATAGCAAGACACAAGCCACTACAGTACAACGAATTGGTGAATATATATATATAGTAAAATATATATATATTTATATGTAAAAAAATATATATTTGTCATACCTATTACCAAATTCTATTATTTTGTGTGCCTTTTAACTTCGTATCAAAATATAAAAATTTTGTGCTAAAGTCAAAATTTTGTTTGCCTTTTAAATATGTAATGTTGTTTAAAAGTTTTACACAGTTAATTATCAATCATTCCTTTATGGCGTCTTCTGTTAGCATCATGCTTAACCTCTCTCACTAGGAGAAAATACAAATTATTATCTATTTTTTATGATATAGCTCTTTATTAAAAAGAAATTAAATCTTTAACCATCTGGAGTTTATTTTAGGGCAAGGTGCCTGGTAGTGAAGTAAGGCTTTGCTCTTCATATAGTAGCCGCTTGTCCCAACAGACTTTATTGAATCTTCCATTGCTTCTCCAAAAACTTAAAATGCCACCTTTATAGTATATTTTAGGAATATGTCACACTGTTTTTATATCTAATTTTGATCCATTAAATCGGTTAATTTGGTGACATATTATTTTAATGATGATGGTTGTATAATGCATTTTGGTATGTGGCTACATCCGTTATCTCTTGCCACAATTATACTGTATAACAACTGCCCCAGAATGCAATGGCTTAAAACAGCCCTTGTTAACAGGGTTCCAGGGATAGTCGGGAGTCCCTAGGTGGCACAAACGGTTAAGTGGGTTTTCAGCTACTAACCAAACAGTTGGTGGTTTGAAACCAGAGGATCTCAGAAGAAAGGCCTGGCGTATCTGCTTCCTAAAGATCACAGCCATGAAAACCCTACGGAGCAAACAGTTCTACCCTGCGACACTGGGGTTGCCATGAGTCAGAATCGACTCCATGGCAACTGGTTTTCTTATCGATATTTAAGCCTGAATGCCCTAAGGCATTCATTACATGTAATGAATTAGCTATGTTCCATCTCAAGTGGATTGAGAAAATAGTCACTCAGATCATTCTTCTATAGGGCAGTTTTTCTGATTTTACCTGACCTCATTCTCATGTCTGGGGGTCTGCTGGGTGTTTGCTCGGGTAATGAAGGCAACAGGGCCATGTAGCTTTATCCTTTAGCAGGCTAGCCCAGACATATTCACGCGGTCGGCTAGGAGGGCAAAACAGGAAACAGAAATGAGCAAGCACTTTTTCAAGCTTCTGCTTGCAGCAAATTTGGTCACATCGCATTGGCCAAAGTAAGTGACATGATTGAACTCAAACGTGAGGGGCAGAAAAATATACTCCACCTTTTGATGGATGGAGCTGAAGAGTCACACTGCAAAACAGGTGGATACAGGGAGGAATGGAGAACTGGGGTCATGAATGCAGTTAATTTACCACCCTGATAGTCTCCCATTATTACTCTTAAAAAGTTTTTACTGGCTCTTCCTTCAAACTGTTCTATATTGGAATCATACTGTCAAGATAAAAAACTCCCATGGGGATTTGCATAGAGAGAAACTGTAAGTCAGCTGATGAGTGAACGGTAGCTGTCATCACCCACATTTTACAGACAGGAAATTGGAGGTGCAGATAGATTCAATAACTGTTGATTAGACAGCAAATAAGTAGTTGAACCTGAATTCGAACTCAAGTTTCCTGCTTCTGCCACTGCTCCACATTTGCTTCCTCTGACGATAGCTGTGAGGATCAAGCGTGAGAATGTCCACAAAAGCGTTTTGAACACTGTAAAGTAAGTTACGATCCTGATTTTGAAATGCCCTAAATTTCCATATTTCTGTAAACAGAGTTCATGAAGTTTTATAATTTGTGAAACAATCTCTTATTTCTCTCTCCTGTTTTATCCATTAGTTGTAAGGTAGAAAACATATGACTGACTGAAGGAGATTAAATAATCACAGTAGAAGGGTAAAAAACCAGTTGCTGTTGACTTCAACTCATGGCTACCCCAGGTGTGTCAGAGTAGAACTGTGCTCCATTGGGTTTTCAGAAGTAGATTGCTAAGCTTTTCTTACAAGAGGCCTCTGGGTGAACTCAAATCTCCAACATTTCAGTTAACAGCTGAGGTTGTTAGCTGCTTGCAATCACCCAGGGACTCCATTGAAGTGTAGTTGACAATTATTATGGAGGCACTAACTTTTTTAGCTCTATTGTGTTATAATCCATTCAATTTTCTGGCAATTTGGAAGAACAACTATTTATAAGGGGATTAGCTATGTCTTTAGGCTGCCAAAACTTTTCCTGGGGAGGCTTTGGTTGGGGGCAGAAATGATGTAAAGAAAATGAGGGTGGGTGGCAGGAGAGGGCGGCAGTGGTGCCTCGAATAGTGTCCGGTGCTGTCTTATTAGATTTTATTCTTTTGGAAAACTGTGCTTCACAGGTAAATTTTCTCTGCAGGATGCCAAATAATCATTTGAAATGTGAAAAATTTATGCAGACTCTGATTAAAGTGTTTGTTGCTAGAAATTCTGGAAGCAAGCAGAAGCAGAACATCAGCAACAAAATTGCTCAAAGTTAAGCTTGTTTTATTGTGGATATCTTCAATAATAGTCAAACCACTCTGTATGTGAAAACCTAGCCATATAACCAAGTGTCTTAATGTTTTGAGTGTGCCTGTCAACTTAAAGCATAAGTTGGTCTCATATGGAAATCGTTTTAGGTGGGAAGGAGAGGTTGCATTCTGGAAGCACCAGCCCCTGGGACTGCCTGGTGATCAAGCAAATAGGTTTGTATTGGGTAATTTACACCAGCTTGTGAATCAGGACCACATTAACTTCCCAAGAGTTTGTTAATCTCCTTGGTCATCAGGGGGATTGCCATGCCGCAACTCTGAGAACAGTAGAGTGTATACCTTAAAGGTCCTAGGAAGTATCTCTGAGAACCTACTGTTGATGAAGAATGCAACTCACTTAATTTATCTTCTTGGCTTAAACGGCAGGACTTCCTGCAGCAACACATGGAAACTTAACAATGTCCATTAAGAGCATGTGAAGAGAAAAACTGCATAAGAAGAGGGCTGAATATCTAGAGAGAGGAGACTGTAGGAAGCAATCTACTCACAGCATGAATTCAAAGATGGATGTAAGTATTAAAGATAATGTTAAAGTGTCTGGTCCACAATAGGCACTTCACACATATTAGCTATTAATATCATAACTGGGAAGCTGTTATTCTGGCATTATTCTGAATGGAAGAAGGCAGATGGACTAGGTTAGTGGTGTCCAAACCCAGCTGATCATGAGAAGGAGCTTTTTAAAATGATAGATTTCTCCAAGATCTAGCACTAGAAATTCTTATTTAATAGTTTTTCTTTTCTTTCTTATTTTTTAAGATAAAACTCTGCAGCTGATTCTGATGGTCAGTTAAGTTTGGAAACCATTAGATTAGGAGATTTTGCAAATTCCTTCTCAGTTGCACCATGCAGAGTTTAAATTTGGGATATTGGGGAAGATTCCTTTTTGACACTTACTACTTGAGCTCATGAAAATTTGCGTTTAACCAAAGTCAGCTGGTCTAATTGTACCTCCTCTCAAGGTAGTTTTAATAATCTGTAAACTCTTGAGACTGGAGGACTCCTGGAGACTATTGCCCTGAGATACCCTTCAAGCCTTGAACTGAAACTAACCCCTCAGGTCACCTTGTAGCTAAATAACAAATTGGCTCAAAAAATAATGAATACCACCTGTAAGTACTATGCGCCTTTAAAATATCACCTATATGAGACCAAACAATTACTTTAAAACAAAATAATTACTTTAAAGCAAAGATGAGAATGTAAGGAGGCAGGGAAACTAGATGAATGAAAATGGAACAACTAGAACAGAAATATTGAGAATGTTCACATATTATGAAGAATGTAACTAATGTCACTTAACAACTTGTGTAGAAACTGGTGAATGGGAACCTAAATGGCTATGTAAACCTTCACCCAAAATACAATAAAATATTATTATTTTTTTTTTAAAAAAAGATTTGTAAACTGGTTGAACACAACATTCTCATTTTTCTCTTAAGCCAGAATAAAACCAGAAATTGTTATGGATTAAATTGTGTCCCTCCAAAAAGATATGTTAAAGTCCTAACCCCTGGTACCTGTGAACGTGACCTTTTTTGGAATAGGCTCTTTCAAGATATTATTAGTTTACATGCACTCATGCCAAAAGAAAGTGGGCCCTAATCCTATCCAAGTGATGTCTTATAAAAGAGACACAAAGAGTTAGGAAGAAGATGCCAGGTGAAGATTTAGCTGCAGCCAAGGAATGCCAAGGATTTCCAGGAGCCACCAGAAGCTAGGAGAGAGGCATGTAACAGTTTCTTTCTCAGGGCCCTCAGAAGGAATCAACATAGCCAATACCCTAATTTGGATGTCTAGCTACCACTAGACATCTGTCAGTCAGTTTGCCAGTCAGTTTGTCGTACTGTGGTGGTGTGCATGTTGCTGTGATACTGAAAGCTTTGCCACCGGTATTCCACGTACCAGCAGGGTCACCCTTGGTGGACAGGTTTCAGTGGAGCTTCCAAACTAAGAAAGACTAGGAAGAAGGACCTGGCAGTCTACTTCTGAAAACATTGGCCAGTGAAAACCTTATGAATAGCAGGGGAACACTGACTAATAGAGTGCTGGAAGATGAGCCTCTTGGGTTGGAAGGCACTCAAAATACAACTGGGGAAGAGCTGGGTCCTCAAAGTAGAGTCTACTTTAATGATGTGGATGGAGTCAAGCTTTCAGGACCTTCATTTGCTGATGTGGCATGACTCAAAATGAGAAGAAAGAGCTCTACACATCCATTAATAATTGGAACATGGAATGTATGAAGTTTGAATCTAGAAAAATGGGAAGTCATCAGAAATGAAATGGAATGCATAATGATTGATATCCTAGGCATTAGTGAGCTGAAATGGACTGGTATTGGCCATTTTGAATCATCAGTCATATGGTCTACTATGCTGGGAACAACAAATTGAAGAGAAATGGTATCGCATTCATTATCAAAAAGAACATTTCAAGATCTGTCCTGAAGTACAACACTGTCAGTGATAGGATAATATCCATACACCTACAAGGAAAACCAGTTAATACAACTATTATTCAAACTTACACACCAACCACTGAGACCAAAGATGAAGAAATTGAAGATTTTTACCAACTTCTGCAGTCTGAAATTGATCAAACGTAATCAAGATACATTGTTAATTACTGATGATTGGAATGCAAAAGTTGGAAATGAAGAAGGATTGGTAGTTGGAAAATATGGCCTTGGTGATAGAAATGACATCAGAGATCTCATGATAGAATTTTGCAAGACCAACAACCTATTCAGTGGAAATACCTTTTTTCAACAACATAAATGGCAACTATACAAGTGGACCTCACTGGATAAAAAACACAGGAATCAAATCGACTACATCTGTGGAAAAAGAGATCATAGAAAAGCTCAATATCATCAGTCAGAACAAGGCCAGGAGCCGACTGTGGAACAGATCATCAATTGCTCATATGCAAGTTCAAGTTGAAGCTGAAGAAAATTAAAACAAATCTGCAAGAGCCAAAATACAACCTTGAAAAAATCCCACCTGGATTTGGAGACCATCTCAATAATAGATTTGACTCATTGAATACTAATGACTGAAGACCAGACAAGTTGTGGGAAGACATCAAGGACATCGTACATGAGAAAAGCAAGAGGTCATTAAAAAGACAGCAAAGAAAGAGAAGACCAAAATGGATGCCAGAAGAGACTCTGAAACTTGCTCTTGAACATAGAGTAACTAAAGTGGATGGATGAAATGATGAAGTAAAAGAGCTGGACAGAAGATTTCAAAGGGCAGCTTAAGAAGAAAAAGTAAAAGATTATAATGAAATGTGCAGAGATCTGGAGTTAGAAAACCAAATGGAAAGAACACGCTCGGAATTTCTCAAGCTGAAAGAACTGAAGAAGAAATTCAAGCCACAAGTTGCAATTTTGAAGGGTTCTATGGACAAAATATTGAATGACACAGGAAGCATCAAAAGAAGATGGAAGGAATACACACAGTCAATGTACAAAAAGAACTGATCAATGTTCAACCATTTCAAGAAGTATCTGATCAAGAACTGATGGTATTGAAGGAAGAAGTCTAAGCTGCACTGAAGGCATTGGTGAAAAACAAGGCTCCAGGAATTGACAGAATACCAGTTGAGATGTTTCGACAAACAGATGCAATGCTGGACGTGCTCTATTTGTCTATGTCAAGAAATTTGGAGGACAGCTACCTGGCCAACCGACTGGAAAATGTTTGTATTTGTGCCCATTCCAAAGAAAGGTGATCAAACAGAATGAGGAAATTATTGAACCATATCATTAATATCACATGCAAGCAAAATTTTGCTGAAAATCATTCAAAAGTGGTTGCAGCAGTACATCAACAGGGAACTGCCAGAAGTTCAAGCCAGATTCTGAAGAGGACATGGAACAAGGGATATCATTGCTGATGTCAGATGGATCTTGGCTGAAAGCAGAGAATACCAGTAAGATATTTACCTGTGTTTTATTGACTATGCAAAGACATTCAACTGTGTGGATCATAACAAATTATGGATAACATTCAGAAGAATGGGAATTCCAGAACACCTCAGTATGCTCATGTGGAACCTGTTCAAGACCAAGAGGCAGTTGTTCGAACAGAGCAAGGGAATGTTGCATGGTTTAAAATCAAGAAAGATGTCCATCAGTGTTGCATCTTTCATCATATTATTCCATCTGTATGCTGAGCAAATAATCCAAGAACTGGACTATATAAAGAAGAATGTGGCATCAGGATTGGTGGAAGACTCATTAACAACCTGTGATACGCAGATGACACAACCCTGCTTGCTGAAAGTGAAGAGGACTTGAAGCATTTACTGACGAAGATGAGACTACAACCTTCAGTATGGATTACACCTCAACATAAAGAAAACAAGAATCTTCGCAACTGGACCAATAAGCAACATCATGATAAATGGAGAAAAGATAGAAGTTATCAAGGATTTCATTTTACTTGGATCCACAATCAATGCCCATGGAAACAGCAGTTAAGAAATCAAATGACATATTATGTTGGGCAAATCTGCTGCAAAAGACTTCTTTAAAGTGCTCAAAAGCAAAGATTTCACTTTGAGAAGTAAGTTGTCCCTGACCCAAGCCATGATATTTTCAATCGACTCATATGCATGTGAAAGCTGGACAATGAATAAGGAAGACCAGAGAAGAATTGATGCCTTTGAATTATGGTGTTGGCAAAGAATGTAGAATATACCATGGACTGCCAGAAGAACAAACAAGTATGAAAGAAACACAACCAGAGTGCTCCTTGGAAGCAAGGATGGCGAGACTTCGTCTTACGTACTTTGGACATATTATCAGAAGGGACCAGTCCCTGGAGAAGGGCATCATCTTTGGTTAAGTAGAGGTTCAACAAAAAAGAGGAAGGCTGTCAACAAGATGGATTGATACAGTTGCTCAACAATGAGCTCAAACCTAACAAAGATTGTGATGTTGGTGCAGGACTGGGCAGTGTTTCGTTCTGCTGTACATAGGGTCGCTATGAGTCGGAAGCAACTCAACAGTACCTGACAAAAACAACAGCAAACCTCCAGAACAGTGTGACAATAAAGTTTTGTTCTTCAAAGCCACCTACTTTGTGGTACTTTGTTATGGCAGCCCTAGAAAAGTAAGACAGAAATTTACAGTCTTTAGAGCCGTCATTCCAAGGTGCCTGTGATAATGTTGAAGCTGGTTATTCTTGGTGCCAGTTAGCTTTAATAGGTTTCAGCTATTCTCCTATAGTTATTCCAATGCTTCAAGGAATTGAAGACCTAGGAAACCTAAGGATATACCTCAGCCCGTAGCCCCTTATCCAAATTCTCACATTTTCATTCCCAAGTTTTGTCTTATGGTATGGACAGGAATAAGGGAATATCAAACAAAGTATCTGTTGTCATTTTTTTTTTCCTGCTGCCACATGCAATGGGTTATGCTCATATACGTGACATATTCCCCAAGGTGTACATGCTGTAACCACATGCATATTCCTCCTCAACAAGAAAGCCTTTCAGAATGCAGATGACTGAGAATAACTCATTAGTGTGTATGTATATATACAACCATTACATATTTAATATATGTGTGTATCGATATATCCACTGGAAAAAATTAAACAATTATTTGTAAGTGATTACTTGCCACATGTCTCCTAGCTAAAAGAGATCCACATTTGTGTCTGGACATGATGGATGAGAGTTGTCGATGTAGTGACTTCTGATGCCCAAGAAAGGTACCCATGTTAAGTTAGCTATCCTATGTCTGTAGAAAGTAGAACTACAGGAGTCCTCTTTGCTCTAGGACTTAAAAAAAAAAAATTATTAATTTATTTTTATTTTTTTGCTCTCACACTTTTTGTTACCTTGCTTCTGCTCTACTTTGGGTTGCCTCCACGGGCAGCCTCTTTCGAGGACATTCTTCCATTATCCTACCAGAGTAAGAGAGGGTTGAAGAAGACTTGTGGTTTTTGAGGAAGTTGGGATATTTAGCACATGATGATTTAGGAAACATAAAATTTTCTAAGTATACAGTTGCCAGGAACTTGAACTGAAATGAACCAGAAATCCAAACCTGGGGCTGGCTAACTGACTTCAATTTCTGAAACAATAAATTAATTGGTTAACCACAAACCAATGGAGAAATGTTTCAGTTGCACTCAACCTATTCAAACCAGAACCATCCCTGAGTATTTTTTTCTAAAACGACAGAACCAGAACATTAAAATATTTTCAAATCAAAACTAAACAGAAATTAAATTTGGTTTGAGCTCCTGACATCTATTTTTATACTTGAGATGCTTTTGATAACATTCTACATGCTTAGTATTGATGCTGATTTCATATATGGTAGAATCTTGTCTTTGAAGATCTTAGAAATGTTGTCAGTGTTTATAAATCATTGTAAGTATGTTATCTTTACAGTACAGATCAAAAAACGAGCCATAGACTAGATTTACTGATGGTTCACTGAAGGTCTGAAGAAGAGGTAGATAATATCTGGGCGACCACTTTAGATGTTGGTTGCATTGGTCATTGAACAAAATCTTCAATACTTTATAAAGTTTCTTCTGTAGTATTCATAAGGAAGGAAACAATAGATCCATCTTCTTGTTTATATAGTACCTGCTATCTTGTACTACTGGTTGGAGCACTGGTGGCGTAGTGGTTAAGAGCTTGGCTGCTAACTAAAAAGTCAGTAGTTCGAATCTACCTCCTTGGAAACCTTATGGGGCAGTTCTACTCTGTGCTACAAGGTCACTATGAGTCGGAATTGACTTGATGGCAATGGGTTTGGTTTTTTGGTAACTTGTACTACTAATGAGTAAGTGCTAAAATTATTTAAATGTATTAATAAACATAATTCTTTGGAGCTGAGTTACAAAAAGTTACCATTACGTTTAAAAAACTCCACAATGGCTGGAGGACCTAATGTCCACTTTAGTTGGGGTGATTAGAAGATGAGGAATTCAGAGACATTTACTTGGTTTCTCTGGTATGATTTTTTTTGGATGTGCAAGAACATGCGTGTGTGTGCACGTGTGTTTGAATTCTTTGAAGACTATAGAGTACCAGTTGATTAATTGGAACTTCCGTGACTTGAAGAGATCTGTCTCTTTTTTAAACTATGAAATGTTTAAAATATTCAGATAAATATACAGAATAATACAGTACTCATGTACCTTTCACTTCCGTCAATCAACATTTTGCTACATTTTCTTTAGACCTTATTTCTCCCCTCTTTCTCTATATTTTCCACCTTCTCTTTCCTCTTTCTCTTTTGCCTTCCTTCTCTTTTTTTAACTTCTTAAGGAATAAAACATTATTAATGGAGTGGAAGCCCCTGTACACCCCTTGTAAATCGCATTCCTTCCTCTTTCTAGAGGTAAAGACTCCCAAATTTAGTATTTTGCATTTCCATGTATGTTTTCAAACTTTATATAATTGCAATCATACTGTACACATTTTCTGCATGTCTCTATTTTATGTGTGGATCAAACTGTGTGCACTATTTTGCTGCATTTCATGTTTTTTTGAGATTACTCTGTTGGTAAAGTAGCATGATGTAATTCATTTTACCTGTTTTATAGCATTCCTCTTTATTGACCAGTTCTTTTTTTCATGATCATTTAAATTATCTTTTTCACATTTCATTTTCACAAATCATATGAAAATAAACATTCTTGTACATGTCTTATCGTGCATATGTGTGACTGTTCTCTGAGATCCAGGAGTATTATAGGTAGGAAGAAGCCCTGGTGTCAAAAACAGTTAAGCGCTCAGCTGCTAACTGAAAGGTTAGTGGCTCAAACCTACCCAACAGCTCTGTGGAAGAAAGACCTGGCGATCTGCTTCCATAAAGATTACAGCCAAGAAAACCCTATGGGGCAGTTCTACTCTGTCACGTGGGGTGGTTATGAGTTGAAATTGATTTGACCGTACCCACAACAACAACACAACGTTATGGAGTGCTTGCATCTTCTGATTTTATTGGATGTTGCTAAATTGTTTTGCAAAATCATTGTAACATCTGTGTATAGGGCTTCCTATTGATCCACATAGTTGCCAACCTTTGGTATTGCTAGATATTTAAATTTTAGAAATACGATGGGTTTCAAATTGTATCTAATTTCAATTTGCTTTTCTGTGGTAACTACTCTTTTCATGTTTATTGGACATTTTGATTTCCTCTCTGTGAACTCATTGGGTTGAATGTCTTTTTCTTACTGATATTTCAAAGTTCTTTATATATATTCTGATATTTTTCAAATGCCTTTTTTTTTCTTTAGGTATTTGAAGTACAACATTACTCTGGTTCTAAATGAAAAGGGGCGGGAATGACAAGAACAAACAAGATGTCACCATTGAATATTGTGATGTGACTGTAGCAGTCTTATATCTGAAACTCAAGAAGAAAACAACTGCATTCCAAAACAGCTATATATGCAAGTCTAAAAAATAAAGGTTTTTTTTTTAACTGCCACATTGACTCCAAAGTCCATTCATCTCCTTCAACATCCCAAAGATTATCATATAGCTAAAGTGGCAAACATGTTGCACCAGGGACATCAGAGGACCAGTTGATTCCGACTCATAGTGACCCTTATAGGACAGAGTAGAACTGCCCCATAGGGTTTCCAAGGAGTGGCTGGTGGATTCAAACTGCAGTCCTTTTTGGTTAGCAGGCGTACTCTTAACCACTGTACCACCAGGGCTCCCATCAGAGGATGGTTGCTTGTAAAACTAGACTTCTGACATGTGTTTGGTGTCTGGTTGAACAGAGTTGGTGGAGTCGATATGTCCTGAAGTAGCCATGCCTGGAAATAGTCTAAGTCCAAGTCCTCAGGAAGTCCAAGGGTCGAATCAGTGAAACCAAGACCAGTCAGAGATCAGACTCAATGACCAGGGCCACCAACTAGAGACCAAGCCAACGTTTAGAAACCAGGTGCAATGACATCATTATCCTCATTGCCTGGGTGAGCAAACTGCCGTTCAGAACACTTACGCGCCGTCTCAGTCAGAAAACAGAGGAAAGTGGTGGTGGTTGTCATACTTCTCTACTTAAACTAATCTGCAGGCTCCGCAGAGTCCGTGGAACAAACCAAACTGATTACCTTGGCACACAAGGACTGCTTTCATCTCCTGGTCTTCTGGAGCACATTTGTCCTTCCTACAGCTAACTTGCCCAGAGTTCCTTGGATAGGCCCAGACTTTTCCTTATTCATCCTCCTCTGTGAATTTCACTGATTGCCCCAAGCCGTGTAAATGCCCATGTCTTCTTCCATTTCTTTGTTTTTAATGGCACTTAACTTTTTATATTGTATTTTGTCTCTTCAAGTAGACTATGAACTTGCCTAGGCCAAGAATCATAAACCAGTTAGCTTTTGTGTCTAACACAGTGTATACAGCACTGACTAGTGCTTAGTGGATACTCAGTAGTATTTGCTAAGTGATAAATGGATGAATGAATGAAGTGGTCTTTTATCCTATGCTTTGACACCTGAATGTAGGAAATTATCTCCTGGAGCAGTACATTTCAACTGGACAATGAAGTGCTTGAAAATTCTTCCTGAGATTAACCACAATCTCCTCATCGCCTCCATTATCTTTGGAACCAATTCCGTTCCCTCTTAAACTCCAAAATCCTCAATATCTTGAACTATATCTAGATGTTAAGTGTTTTTCTGAAAATGATGGCTAATTTAGACTAGAACTTGATTTTCATGCACATAGTAATCTATTGTGGTTTTAACATTTGTTGGGAAATGAATATTTTTCATTGATCTAGGCCTTTTTTGCCTTTTATTTATTTGAAAAATAGTACAGTCATATGCCACATAATGTCTGTTCAGGCAATGTCTGGCCGTATATACGCCCGTGCTCCTGTAAGGTTATAATAGAGTTCAGAAATCCCGATCAGAGAACGGGGCATAGGAGACATAACTGGATTTAGGGAATGCAACAGCTTCCAGCACGCAACACGTGTATCTCATGTCTCTTGTGTACAAAGTGATTGTGCTGCCAGGTACATAGTGGTACAGTATATATATAACCTGTAACACATATGTCTTGATAGTCATAACACCTATGTTACTGGCTTATGTCTATACTGTACTGTACTTTCTATTGTTATTTTAATGTGGACTTTCCCTACTTACAAATAAAAGTTCATCGTATAACAGTGTATACTTCCGCTCACAGGCAGCAGCATCCAATCTCGTGTATCGCGTGTCTCTTGAGTGTTGTAGCATTATCTCTCTGTTTAATTTCCTTCTGAAAACGTTACCGTAAAGTGCATCATGGCTCCCAAACACGGCAAAACCTGTGCTAGTGATAGCGGCAGCAAGGGGCAAAGGAGAAGTATCAGTTTGGAAGTGAAACGAAAGGTTATTAAATAACACAACAGTGGGAAATCAGTGAATGCTATTGTTTGTGATTTAGGCGTGTTCACACAGCGTCCACATCACATAACATCCTATTTCACAGAATGTATCATGGACATGAAATGATGCATGACTGTAGTCTTGTTAATGGAATCAAACAGACTTAAAACTCATCTTCTGGTTTCATAACCTAATAAAAACAGATAGATTTTCATGAATGCTTATTTTTCTGTGCCAAATCCTTTACATATCTTACTTTGTAATTCTTACTACGACCAATGCAGGCATTTTTATTCCTTTCTTACAGGATTCCTTCTTTTAAGGCTCAGAGAT
The DNA here is from genome assembly GCF_000243295.1 of Trichechus manatus latirostris. Lineage (NCBI taxonomy): Eukaryota > Metazoa > Chordata > Mammalia > Sirenia > Trichechidae > Trichechus > Trichechus manatus. Next base: position 16,706,732 of record NW_004443971.1, read on the forward strand.
GGTAAGTGGTTTGTTCAAGGTTACACAGCCTATAAATGGAAGAGGAAGTTTTAAGCCCAACTCTTTTTTGATTCATTGTCCAAAGTATTAACCACCATGATGTAGATCTTTGACTTCAGGCATTGCCTGATTGTTATCTGTTAATTCCCATATTTTTCTCTATTGTGATGAAATTAGCTAAGGACCAAGCTGATTACTTTTATGCTTTGCAGACACCATACAGAATTGATTTTTTTCATTGTATTTCCTCTTCAGAGAGCAAGAACCATACTTTTATAACTGAGTGAGAGAAAACCAGGCAATGGGCCAGTCTCTCCCCGCCTTCCTCCCTCGCTCCCTTCTTTCCTTCTTTCCCCTCTGTCCTTCCCTCCCTCCTTCCATTCCTTCCTTCCCCCCTCCCTCCTTCTTTCCCTCCTTCCTTCCTCTGCAAGTTAGGCAACTTGAGCATCACAAGCCCCAGCACAGCTTTTTGCTCTGAGTAGTGTCTCAGGTTCCTTTTCTAAACTGAAGTAAGACTAATGCAGCAAAGAAGAAGAAAACAAAAACAAAAACAAAAACAAAAAAAAAAGAAAGAGAAAGAAAAGACGAACCAGCAAGTGAACAAAACCTACAAAACTGAACCTGCCTCTGCTTTGCTTTAACATCTGCTCTGAAATGAACCTCTTATTCCCATTAGTGGATTGTTTTAAAACATATTCCCAAGGAGATGAATTTGATTCTTTATTTCTCCAGGTTTCTTTGGCCTCCTATGACTTTAACTGCAGGCTTACATTTTCTGAAGTACGTCTGCAGTGAAGCCAGGCAGAGCGCATTAACAGACCTAGCATGCCAAGGCTAAGTAACCCAGTAAAAGTATTCTTGTTGTGCAGTGCATGCATTCATAGGACCATTTTAGTTATAGCTGTAATTAGTTCTGATTCAAGTATTCCACAGAGAATGAGCTTTCTAGATTGAAAGTGGTCAGATGTAGGTTGGCAGTGGGGATGTAGGATGCAGATGGCAGACAGAGCCTGAAGGAGAGATGAGAGATGTTTCTATATGCTTCAATTTGTGGCATTCCTGATTTTTATATGGACATTAAACTTGGTCAAGCTGAAGTGCCATTTGTTCTAAGAGAGGATAATGTACACTTATCCCTATGCATTCTAAAAAAATAGACTGAAGCTGGAAGTGGCTGCCTATGAGACAGCATATAGTGACATCTACATTACAGAGTGCATAAAATGCAGGGCTTACAAATAGGGAGAGACAGGTATGTTTCTCTGTGCAGTCCTAGGTAAAAGTATTTGGGTCCTTGACTAATGATGCATGATCATAGATCTTAGGTCTGGAAGAGACTAGAGAGAGCACGTCTTAGTGGTTACCAGGGGCAGGAGGGTGGGAGAAAGAGGACCCATTGTTTAGGAAGAATTAAAAAAAAAAGAAAGCCCACTGCCGATGAATCGATTCCGACTCATAGCGACCCTGTAGGATAGAGTAGAACTGCCCCATAGGGCTTCCAAGGAGTGGCTGGTGGAGTCAAACTGCCTACCTTTTAGTTAGCAGCCATAGGTCTTAACCACTGCAAATCACTAAGGTTCTGTTTATGGTGGTTGGAATTTGTCAACAGATATTGATGATGGTTGCAGAACATGATTGACGTCATTGATGTCACTAAATTTTACATGTGAAAACGTTAAATTGGCAAGTGTGTTATTGATATTTTTACAACAGTAATAAAAAGGATCATGTAGTCTTTAAGCTGCAGGTATGAACATTTTTATCGATGAGTCAGCAGAATATTTACTATGGGCTAAGAACTATATTAGGCATTAAGAAAGAGAAGATAAATACTACGCAGTCCTCTTTTCTCGCAGGAGTTCACAGTTGGTGGAAGACATAGAAATCTAAATAGCTTTTTCTAAACTACGATAAATGGCATTTCACGTTATGTATTTTATCAGTTTATAGGGCACTCCTGCTGCCTGAGGCAGTGTTCTGGAAGGTTAGGAAAGGTGGCAGAGAGGGGATATCTCTGGAGCTGATACTTGGAGGATGCCAGGAAATCTCCAGGCCAGTGGGGTGCATGGTGTGGATGGTATTCTAAGCAGATTGTTTGCAAAGACTTGGTGGTGTCAAAGAACACATCTCATTTAGGGAATTAAGAAATTCAATAAGGCTAGAGCTTGTGAGGGAGCTAATAGGAGTTGAGACTGAAAAAGTTTGGAAGAAACAAGATCATGAAGGCATTTTCTATTAAATTAGGGAGTTTGGACTATATTATATGTGGAGCATGGGGAATTATTTGGGATTTTAAAGAGAAGAGTGACATTCAGATTTGTCACTTTCTGGTAAAAGTGAGAAAGGTAGATTGTTAAGTGTAGAGAATAACATTAGGGAGAATATAAGGGGAGATATGAATTAAAGCAGTGGAATAGAAGAGAGAAGAGTGTTTTGGGGATATTAAGGAGTAGAATTATAGTATTAAAAGGGATATGGAGGAGCTCTAGTGGTGCAACAATTAAGTGCTCAGCTGCTAACCCAAAGGTTGACCATTTGAACTCACCCAGTGGCTCTGCAAGAGAAAGACCTGGTGATCTACTCCTGTACAGATTATAGCCAAAAAACCCTATGGGACAGTTCCACTCTGTCACATAGGGTTGCCATAAGTTGGACATCAACTCATTGGCACCTAACAACAAGGTGTAAGGGAATGGAAAAATTAAGGAAGACGCCAAGTTTATGGCATGGGAAATTTAAGGGATGGTGATACTATTAGTTGAACCAGTTCTTGGAAAGAGTTTAAATTTGAACATATAATATAGAGCTTGAGATTTTTTATAAGATATTCAGGTATGAATGTTCACTCTTCAGTTAGAAGAGTGAGATGTCCATGCTAGAGAGATTGGATTTGAGAGTTAATCAGCCTATGGATAGCAGTTGAAGCCATGGGAATAAGTGCCACCCACTGACAGTTTATAGAATAAGAAGAAAGGAGGGCAATTCTGATTCTGAAAAATTGGAAACCAGACAACTTGAAAACCTGCTCACTAAAAATGTTAGATAAAATGCAGCGAATCTTATTAAAGCAGAACTGCACTCAGAAAGGAAAGGGTATTTTCGGGGCTAGAAACAAAGAGAAAGTGGAAAACCGTAATAGGAAACGAGTGAGTTGAGAAGGTGCCTGCCTAGTGGGGTCAAACTGAGATTTTGTAGTTCTCAATAACCTAGAAGACTGGTTTGTGATGCCCATATGTTGTCAGGGGATGACGAATTTGGCCCCCTTGAGATAGAAGCTTGAAATTCAAACCTAGCTGGGATCCTCCAAGGTTCAAATAGTAGATTAGAAAACAAAAGAAAATAACTACGAATGGCACAGAAAGAAAAGTATCTGTTTTGTTTTGGATTTGAGATTTTAAAAAAAGTTTCCTGTGGGAACTTTTAAATCAAAATTTATACTCATATGGGCTTGGGGTTCACATTTTTGATGTTTATTGAGGTATAATTTATATGCAGTAATTTTAACCCTTTCAAGTGAATAGTTCGATGAGTTTTGACAAATGTATATAGTGTGTAATCACCATGATTATTTTATATATATAAATATATATATATATATAGTAAAGAGATCAACTACTAACTGGAAGGTCAGCAGTTCAAAACCACCAGCCGCTCCTTGGGAGAAAGAGATGGCAGTCTGCTTCAGTAGAGATTTACAGCCTCGGAAACCTATGGGGTCGCTATGAGTCAGAATCGACTCGACAGCAGTGGGGTTTCTATATATATATACACACACACACCACACATACACAATGACTAATATGGGAAATAAAAAAATTAGTACTAAAATTCTGGACAAACACAACAGGTAAAACAGGAAGAGTATTAAAGTATTTTAGGTCCTTGTATTGTTCAGGAGGAGAATAGGAATATTGGCTAATTTTATATTTTGTTAAGTTAAACATTCACATTCCAAAGCAAATGTAACCTGCTTTTTGCTTGTGGTAACAGTGGACTTGCTTTTTGTAGGAAAAAATCTTCTGCTGAGCATACTACAAAAACTTTACGAAATATTGAAAAATCTTTTCGAAGTTTGAAGGCTTTGGTGATCTATCGTGATAGTAAAACAAAATAAATATATGTATGTCTATATTTACACATACATATATACACAACCACTTTGGAGAGCAGTTTGGCAATATCTTATTAACACAGAGATCCTCAACCTGTTATATACCCTAGAGCAGCGACTCTCAAAAGTGTGTTCTGTTGACCTTTGGTGGTCCCTTGTAGACGCTAAGTCTACAAGGTCAAAATTTTCATAATAATTCTACAAAGTTATTTGACTTTCCCACTGTTATTCTCTCACACGTAAGTAGAGTTTTTCAGAGGCTACAGGACCTATGAATGACATCATCACTACAATGGCCAAGGTATTGTATGCTTATAAATTCTTGTGTTTTCAAAACTTCTGTTTTAATTTATAAGATGATAAACATTGATAGATATAATCCACATAAACAAAAGATCTTTGGAGTCCTCCGTAATTTTTTTTTTTATTGTGCTTTAGGTGAAAGTTTACAGCTCAAGTTATTTTCTCATACAAAAATTTACACGCTCATTGTTATGTGACCCTAGTTGCTCTCTCTATAATTTAATAGCACATTTCCTCTTTCCACCCTGGATTTCCCATGTCCATTTGACCGGCTCCTATCCCATTCTACCTTCTCATCTCACCTTTGGGCAGGAGCTGCCCGTTTAGTCTTGGGTATCTACTTGAACTAAGAAGCACACGCTTCATGAGTATCATTTTATGTCTTATAGTCCAGTCTAATTTTTATCTGAAGAGTTGGCTTTGGGAATGGTTTTAATTCTGGGTTAACAGACAGTCCAGAGACCATGGCTTCTGAGGTTCCTGTAGTCTCAGTCAGACCATTAAGGCTGGTCTTTTTATGTGAATTTAGGTTCTGCACCCCACTTTTCTCCTGCTGTGGCGGGGACTCTCTATTGTGTCCTCTGTCAGGGCGGTCACTGGTGGTAGCCGGGCACCGTCTAGTCCTTCTGGTCTCGGGCTGATAGAGTCTCTGGTTTATGTGGCCCTTTTTGTCTCTTGGGTAATATTTTCCTTATGTCTTTGGTGTTATTCATTCTCCTTTACTCCAGGTGAGATGGGACAAATTGATGCATCTTAGATGGCCACTCGCTAGCTTTTAAGACCCCAGATGCCATTCACCAAAGTGGGATGAAAAACATTTTCTTAATAAACTTTATTATGCCAAATGACCTAGATGTCCCCCAAAACCATAGTCCCCAGACCCCCGCCCCTGCTACTCTGTCCCTCTAAGTGTTTGGTTGTGTTCAGGAAACTTCTTAGCTTTTGGTTTAGTCCAGTTGTGCTGAATTCCCCTGTATTCTGTGTTGTCCTCCCCTTCACCTAAGATAATTCTTGTCTACTATCTAGTTAGTGAATACACTTCTCCCTCCCTCCCTACTTTCCCCACCCTCGTAACCATCAAAGAATGTTTTCTTCTGTGTTTAAACATTTTCTTGAGTTCTTATAATAGTGGTCTTATACAATATTTGTCTTTTGTGACTGACTAAATTCATTCGGCAAAGTGCCTTCCAGATTCCTCCATGTTGTAAGATGTTTCATAGATTCATCGTTGTTCTTCATAGTTGCATAGTATTCCATTGTGTGAATGTGAATATACCATAACTTGTTTATCCTTTCATCCATTCATGGGCACCTAGGTTGTTTCCATCTTTTTGCTATAGTGAACAGTGCTGCAAGGAACATGGGCGTGCATATATTGGTTCGTCTGACGGCTCTTATTTCTCTAGGATATATTCATGGAGTGGGATTGCTGAATTGTATGGTATTTCTATTTCTAGCTTTTTAAGGAAGCGCCAGATTGATTTCCAAAGTGGTTGTACCATTTTACATTCCCACCAGCAGTGTATAAGTGTTCCAGTCTCTCTATTACCTCTCCAACATTTATTTTTTTTTGTTTTTTGGATTAATGCTAGCCTTGTTAGGGTGAGATGGTATCTCATTGTAGTTTTGATTTGCATTTCTCTAATGGATAATGACTGTGAGCATTTCCTCATGTATCTGTTAGTTGCCTGAGTGTCTTTTTTGGTGAAGTGCCTGTTTATCATCCTTTGCCCATTTGTTAAAGAGACTGTCTTTTCCCCGTTTAACGGACTTTGGGCCTTTGTCAAATATCAGCTGCTCATAGGTGGATGAATTTACGTCTGGATTTTCAATTCTATTCCATTGGTCTATGTATCTGTTGTACCAGTACCAGGCTATTTTGACTACCATGGCAGTATAATAGATTCTAAAATCAGGTAGTGTGAGGCCTCCCACTTTGTTCTTCTTGAGTAATGCTTTACTTATTCAGGTCTCTTCCCTTTCCATATGAAGTTGGTGATTTGTTTCTCCATCTCATTAAAAAATGTCATTGGAATTTGGATTGGGATTGCATTCCTCGGTAATTTTTAAGCATGTAAGCATGTCTTGAGACCAAAGAGTTTGAAAACTGCTATCCTGGAGAAATTCATTCACATGTAAAAACACAAATGTAGAGGAATGCTTACTGTAGATTATTTTCAAATAATGTAGTTTTAAAAAGCTGGAAACAGCCTAAATGTCCATCAGTAGGAGAAAAGAAAAATAAATAGTTTTAGATTTCTAAAAAATAATGTGGAAATTTTGGATGAAAAGAACAAGTTGTAGAGGATATGAACAACTTATCCCATAAAGTTTTAAAACCTGCAAAATCATTATATGTTGTATATATATATGTTTATATTTTAAATTATGAAAATATACATGAGAATAATGAATACCCAAATCAAGATGTTGGTTACCTATGGGAAAGGAGGCATAGGAGTGTATTAATGAGGGACACCCAGGGGAAATTTATTGAATTTATAATTTGTATCTTTAAAAAAAATCTGACAAATCTGTGTGATGCCTTTTTGGTATTTGCCATATTACGCTTCATACTTTATTGTGCCCTTAAAATAGATAGTAATAAAATTAACGTAAAAAATATACAAGAACCAGCAAGGGAACCCTGAGAAATAAACATTTAAGGGCTGGACAGAAGAGCCAAATAAGGATTCTCAGGAGGAGAGGTCAGAAAATAGAAAAAAGCAAGAGAACATAGTGGGACAGAGAGCTCAACTCTAAGCACTTAACAAGGAGGGATGATCAAGAATCAGATGCTGCTGAGAGGTGAGGTAATATAAGGACTAGATATAGGCGGGGAAAGGCAAATAATTAAAATGATTTATGATTAAGAATTTTTGGAGCAGGTGAAGCTGGAGGATGGGGGGCTGGTTATCTTGTTGAAGGTGCTGATTAAATGGTTGTTAGTGGTTTGGAAAGGGTAAATAAGGGAGATTAGTAAAGAGAGAATAGTTTGAGAAAATAGAAGGACTGGAGGGTGGTGCAGTGGTTAAGAGCTTGGCTGCTAACCAAAAGGTTGGCAGTTCAAATCCACTAGTAGCTCCTTGGAAACCCTATGGCGCAGTTCTACTTTGTACTATAGGGTTGCTATGAGTCGGAATCGAGTCGACGGCAACAGTTTTGGTTTTGGTTAGAGGAGCAAGTGGGAGGGAAATAAGCAATATGGAGAGCTGGTAGGATAAGATATAATGGGATTGGGAAGACTAAGATTTCATATGTGGAGAAATTCCCAGTGTTCACAGACTTATAGGTGTGACTATGGAAGCTTGTTGTTATGGAGGTAGAAGTTACTGGGTTGGGTAAGTCAAGGAGCTGTGGGGCCAGCTTTTAGGTTAATTTAGAAGCAGTATAGGCTGGTGGTTTAAAGTGCAGCTTGATGGTCAGGCTGCCTGAATATGACTCCCAGTTCTACTACTTACTAGCTCTTTGACCTTGGCCAAGAATCACTAAGTGTTTCTAAGCCTCTATTTTCTCATCTGCAAAATGGGAATAATTGTAGCACATGTCTCTTGGGATTGGTGGGAGAATTCAACAATATAATTCTTGAAAGCCTTTACGTGGTACTTGGCACGTAGAGGGGCTCAATAAATGTCATGAATCAGAAATGACTGGATGGCAATTTTTTTTTTTTAATTTTTTTTACTGTACTTTAGGTGAAGGTTTACAGAACAAATAGTTTCTCATTAAACAGTCAGTACAAATATTGTTTTATGACATTGGTTAACAACTCAAGACACGTCAACACTTTCTTCTTGACATTAGAGGACCTTTTTTTTGGTGAAAATATACATAGCCAAAGATACACCATTTCGGAAATTTCTACATGTACATTTCAGTGACATCGATTACATTCTTCCAGTTGTGCTGCTATTCTCACTATCCTTTTCCAGATTATTCCATCACCATTATCTTCAGCTCACTGGCCCCTAGGCTTCCCATCAAACCTTTTGAGTTGCTGTTGTCAATTTGATCTCACATAGATAATTCTTTTCTTTTTTTTTTTGTACTTTAGATGCAGGTTTACAGAATAGTTTCTCATTAAACAGTTAGTACACACATTGCCTTAAGACAATGGTTAACAACCCCACGACATGTCAACACTGTCCCTTCTCAACCTTAGGTTCCCTATCACCAGCTTTCTTGTCCCCTCCTGCCTTCTAGTCCTTGTCCCTGGACTGTTGTGCCTCATTAGTCCCATTTTGTTTTATGGGGCTGTCCAATCCCTTGCTGAATGGTGAACCTCGAGAGTGACTGCACCTCTGAGCTAAAAGGGTGTCCGGGGGCCATACTCTCAGCGTTTTCTCCAATCTGTCAGGCCAGTAAATCTGGTCTTTTTTTGTGAGTTAGAATTTTGTTCTACATCCTTCTCCAGCTCTGTCCAGGAC
>NW_004443971.1:16716174-16718133 GCF_000243295.1 Trichechus manatus latirostris
ATAGTACTCCATTTTGTGTATGTACCATAGTTTATCCATTCATCTGTTGGTGGGCATCTAAGTTGTTGCCTTTTTTTTGCTATTGTGAACAGTGCTGCAATGAATATGGGTGTGCATATGTCTATTCGTGTGATGGCTCTTATTTCTCTAGTATATATTCCTAGGAGTGGGATTGCTGGATCATATGGTATTTCTATTTCTAGCTTTCTAAAGAAGCGCCATATCATTTTCCAAAATAGTTGTATCATTTTGCATTCCCACCAGCAGTACGTAAGAGTTCCCATCTCCCCGCAGCCCCTCCAACATTTGTTATTTTCAGTGTTTTTGATTTGTGCCAGTAATGCCGGGGTGAGATGGTATCTCATTGTGGTTTTAATTTGCATTTCTCTAATGACTAGTGATTGCAAACATTTCCTCATGTGTCTGTTGGCTGCTTGAGTGTCTTCTTTGGTGAAGTGTCTGTTCATTTCCTTTGCCCATTTTTTAATAGAGTTATTTGTCTTTTTGTTGTAGAGGTGTTGGATTTTCTTGTAGATTTTAGAGATTAGAACTTTGTCTGACTTGTAAGGTCCAAACATTTTTTCCCAGTCTGTAGGTTCTCTTTTTACTCTTTTGGTGAAGTCTCTTGATGAGCATAAGTGTTTAATTTTTAGAAGATCCCAGTAGTCTAGCTTATCTTCTGGGGTTTGTATGTTGTTGGTTATGGTTCGTATCCTGTTTATGCTGTGCGTTAGGGCCTCTAGTGTTGAACCTATTTTTTCTTCTATGAACTTTATAGTTTTTGGCTTTGGATGGCAATTTTTTGCTTTTTTTTTTCTTTTGTTGTTCTTGTTGTTTTGTTTTTTAACTATTTTTAAAAGCCTCCACACAATTGTTGGAGTTCCCTGTAATAATGTAAGAGATGAGAGAAAAACTGGGAACCTGGTGCCGAGGTCATCAATGACTTTTAGGCAATGATCTGGAAACAGATAATTAAAATTGATAAGGAGGGGAAGAAGGTGGTATAATAAGGGAGCGTGAGTTTCAGAGGAAGAGGGTTTTGTGGGTGAACGTGTAAGGATAGTCCAGGAGAAAGCAGCTAAGAGAATATCGACTTCCCCTCCGCTCCTAATCTAGGGAGAAACTCTGGTGAGCATGCGTCTGTGAAATGTGAGTGGAAAGGTGGGAGTATACGGCTGTAAACACAGAATTGTTTGAGGATTAGTCTAAAATAGAATGGGTGAAAGGAAGTGCTTGCATTTTGGGTGATGTCTGAGGAAAACGGGTGGGTAACATGGATGGAGCAAGGGGCATTAAGGCTCTATTTGAGATGCTACATTGCTGTTTTTTTAGTGTCTAACCACACTAGAATGACTTTTAAAATACCACAAACATTTATGGAGATTATAATTTCAGGAACTCTGCTCTGTGCTAGGGGTATACAAAGGTCAAGAGGCAGAGATAGGTAAATAACTAGGGATAATGGCATGTGAGAGAAAGGTGGGATGGATTTACTAACGGGAGTTAGGGAAGGCTTCATAGAGGGGGTGGTATTTTAAACTGAGTTTTGGCAGATTAGGATGAGTTTGATAGAGATAGTTGCACATCAAAAGATGAGGTATAAGGAGACAGACTAAAAAATGTAAGTGATGGAAAATAAAGATTAGACTATTTAAAAATAGCACATAATCATTGATACATTTTTTGAAATAGTGATAAAATGATTGATTTAATGAAAAATTAATATGCAGTAAGATAAAATGCACTTGGAACTCTTAACAGATCCTTGCTTTGGCCTTTACTGAATGTCACTTGAACAAAGCTGCCTTTAAAATTGTACACAGGAACTTACTCTTCAAGAATCAAGCAGACATCTTGGCCATCTCCCATTTTACTTTGGCTACTATGATACTACCTAACAAGTACTTTTATTCCTAATCTTGAATATGTTTAAAATAAGTAATTAAAAATTCTAAACCA
>NW_004443971.1:16718233-16758182 GCF_000243295.1 Trichechus manatus latirostris
CCCCCGCCCGCTCTGTTTTTAGAAACAAACCTGCTCTCAGCGTACGCTCTGGATTGGCACTTAGATGAGTTTGGGGTAAGCAGATAGTCAATCACAGCCAGATAATAGACATCAGTGATATTGCTTTGCAAGGTATACACTCTGATTTATGTTAGTGATTGTTGTTTATGATACCTTTAAAATATTTGTGATGGAATAAGGCTTTTATAACCAAGCCCCAAAGAACAAAGCCATTATTTTACTTATTTATTTAAACAATCCATTTATCCTTATACTGATTAAATTTGAATGTTTGGGGTGGTTACCAGTAGCTGCAGTTTATATAATTTATAAAAATGAATACTTCTCAAGTGCTGAGAATATTAACCAGCTGGCAATACAAACTTCAGTTGTTGGTTTCAAAACTCGTTTTCGGTTTTGTCATTTAAACCTTACATTTACCCAGACTTCTGAAAACTGTCTAAAGCCAGAGGCTCATGAGTGTTATGTTGCTTGCAATTTACTTAACCTATTTTTAAGAATGATTAAGACTTTTTAAGCATCTCTAAATTTGTTTCTTCCATTGTAGCCACTTTTAGGGGCATGCCAAGTCAACGTGCAAATAAATACTTCTTTTCGAACATTAACCTGTGGAACTCTCATCCATTGCTGGTGGGAACATAAAATGGTACAGCTACTATGGGAAACAGTTTGGTTGCTTAAAAAGTTAAATACAGAATTACCATATGATCCAGCAATTCCACTCTAGTATTCACAGTAGCCAAAAAGTGGAAACAACCTAAATGTCCATCAACAAATGAATGGATAAACAGAATGTGGTACATACATACAATGGAATATTATTCCGTCATAAAGACAAACGAAGTCCTGATATAGATGAACCTTGAAAACATTTTGTTAAGGGAAATAAGCCAGACTACAAAAGAATAACTATTGTTTGATCCCATTTATACGACATACCTAGAATAGGCAAATGCATAGAGACAGAAAGTAGGTTAGAGGTTATAGGGGCTGCTGGGGATGAGATAAAGAGGAATTAATGCTTAATGGATGCAGAGTTTCTGTTTTGGGTGATGAAAAAGTTTTGGAAATAAACAGTGCTGGTATTTGCACAACATAGTGAATATAATTAAGTATACTTGAATTGTACGGTTAAAATGGCAAATTTCCCATTCTATATTTTTTACTACATTAAAAAATTAATCTATGAAGGCTTTTGTAGCAGCTTATTCTTCTCCTCCAACTTTATTTCCCCTTTTACCTCTTGTCCACCTTGGTCCCTGATTCGACATCGCACTCAGACCTCCTACTCTAGAGAACGAATAGAAGCCATTGTCTGAGAATGGCCTCTTTTTCTTGATAACAAACATTATACTCTTCTCATCTGCAGCTATTTGTCATCTCTCATTGTGTGAAGACTGGCCGACCTGTGCTCTAGATCACATTCCTGCCACCTTCTCAGGAGCCTCACAATGCTGATTATTTCTATCAAGCATATTCATTCTCTCTCAATTAGAGTCGTCCCATTGTTTTTTAAAAAATTTGTTTTTATTGTTGTTGAGAATATACACAGCAAAACATACACCAATTCAACAGTTTCTATATGTGCAATTCAGTGACACTGATTACATTCTTTGAGTTGTGCAACCATTCTCACCCTCCTTTTCTGAGTTGTTCCTCCTCCTCCATTAACATAAATTCACTGTCCCCTAAGGTTCCTATCTAATCTTTCGAGTTGCTGTTGTCAATTTGATCCCGTATGGATAATTCTTAAAAGAGCAAAATGTTCAAGGCAGATACTACTAGTTAAGCTAAACTATTGTTTTGTTTTAGGAAGATTTTATGGGATATTTTTGGTTTAACGTTTAAAGATGACTTCAGGGCAATAGTTTCAGGAGTTCATCCAGCCTCCATGGCTCCAGAAAGTCTGGAGTCCATGAGAACTTGAAATTCTGTTCTACATTTTTCCCCTTTTGATCACGAATCTTCTATAGAACTTTTGATCAAAATGTTCAGTAATGGTAGCTGGCACTATCCAGTTCTTCTGGTCTAATGGCAAAAGAAGTGGTTGTTCATGGAGGGAATTAGCCATACATTCCATTTCCTTCTCCTATTCCTGACTGTCCGTGTTCCTCTGTTGCTCCAGGTGAATAGAGACCAATTATTGTGCCTCAGATGGCCACTTGCAAGATGTTAAGGCCCCAGGAACTACTCAATGAACTAGAAACTAGAACTAAAGCACTAAACATGTAGTTAGGCCAATTAATTGGGATGTCCCGTGAAACCATGACCCTAAACCTTCAAACCAAGGAACCAAAACCCATGAGGTGTTTGGTTATGCGTAAGCAGCCTCAGCAGTTACTTTTTTTTTTTGTTATTGTAAATATGTCTATCATACAACATTTTCCATTTTAACTTATTAAAGATGTACAACTTACTGACAGCACTTATAATAATCGGCCATGCAAGCCTGTTATTTTTGGTTGCTGTTAGGTGACTGTCTTAGTCATCTAGTTGTGCTGTAACAGAAATACCACAAGTGGATGGCTTTAACAAATTTATTTCTTCACAGAAAGTAGGCTAGAAGTCCAAATTCAGGGCGTCAGCTCCAGGGGAAGGTTTTCTCTCTCTGTTGGCCTTCTCATCAATCTTCCCCCAGACTAGGAGCTTCTCTGCGCAGGAACCTCGGGTCCAAAGGACACGCTCTGCTCCTGGCCTGCATTCTTGGTGGTAGAGGTCTTCTTGACTCTCTGCTCCCTTCTATCTTTTGTATCTCAAGAGATTGCCTCAGGACACAGTTCAATCCTGTAGACTGAGTCCTGTCTTACTAATACAACTGCCGTTCATCCTCCCTCATTAACATCATAGAGGCAGGATTTACAACACATGGAAAAATCACACAACACCGGGAATCATGGCCCAGGATACACACATTTTTGGGGGGACATAATTCAATCCATGACAGTGCTGTTGAGTCAGTTCCAACTCACAGCAACCCCATGTACAACAGAACGAAACACTGCCTGGTCCTGCACCATCCTCACAATCGTTGTTATGCCTGAGCCTGTTGTTGGAGCCACTGTGTCAATGCATTTCGTTGAGGGTCTTCCTCTTTTTCATTGACCCTCTACTTTACCAAGCATTATTATGTCCCTCACCAGGGACAGTCCCTTCTGATAACATGTCCAAAGTACATGAGATGAAGTCTCACCATCCTCGCTTCCAAGGAGCATTCTGGCTGTATTTCTTCCAAGGCAGACTTGTTTGTTCTTCTGGAAGTCTGTGGTATATTCAGTATTCTTCTCTAGCTCCATAACTCAAAGGCATCAATTCTTCTTCAGTCTTCCTTATTCATTGTTCACCTTTTGCATGCCTATGGGGCAATTGGAAATATTATGGCTTGGGTCAGGTGCACCTTAGTCCTCAAAGTGACATCTTTGCTTTTCAACACTTTAAAGCGGTCTTTTGCAGCAGATTTACCTAATGCAATACGTTGTTTGATTTCCCAACTACTGCTTCCATGGGCGTTGATTGTGGATCCAAGGAAAAGGAAATCTATGACAAAGTGAATCTTTTCTCCATTTGTCGTGATGTTGCTTATTGGTTCAGTTGTGACGATTTTTGTTTTCTTTGTGTTGAGGTGTAATCTATACTGAAGGCTGTAGTCTTTGATCTTCATCAGTAAGTGCTTCAAGTCCTTTTCACTTTCAGCAAGCAAATTGTGTCATCTGCATATCACAGGTTGTTAATGAGTCTTTGACCAATTCTGATGCCACATCCTTCGTATAGTCCAGCTTCTTGGATTATTTGCTTCACATACAGTTTGAATAAGTATAGTGAAAGGATACAGCCCTGACACACACCTTTCTTGACTTTAAACCATGCAGTATCCCCTTGCTCTGTTCCAAGGACTGCCTCTTTGTCTATATAGAGGTTCCTCATGAGCACAATTAACTGTTCTGAAATTCCCATTCTTCTCTATGTTGTCCATAATTTGTTATGATCCACATAGTTGAATGCCTTTGCTTAGTCAACAAAATACAGGTAAACATCTTTCTGGTATTCTCTGCTTTCAGCCTGGATCCATCTGACATCAGCAATGATATCCCTCGTTCCACATTCTCTTCTGAATCCAGCTTGAATTTCTGGCAGTTCCTTGTCGATGTACTGCTACAACCACTTTTCAGTGATCTTCAGCAAAATTTTACTTACTTGTGATATTAATGATATTGTTCAATAATTACTGCATTCCATTGGATCACCTTTCTTTAGCATGGGAAGAAATATGCAACCTTACCCTTAATACAATTTTTCCATCACTGTAAATTGAAACTCAGTACTCCATCAGCAATACCCATTGGTTTTTAATCATAGTTTAGTACATACAATTAAAAACAAACCCTCACTGGGTCCTGCATTCCTCTCTTAGTCCCTGTCTTATCAGGTATCTTTCTTTCACAGTTAAATTGCTCTGAAGAGTTGAAAGAATTGTCAATCCCGGCAGTCTGTATTTCCTCACCTTCTGCTTACTCGCCAACCCACTCCAATCCAGCTTCCAGCCTAGCGCTGTGTAGAAACATTGCTGTCTTTCTCTCTCTCAGGTTATTAATGACCTTCTTGTCGATGAATCTAATGAATATTTTCAGTCACCATTATACTTCGCCTCTCAGCATCATTGTTGACCACTGACTCCTTCCAGAAACTTTCAAGTCTTGTCCTCTATGATGCAATCTCTCGGGATCTTGCTCCCATTTCTTTGGCCATCCCTTCTCTGTCTCCTTTGTGGGTTCATCTTCTTCCATATAGGTATTAAATACTGAACTGTCTTGAGGCTCTGTCCTAGGTCTGTTTTCTCCCTGTTCTATACTTTTTTTTAGCCCAACTGGATCAGTGACTGAGAGTTGGAGAGAAAATTTTTCCCTGTCCCCCAAAATGAAGTACTATTACCAGAAAAAAGAAAATGGTTATTGGGCAAGCAAAAAATAAACAACAAAACATAGAAAGACAAAAAAAAAAAAAACAAAAAAACAAAACCTAAAAAGTCCACGACAGTTAGAAATCTATTATTTGCAATCTATCCCCAAACTTATCCATTCAATTCTTTCTCAGCCATCTTATATCCAACTCTTTTGTGACTATGCTCTACTATTTATTACCTCTATGCTTTTGAAGAAATGCATATTTGGAATTTTTGTTTTTCCCCAATTCTGCTAAATGAAATCCTACCCACTTCTTAAGACTCAGAAGCTATCTCTTCTGGAAAATCTAAATTAAATGTTTCCTTGTATATGTCCTCAGTACAGTTAGCTTCTCTTCTCTGGCACTTACTACACCCTTCTTTATAGTATAATTATTTCTCTTTTGCAGTCCAATGCCCTTACAAGAGTGTAAGCTTCTCAAGGACAAAGACTATACTTTGTTCATCTTTTTATCTCTTATAAGATCTAACATATAACCAAATTCATGGTAAGTAATAAATTATTTTCTGTTGGTTTGATGATTATTGACTATTCCTTGTGAGTCATAAGTAGACATATTAGAACTTCAGAAAATGAAAAAGAGACAGTTAAAAAAGAAAAAAAAATTATTTTTACACTGAGTCATTAATATAATTAAACCAATCAGAAATAGCCACAGATTTTAGATTCCCAACAACTACCATGGTGTAGCAAGAACCCTGTCTGTTTCATATTGTTACATGCAGAAGATATCTTAATCCTAAATATTGTGATTTTTGTCCCCTACTCTGGTTTTATCTCTAATAAATGACCTGCCCTTTGGTTGTTGGTGTTGGTCAGGCTTGATCCTCATGTCCTAAACAAATGCAAACAGTTATGGAATAACTTCTCTAAACAAGCAAGTTCTAGGTAAATAAATTCACCACTGCGATAATTTGGTAAGAATACTGATGGCCTTCAGCTTCAGAACAATACTGTTGCAGCCTCCTGCATGTATTATTTATGAGAACATGCATTCTGTAAGTCACATGGGGAGGGGAACGCCCTGCCTTTATCTAGAGGCGGTTGCACGTTCCCAAGGATGGGTTGGGAGAACATCACTGCTCGTATCTTTTTTTAAACATCGTGTAGGTCTGAGGTGAATGTGACCTTAGTTTTTCCTTCTCCAAGTCAGAGATCTGCTTATAGGAATCTGGGATAATGGTTTCAGCAAAAGCCACTTGTAATCTGAATATTAAACCCTGACAAACACTGTTGTTTCAAGTTGGGCTTACTCAGCATTACGTCACACAGAAAGCTGTTTTTCTGATAATAGCAATGGGGAAGGGATTGATGGAAATAGACGTCAGGGATACTTTGAAGGGCGCCTAAAGTGGCCTCTGCTAGTGATCTCTCAACTCTTTGCGTTGAGAACTTCAATTTCCATACAGCTCTGGACTGTGCTTAAGACACACCCCATCTAGGCGATCTCTCTGAAATATAGCATCACTAGTTCTGAATCTCCTGGCTTTTGCAATCTTGACGCTTACCTCATATAAATATTATACCTTTGCTAAAACGGAGTAAGACCTTCATATATCATATTTAAAGAACAGAATAGAATGAAGTCAGACATATTTCTGGGTTGATTAGAACGATGTTTGGAAAAGGTGATTTTTCTTCCTCATTTGTTTTAGTGTCCTTGTCTTCATCTTTATGATAACTGAAGTTCGTCACTATTTCTCTCCTGCCTAAATCTTTTCATGAATGTGTGTTTCCGTGTTGTTTGAGTTTGAAACAGGCTCCAACCAGAGTGGTTCCTTCCTCTTATTTTAAAATTATGCTGTAAAAGATGTAGAATACTTTGAGAAACAAATTATACAAAAATAAAAATATGCAAAAATGACATGTTAGTGCACAATTAATTGTTTTACAGAGGAAATTCTTGCTTTGTTAAATTAACCAGTCAGATTTTCTTTAAAAAGGAAGCCCTCCTAATGCTCTCTATTCAAGTAATTTACTTGCTAGAAAGCCTGGGTAGAAGAGAATTTTTTAGGTTACTCTTTACCAACAGGGTAGGCAGATAAAATACAGGATGCCCATTTAAATCTACTTCAGATAAATAATAAGTTTTTTTTAAATATAAATATATCTCAGTTATTGCATGGGACATACTATACTAAAAATATTATTCATTATTGATCTGAAATTCAAATTTAACTGGGTGTTTTATATTTTTATTTGCTAAATCTGGCAACTCTACCTACAAAGAAGAAAATCTTAAAGTATTTATTAAATCTTTTGATATAAATTTTTTTCCATAACATTTCTTTTTTCTGCATAAACCGAGGTGACCTGCGTTAGATAATTTATGCAAAAGTTCTTTGTGAACTAAAAATATAGGAAAAAAAATTTTGTTTATGTGCTTTAGGAACTAAGCATGATTCAAGAGTGTAACACTCAAGAGTATAATAAAAACTCATTGCTGTTAAGTCGATTCCAACTCATGGCAACCCTATAGGACAGAGAAGAACTGCCCCATAGTGTTTCCAAGGAGCAGCTGGTGGATTCGAACTGCTGACCTTTTGGTTAGCAGCCTGAGCTGTTAACCACTGTGCCACCAGGGAGGCACAACAAGAAAGACTTGTGTGGAGGAAGATTTGAGTTCTTTGTTTTCTATTCTTCAGTTCTGTCTCAAGTTTCCCAGCCCCCAATGAGTCTTATGCACATCCTTTTACCAGAACAAATGCATGAGGTGAGTTGTATAGGCGATCTGAGTTGAGAGAGATAAGAAAAAGAGAGGAACTGCAGGTGATCATGGTTCAAATCCCGTGTCCGTGTTGTAAAGTCCTCTCGTCGTCATCACTTACGTTAATACCTCAGATACATGACCTTTGGGCATAAGGTAGCCGGATCACATTAGGCATCTGTTATATGCCAGCTATTATAATTATTGCTAAACACAAAAGAATGAAGTAGCCAAAATGGGCGGGGGAAAAAAAGAAAAAGCAAATGAGGTGAAGGAAAGGAAGCAGGAAAAAGAAGAAGAAGGAAGACAGGATGAACCTAAAGAGTCTTTTCTTAACCGTCTCTGTCTTAGTTATCCAACGCTACCGTAACAGAAATATCACAAGTGGGTGACTTTAAGAACATCAATTATTTTCTCATAGTTTAGGTGGCTAGAAGTCTGAATTCCGGGTGCTGGCACTAGGGGAAGTCTCTCTGTCTGCTGTGGGGGAAAATCCTTCTCTCAGTTTTCTCTAGTGTTCTTGGCGTTGTATGCCATCTACCTTTCCGCTGTTTGTACTCGCTTTCCTGTGCCTAATCTGCACTTTTTTTTATCTCAAAGAACCTACTACCGTCAATCGATTCCAACTCGTAGTGACCCTATAGGATAGGGAAGAACTGCCCCATAGGGTTTCCAAGGCTGAAATCTTTAGGAAAGCAGACTGCCACATCTTTCTCCCAAAGAGTAGGCTAGTGGGTTTGAACTACTGACCTTTCAGTTACCAGCTGAGCACTTGACCACAGCGACACCAGGACTCCTTTTATATCTCGAAAGTAAGTAGGTTTAAGACACACCTTCCACTGATATGGCCTCATTAACATAACAGAGAAAACCCTATTCCGAAATGGGGTTACATTCACAGGTATAGGGGTTAGAATTCCAACATATGTTTTTTTTTGGAGGGGTCACAATTTAACCCATTACATTCTCAAAGAGGAAAATGAAATGAAAACAAACATCCTCCCTCCCCCACCAACAATAACAAAAACCCCAGTGTGTTGTTCCATCCTCAGATTCTCCCACCTGCCCCCCCCCCGCCCCCAGTCTTGCTGTGACAAAGTTGTAACTGGTGAGACAATTAGAGTTTGCCTAATGAATCAAAATAGTCAAAACAACTAAGAAAAGACTATCCCACTCCCACATTTCCAGCTGAGAAGTGAAGAATTCATATTTTGTAATCTCAAGATGAGTAACATTGCTTTGGTCAATTTTCTAAATGATTGGTAGATTTTTTCTTAACTTTTTAATTTTTCAACACAGATACAACCTACTATCTTTTAGGCCTCTTATGAAGCTTCTTGTTTTGTGCAACATACAGCTGATATTAAAGAAAGCGTTAGCACTAAGAAAGTGCCATACCTGCAAAATGGTTAATAAACATATGGCTTCAGATCCCCAAATCTGAATAACAATACATAGAGAGCAGGAATGCCTTTTCCTAATTACAGGAAAAGGATTTGAGTCAAGCTGTCATATAGGTACATATTTTGATAGAGTCTTATAAATTGATTGGGATCCAATTGTGATTAAACAGTATCGTTGTTGTCAGGCACTGTCGAGTCGATTTTCGACTCATAGTAGCCCAATGTGACAGAGTAGAACTGTAATCTTTACAGAAGCAGATCGCCAGATCTTTTCTGCCGTGGAGCCACTGGGTGGGTTCGAAGCGCCAGCCTTTTGGTTAGCAGCCAAGCGCTTAACCTTTGCGCCACCAGGACTCGTTTAAACAGTATTACCAAACCAAAACACTAAACCCGTTGCCGTCGAGTCGATTCCGACCCATAGCGACCCTATAGGACAGAGTAGAACTGCCCCATAGAGTTTCCAAGGAGCGGCTGGTGGATTCAAACTGCTGACCTTTTGGTTAGCAGCCTAGCTCTTAACCACTGCACCACGAGGGCGCCTTAAACAATATTAAACCCCAAAACCAAACCCATTGCTGTCGAGTTGATTCCGACTCATAGCGATCCTATGTTAGATCCAATAAACATTTTGAATATTTGGCAACATGTAGATTAACACATTCTGGCACATAAAAGTTCTTGGGAGTTATGAAGATAAGATCCAGTATAGCTTGTCTACAGCTAAGAACTTGTCCTAAGTTATGAACAATTCCTCAAATTTTCTAGCACACTTTTAGGAATGGTGAAATCCCAGTACAGGGGTGGAAAGATCCTTCCTCAGCCCCTCAGGTCATCAGCTCATAGCCTGAGGCATAGGTTTCATTATAGCACTTCATTATCATAGCTTGCACGGCTAAGATGCAAATGACAGTAATTTATCCATTCTTATTTTCAAAGAAAGGCTTTAGGAGGAACCTCCGCCTTTCACGATGGCTCCGGACCCAGCGACCACATTGCTATTGATTATGACCTCTGACAGATTTAACATCCTAGGCCTTGTTCAAATGCATGTTCGAAACTGAGCTAGATCAAGCACACAGCTAATGAATTTAACGGCCTCATTAGGTAACTCTGCCCATCCTTAATAGTTCACAGAAATGCTTGCGGCATTTTAAAACAGGCATTAATGGAGAAAGCTTTGGGGATTTCAGACAAACGCTTCCGTGCACTCACCTTTCTTTTTCCCAAATGCCTTCCTACCAACAGCTTAACTCTACCTGTCATCACATAACTAACTGCTTGCTTGTCAGGTCCTATCTGCGTGTTGGGCGTTCCACATGACTGCTGAAGGAGGCGATCATTTTAAATGGCTCCAAACGAAGTCGGTTATTGCCTATTATTTATTTACTTGAATTTGGAGTCACAAAAAATTATATGGGCCAAGATCTGAGGCATCTCTGTTCACTTTGGATGGAGCTTTAGTCCTCTGAGTTTAGTTGGAGAAGCTTCCCTGACTGTGAGCTGCATTGTAAGTTTCTTTCATGGTTTTACTCAGGGCTGTATGGCCCTCAGCTCTTGCTAAGCTCTTTCAACATATCATACCTCTTTCTGTGTATCTATTCCCATTTGGAACCATTCTATATCTCCCTCTGAGGCACTCCTTCCTTAGCCTTGGTGGTTGGTTCAATGTACCCGCACCTGTAGTACAGTTCCTTTCTCATTCTTTCCAAGATTTGCATTTAAATACTGTATATTAGATAGCTAGAGTTCCTCAGTGGTGTAAATGGTTAACACACTTGGCTGGTAACTGAAAGGTTGGAGGTTCATATCCACCCAGAAGTGACTCAGAAGGAAGACCCGTCAATCTACTTCTGAAAAATCAGCCATTGAAAACCCCATAGTTCTACTCCGATACATACAGGGTCACCATGAGTTGGGGTCGCCATGAGTTGGAATCGACTCCATGGCAACTTGTACGGGTTTATTAGATAAGCAGATAATATATTATTTTAGTCTCCTGCTTTAAAAAAACAAAAAGAGTTAGACACAAGACTATATTACTTAGGAGTTGGGAGAAGGAAGAATTTAAGAATCAAGGTTACTCTTAAATCTTAGAACTTCTCTTTCATTTCCAAATAGCTGCAAAAGAAGGATATGTCTTTCCCTGGAATGCTCTGAAGAAGACATCTATATTCTACAAATGTTTCTCATTTGTGTATTTTCTGCAAATCTTATGTTCAGTTTTTATCAGTAGAAACCAGTGGGTTCCTAACCTTTTTCATGACATGGGACATACAGAAAAATGGTATTTGTATTGTAGTATGGGATGAACTGAAGGGGATTTGGAGCCCTGGTGGTGCAGTGGTTAAAAGCTCTGCTGCTAACCAAAAGGTCAGCAGTTCGAATCCACCAGCTGCTCCTTGGAAACTGTATGGGACAGTTGTACTCTGTCCTATAGGGTCGCTATGAGTCGGAATTGACTTGATGACAACAGGTTTGGTGGGTTTTTTTTTTGGTTTTATATGAGGCCTCGGAGGTCCCTGGGTGGTGCAAACAATTTGCACTCACGCACTAACCTAAGGCTGGTGATTGAAACCCACTCAGCAGCATTGCAAAAGAAAAGCCTAATCTTTGCTTCTGTAAAGATTTCAGTTAAGAACACCCTATGGAATGGTTCTACTTTGTAACACATGGGGTCGCTGTAAGTCAGAATCGACTAGACAGCAACAAGTTTGGTTTTTCTGTTTATATGAGACCTGGGGGGAAATTCCTTAGTCTTTTGTATTAAATTATTCTGAGAACAAAAAGAAATTACTAAGTATTAGGGGAAATATTAAATATAAGACCAATAAGGAAAATCTTTTTACAATTTTTAATGAGAACCTTGAACGTGCTTTCCTGAACGTAAGTTTTTAATATCAGGTGTTATCATTGAAACGGCTATACAGAATTTCTGATGAAAATGTTTTCATAATAATCACTTCAATTTTTTGTGGTCACCACTCTTCCAACAAATATATCAGAAAAAATTTTAACCAATTTTTACAATTATTAAAACATTTATTGCACTTGACTTATTTGGAAATAGTATAGCGAGCTGTCCTCCTAAAGTCAATATCCAGGCCTGTGAACACTTTTTGGGTCCTGCTCTGTGAGCAGTGGAGCAGTTACATGCCAGGTTGCTTGCCCCCTGCAGGCACTTCTGAGCTGTGCCAGACTCTGCTCACACTCTTTCCACCCTCTGAGTACCCTCAGAAGAGGCTGCTTATGGCTGCAAGTGACTGGCTTGGGGACAGCTCTGCCTGCGGCCCTGAGTGCTGAGGGGCTTTGGATCTCTCAGCACGTCTGTAATCCATTTTCTGCTCACCTGTATGTTCTGGCGCCCTGGTTAGCTAGCTCTAGTGTGAATAACGTTTTAAAGGAGGCCTCCACATCCTATTCCCTATACCATGTACTGTTCAGTGATAGAATTCTTACCTTCCATGTGGGAGACTCAGGTTCAATTCTTGGCCAATGCACCTCATAGCTTGCATGTTGCTAAGATTCTGAACAGGTTTCAGCAGAGCTTCCAGATTAACATGAACTAGGAAGAAAGGTCTGGTAATCTACTTCTGAAAATCAGTCAATGAAAACCTTGTGGATTACAACAGTCCAATACCCAACTGAGCAGGGGATGGTGCAGGACTGCGCAGTGTTTCGTTCCATTAGGCATGGGGTTGCCATGAGTCAGGGGCTGACTCACCAGCAGCTAACAACAACAATAACAGTATGTATGTGCCTGACTAGAATGTTCTAAAAATTGGTTGGGCCTAACTATGATCAGGAGAACCTGAAATTTTGTACCTGTAGGAAAGTTCTGTGAACTCCCCCATCTGCCTCCCCAGAGCCATAGGCCAGAGTGTAGGCTGAGGAGTGTCCAGTATGATGCTCAAACCATGACCGATGGAGTTGTGAAAGCTGATTTCAGATTTTCAGGGAGGAGCCCAGGCAGAGTTCTTCAGGGTGTATCAGTCAATACACCCTGTGGGTGGAAGGAGAAGAGAGAGAAATTAAAGAATATACGTTGAAGACAGAGTATAAACTTCAACTCCCTGACTGTTGACGTACAAAATTGTTGTTGGTGTCAGTTGCTGTCAAGTCAGCTCCAGCTCATGGCGACGCCATGTACAACATAACAAAACATAGCCCTCTCCTGCACCATCTTCATAATTATTGGTATGCTTGAGTCCATTGTTACAGCTATGTATAATTGGAGGGCCTTCCAGCCTAGCGAGCTCATCTTCCAGCACTATATAGAACAATGTTCTGTTGTGATCCATAGGGTTTTCATTGGTTAATTTTCAGAAATAGATCTCTAGGCTTTTATTCCTAGTCTGTCTTAGTCTGGAAGTTCTGCTGAAACCCGTCCATCATGGGTGGTCCTGCTGGTATTTGAAATATCGGTGGCAAAGCTTCCAGCATCACAGCAACATGCAAGCCACCACAGTACGACAAACTGACAGACTGGTGGTGTACAAAATTAACTAGTGCTATTAGTCCTTACTGCCTTTCTTCTTTCTCAGAAATTGACACATCTCTCATTCAGGGATAAGCTTTCCATCTACATTTTCACCCCTTTCCTTTTGGTTCTTATAGGACCTTGTTTATTGCTTTTCGATCCTGTTTTCAGCCAATCCCTCCTTCTGTGATCCCTTCCCTTCATTCTATCAGTTTGTTTTTTCCTTCGTAAAACAACCCTTTCTTCACCTGGCGTCTTCCTTTTGCTGCAGTTTAATTTTCCCTTTCTCCTTTCATCAATGTCTCTGAAGTATAATAAACTTTAGTTCATCTCTCAAACACTTGATTTTGACTTCTGCCTTAACTGTTGCACTGAACTCACTGTAGTTCCTGTTGACCTTCATCTTGTCAAATTCAATGTACATTTCCCAGATCTGATCTTACTGATCTCTTTGTTGCATTTGCCACTGTTAATCAGTCCTTCTTTGGAAGATTGAAGCAGACCAAAATTCTCTAACACTACTCCCACTGAGGGATTGGATTCTCTCTGTCTCATCCCCTTGAATCTGGGCAGGCTACTTAGACAAAGAATATTATGGAAGTGATAACTTGTCAGTTTCTGGTCTCAAGCCTCAGGAGACTGGCGGCTTCTACTTCCTGTCTCTTGGGAGACTTCCTCCTGGAGCCTTGAGCTACCATGTAAGAAGTCTGACTACCCTGTTGTGAAGCCTTTTGGAAAAGCCCTGAAACTACATGGTGAGGAAGAGGAGTTTAGCTGAACCCAACCTTCCA
Source organism: Trichechus manatus latirostris (assembly GCF_000243295.1). Taxonomy (NCBI): domain Eukaryota; kingdom Metazoa; phylum Chordata; class Mammalia; order Sirenia; family Trichechidae; genus Trichechus; species Trichechus manatus. Next base: position 16,732,591 of record NW_004443971.1, read on the forward strand.
GCCAACCTCACCAAGGCATCAGACATGTGAAAGAAGCAATCTTGGTCAGTCCAGACCAATCCAACCACCAGCTGAATGCCACAAAGTGCCTTTCGTTAATACTACATGCAACAGAAGAATTGCTGAGCCAAAACCTGCCCGACTTCCTGAAGCAAATAATTGAGAAATATAATAAAATGATTATTGTTTCAAGATACTAAGTTGGTTACATAGCAATAGCTGCTAATGTTTGTTGTGTAGCAATGGGTAACCAGAAAACCTTTCTGCATGAAACTGTCTGATTCATTGACCTTTGCTCCATTCTAGCCTCTTCTCATACTTTCTAACCTTTCCTTCTCTGCCTCTTTTGTGTATTCGCTCTTCCTAGGCCATCTCTTGAGATGGTGATGCTCCCTAGCATTCTATCCTACTTAAATGCCCTTATTATATACATTTATACATGTACAATTTTAATACTGTGTTTTCAAGGTCTAGCTCACATACCGTTATCTCTATGAAATTTTCTCTGATTTCCCCTAGATGAAAATAAAACTTTTCTCCTTGTCATGGACTGAATTGTGTCCCCCCAAAATATCTGTCAGCTTGGCTAGGTCATAATTCCCAGTATTGTATGATTGTCTACCATTTTGTCATCTGATGTGATTTCTCTATGTGTTGTAAAATCCTATCACTATAATATAATGATATGGATTAGTGGCAGTTATATTGATGAGATCTACAAGATTAGACAGTGTCTTAAGCCAATCTCTTTTGAAATATAAAACAGAGAAGCGAACAGAGAGATGGGGGGACCTCATACCACCGTGAAAGCAGCACCGGAAGCAGAGCACATGCTTTGGACCTGGAGTCTCTGCACCTGAGAAGCTCCTCGACCAGGGGAAGATTGATAACAAGGACATTCCTCCAGAGCTGACAGAGAGAGAAAGCCTTCCCCTGGAGTTGAGGCCCTGAATTTGGACTTCTAGCCTACTACACTGTGAGAGAATAAATTTCTCTTTGTTAAAGCCATCCACTTGTGGTGTTTCTGTTATAGCAGCACTAGTAGACTAAGATACTCCTCTAAACTTTCACAGCCCCTTTTCCATAAAATTTTAACAAGATTTCAATTTCTCTTTTGTTGTATTTCTTATGTACCTATCTTTTCTTCTTTGAAAGACAGTAAACTCCTTAAGGGCAGGGTCTGTGTCTGATTTATCTTTGTATCCCCAAATACCCGACATAGTTCCATCGTTGTTTTGGCATCATGCATGCACCACACTGTACTGCTTATGTGTTTATGGGGATGACTTTTTTTTATTAAACTGGGACATCTGAGATCATGTTGTTCATTTTTTTAATCTTGTGCTTTGCCCAGTGCCAAACCAAACCAAACCCATTGCTGTCGAGTTGATTCCAATTCATAGTGACCCTATAGGACAGAGCAGAACTGCCTCATAGGGTTTCCAAGGAGTGACTGGTAGATTCCAACTGCCAACCCTTTGGTTAGCGGCTGAGCTCTTAATCAGTCAGTATACAGTAAAAAACAAAAAGTTGCTGTTGAGTTGATCATGACACATAGGGGCCCCATATGTGTCAGAGTAGAACTGTGCTCCATAAGGTTTTCAAGGGTTGACTTTTCTGAGGTGGATAGCCAGACCTTTCTTCCAAGGTGCCTCTGGGCGGACTTGAACTGCAAACCTTCAGTTAGCAATTGAGAGTGTTAACCCTTTGCACCATTCTGGACTCCAGGTATATAACTGGTGGTTGATAAATGCTTGCTTTACTGATATAAAGGAAGCTGGCTGTTCCATGGTAAAACTTCAGTTAAAATATCAGTAAGTTTTAAGTAGTAATGAAAAGCAATTAAAGGTCAGGAAATCTGTAGAAAAATTTTTTTTCCTTTGAATATATTCCCTGTGTTCTCAAAAGCAAATGTCGTATTTCCCAATGTTTCCTAAAGCTTGGTGACCTTTGTGTAGGTTTAGGTATCTTTCATTGATTAAAATGGGTTTCTATCTCTTCATGAGTGCAACTTCTTTTTTTTTTATTGTAATTAAATGAAGTTTACATTTCAAGTTAGTCTCCCATACAAAATTGTCTACATACATTGTTACATGACCGTAGTTGCTCACCCCATCCTGTGACAGCACAGTCCTTCTTTCCGCCGCTGATTCCCCATGTCCATTCAACCAGCTCCTAACCCTCTCTACCTTCCCATCTCACCTCTGGATAGAAGCTACCCCTTTTGTCTCTTGTAGCTACTTGACTAAGAGGCACACTCTTCACAAGTATCACTTTACGTCCCACAGTCCAGCCCAATCCCTGTCTGAAGAGTTGGCCTCGGAAATTGTTTCAGTTCTGGGCTGATAGAGAGTCCAGGGGTCATGCTTGAGTGCAACTTCTTGTGAAAGAAGGAATATGTCAAGGAAAGAAGAGTTTGAGTCAAAATACATCTTTAAAGTGCTTTTTTCCTCAGAATATTTGACATTTAAAACTCATTATTTTTTTGCCACTTGAGTCTCAGTGTTGACCTCAAGGATTTTGTAGATGGTACAAGATTTAGAGGGCAAAGAGTAGCACAAGAAGGCAAAGGAAATGAAAATGAAGAATAGAGATGCATAACCTGGGTTTGATAATATCAAATTCAGGCCAAGAGCAGGAGAGAATTCAGGGGATGGATCAAAAGGAAAGAGATGAGTTATGGGGAGAGCAGCAATGTTAAGGCTGCAAAAGCAGCAAGACCTAAGAGGCCAAAGAGCAAGACTTACAATGGAAAGGCAGCCCAGTGGAAGCAGGTGATGTACAAGAGGCTGGAAAAAGAAAAGGTGAGAAGGGAAGATTTCTAAAATAGCAACTGTTGTCTTTTAATTTTTTAATTACACCAACCCAAAACCAAACCTGTTGCTGTCAAGTCGATTCCGACTTATAGTGTCCCTATAGGACAGAGTAGAACTGCCCTATAGGGTTTCCAAGGAGCGGCTGGTGGATTTGAACTGCCAACATTTTGGTTAGGAGCTGTAACTCTTAACCACTGTAACTTTAAAATATCATTAATGGAAAATAAAAGAGTAAAATTCTATCACAACACCATCTTCCTAGAAGATCTAATCTTTTTGCCTTTGTTCTTTTTCTTTTCCAAGAGGATGGAAAATATTTAGAGAGACACAAACCTATTAAGAATCTCTATAACTATAAAGTTTCTACTCACACTTATATGTAATTATTTTTTGTGTGTATGTCGGCACTCTTCCCATTTCTGTCCTAGGTTCCCCATTTCCCTTCATCCTGATTTTCTACCCCTTCCTACCTTCTCGTCTTTGCTTTTGGGCATATGTAGTCCTTTTGATCTTGTTTAACTGATTTTTCTAAGAAGCATGTTTCTCTTGTGTGTTATTGTTTATTTTATGGGCCTGTTTATGGTTTAAATGTGGTCTCCAGTAATGGCTTCAGTTCCAGGTCAGAAGGGTATCTTAGAGCCATAGTCTCAGGGGTTCCTCCAGTCCCTGTCAGACCAGTAATCTGGTCTTTTTTGTGAGTTTGATTTTTTGTTTCTACAATTTTTCTCCCGCTCTGTCCAGGATTATATGTAATTCTTGAAACAAGACCAGAAATCCTCCTCCTTTTGGAAGAGAAGGGGAAAATTTTTAGAGTTGGAAGCTCTTATCTTCACTTTAACTGAGTTTAGACTCCCCCACCTCAAGATGACTCTCTTGCTAATGCTAAAACACTGGAAACTTGGAATCAGATTAAGACTGCTGGCAGAAGGAGGTGTGGACTTCAGTTCTCCATGACATTATTTTTATTAATTTGATAGGGAGTCTAGAAATTATAGGTACTTTTTTTCTGTCTTAACACAATGTTAAATAACATTTGTAGGCTTAACATATTAAGTAACTTTCATAAGTATACATACATTTTGAAAAGTCTCCTCCTTACCCTCAATTTGTGCAGAAATGGAGCGGTGAAATAATTCAAAGTTCCCGTTAAAGTTAGGGGTACTTACTATGGACCACAGTATAGATGTGGTTGGTGGGAGTTTATACTTATTTCCTAGAGAATTATCTGTAACTACAGCTTTTCTTCTCTGACTCAGAAAAAAATTAAAAGATACTAGGGAATAATAATGACGATGTATTGACAGGACACATCTTGAATCCAAGGAGCTGTGGCAGAGTGGTTAAGTGCTCATCTGGAAACCAAAAGGTTGGCAGTTTGAAAACACCATTGGCTCCACAGGAGAAAGATGTGGAAGTCTGCTTCCATGAAGATTTACAGCCTTGGGAACCCTATGGGACAATTCTACTCTGTCCTATAGGGTTGCTATGAGTTGGAATTCACTCGACAGCAATGGGCTATCTTAAATCTCCAGTAATTTAAATATAAAAATATCATTCACAAACTTTGGTACTGTATTTTTAGTAATAAGTTATTTGCACTCACATTTTAATCGATTCCAGACGATCATGACACCATGGTTGAGAACGGCTGTGCTAACACAATGTTGTAATGAACTATAACCTGTACAGCCACTGTAAAGATGTCTTAACCCTCTGACAGTGCACTCAATAATCTTGGACCTTGAAATAGTTCTTGAATGTCCAATACATTTTCCTTCCTAGTTTTCAAACCACTTTTATTTCTCTTGGGAATCTTCTGGCTGATATTCAAGGACTTTCTCCAATGCCAAAATCTAAAATCTCCACTTCATCAGCTTTGAATATGTTTTTTAAAATGTCAAAATGCATTATGACAACTTTATTATCAAAAAAGCCAGAAATATCCTCCACCTTCTATTATCTTCAAATACTCAAAGATTTAGCATGTAAAAGAATATCAGAGTCATTTCCCCGGAAACTTCAGCATTGAGTTTGAACCCATCAAAAGTTTGCATTATTGTGTTTATATCAGAGTATCTTGCATTTTCTCCCCTAAAGGAAGAAGGATTCTAGTCAATGAGTTGCATAGATCATGTCTAAGCTCATCTTTCCTTCCTGTGTGAGTTTCTTCCTAGGTGTCAGGCTACAGACCAGGTGCAAAGACCAGACGTGGAATTAACATATATTCTGTAATCAACATATATTAATTTTTTATACCCAGGTTCTGGGTATAAAAAAATGAATGATGTGGTTCCAGCCTTGAAGACCTCACAGCCTAGGTGAGAAAACAAATATAAATCGGTGATGTGGGACATAACACGTTCTATAAATGAAGCTTTGTAGCCCAAGTCACTTACTCTGCCTGGAAAAACCTTCTCAGAAGAGAATGCTTTGATCTAGGCTTTGAAGAATGAGTTGGAGTTCTCCCGGGTGTCTTAGGCTTGATTCTGCAGAGGAGCAAAACCAGTGGAGCTAGTGAGACAGGGAGAGAAAGAGAGAGAGAGATTTATTTCAAGGAGATGGCTCTTGCAGTAGTAGAGGTTGACAAGCCCCAAATCTGTGGGTCAGACATCAGGCTGGAGGCTTTTCCTGACTCACATGGTTGCAGAGGCTGAAGAACCCCAAATCTTCAGATCAGATGGCAGAATGCTTGCTCAAGTACCACGAACTGAAGGTCAGAGGATGAGGAGTTGGTTGCAGGATAGAAAGAGGGTGAACTTTGCCAGAACATCCATATATATTAAATGAAGGACATACCCCCAAGAAAACTCCCTTTTCAACTGATTGGCTGCTCATATCAGACCACAAAATGGAGGATGATTACATAATATCTGCCAAACCACTGAGAATCATGGCCTAGCCAAGTTGACACATAACCTTAACCATCACAAAGGGGAATGTCTTAGTTATCTAGTGCTGCTATAACATAAATACCCCAAGTGGCTGGCTTTAACAAACAGAAATTTATTCTCTCACAGTTTAGGAGGCTAGAAGTCTGAATTCAGGGAGCTGGGGAAGACTTTCTCTCTCTGTCGGCTCTGAGGGAAGGTCCTTGTCATCAATCTTTCCCTGGTCTAGGAGCTTCTCAGCACAGGGACCCAGGGTCCAAAGGATGTGCTCTGCTCCCAGCACTTCTTTCTTGGTAATAAGAGGTTCCCCTCCTTTCTGCTCAATTCTCTTTTATATCTCAAGATACAACCTACTCCTGTAGATTGAGTCCCGCTTCATTAACATAACTGCCTGTAATCCTGCCTCATTAACATCATAGAGGTTAGGATTTACAATACATAGAATAATCACATCAGATCACAAAGTGGTGAACAACCACTGGGAATCATGGCCTAGGGCGACACAATTCAACACATAACAGGGAAGAAGAAAGATAAGGATTTTTCAGCCAGAGAGAACAGCCTGTGAAAAGGTTTTAGGAAGTACCTTGTTTGGAGAAATATAAGGAGCTATGTATAAATAAATTAAAAGGAGTGTGTGACTGTTTTGACTTGAGCCCCACTTAAATTTTATTTCCGAGCATATACTGTGGCCTCTCCTTCTCTCTACTGCTTTCTGAAGTGTTAGATAAACAATGGTCCAGGGTAGAATCTGCACCTAGTAACCTTCCATACTACTGTAGAGCGGGTTAAGACGCATCTCTAGGATATTTATAGATCATGCCTTTAAAGCACTCACAATATATTGACTAAGACAAACTTGTATTGCTTGTATTTACTTTGCGGTGGGAGTAGGGTGGGAGCTGGAGCATAAGGAACAGTTAATGTCTCATTCAGGAGGGGTCAGAATATAACTCAAGACCTGTGGCTTCTTGGGGAGACTTTGCTTCATACATGCACACAACCCGAGCTCTCTTGACATTGTTCCCTATAATCTCCAGGTCTCTCACCATCTTAAGGGAAGCACACAAAGAGAGCAATGATCTCTGCCAAACAGATCCTTTTTACTCTGAAAAGAATGACCATCTTAATTTGTTGTTTACCACTTGCCAAGAGAGGAAGCACCCAATAGTTCTATCACCAGTGTCTACTGAGCCTTATTCTGTGCTCAGCAAAATCTGAGGGGAATTGGAGATCTATAAGACATGTTCTTTACCCGCTTGAAGTTTACAGTTAAGTTGAAGATAGCACAATTAGAGCTTAATTACATAGAGTTGGTAATAAGAGCCCAGAAACTCTTTCATTTTTTGAAAGATCTCATCCATTTTCATTAGCTTCAAGTTTGCTGTGCACCTTGATGACTTCCAAAACTTTCTCCTGAATCAGAATTTCTAACTGCCTCCAGAGAATCATTAGCAGGGGTTCCCCAGAGTGCCTTCAAATTCAACCCATTCAAAATAAGATTCATCTTTTACCCTCAAGCCCTATCTCAGGTGTTCACCTCCCAGTTGCCGTTGAGTAGATTCCCACTCTCGTGGTGACTCCATGTGTGCCAGAGTAGAGCTGTGCTCCATAGAATTTTCAATGGCTGATTTTTTGGAAGTAGATTGCCAGGGCTTTCTTCCAAGGTGCCTTTGGGTGAACTTAAACCTCCAACCTTTAGGTTAACAGCTGAGCATATTAACCTTTTGTACCACCCAGGGATTCCTGTTTGCATTTAGATCTTGGTTAATGGTATTATTTCCCATCCAGCAAGCAAACCAGAGATCTGGGGGTCATATGTGATTTCTCCTTTACCCTTGGAACTTAATATCCAACCTGTCACTAAGTCATGTTTATTTAATATTCAAATTAATTTTCAAATTTCTTTTGTAGTTCAGTGAAAGTTTAACATTCTATAATTGATATTGTGCCCAAAACGTAGAGCTTATATATTTGGGTAGTGAAGAATGAGTGATGTTTGGACATCCATCTGACAGTATATGATGGTTCAGTTTTTTTGTTAAGCCTATTTCAGGTTAACTCAGTCTTTCAAGATTTCTCCCCTGAATTTTCCCCAAGAAGACATCTGGAGGTAGAGGAAAGCTGACCCATCCCATAAAAATTGGAGAAGGGTCTGTGTTATGACTGAATGGTGGAGGGGGCAGTATCATGCTATCTATTGAGTTCTTGATGGTCTCCAGTTGAGGTGTCCATCTGCTTCTCCCTGGGCATCAGCTTCTGTCCTAGACCTTCAGTAATGTAACTAGTCCCACTTGGCCTTTGGTATGTGTCAGCGTCCCCTGTTGCTGACCTGGGACCACACCGTTGCCTCTGGTCCTGAGGTATGTGCTCTTTGTGGCTTTTGCATTCTGACCTCAGGTCTCTGCCATTTCACAGATCCTCTCAGCATGTCTTTTCCTCCCTGGGAAGGTGGGAACTTCTGGATCTTCTACAAACTATGCACAGTGTTGCTTGAGTCTACCTTGCTGGAATCCTCTCTTTACCAATGCCATTTCTACACCAAATGCATGGTTTCTTTGAGTCACTTACAGCCTCCCATTGGCTCTGCCCAGGGAAATGACCATTAGCCCTAGTGTTCTCAGATGTAGCCATATTTATCTGGATTTTCTATGTACCACTCTTTTTGACTTCTGATCTCTTTGCTCCACCTCTAGAAGAGGAAGGGCTTTCATTTTTCTTCCCCTTTCTATATGTTGAGGTTATATCTTCCTCTGTATGGAGGTAGCATTCAACCTCCACTTTCCCTGGTCCATAAGATGATACAACTCTAGGGGAATATGATTTATAGAGGAAATAAAGACTCTGTTTAGTATTTTCAAAACAGTACCCTAATTATACATAGACTCACCTATACGTACCTTCATGTATTTTTACTAAAACAAAATAATACTATAATTATTTTTCTGAAACTTGCTTTTTAACTGAAAATATATTTTAGAGCACTTTCAAAGTCAGGGCATTCAGATAGATGTTATTTTTAATGGGTACATAGTATTCTACTCCTAACTTGTCTATTGATGGACGTATACTTTATGACTTTTTTTTTAAACCCTTATAAATATTTTTGTAATGGATATCCTTGTATATTGTGCAGCAAAATTTAATAGTTTCTCTATTTTTTAAGAAAATGTTTGATATTATTTTACCTTGCTTAAAAAGATTTTCTTCCCTTCTATTATCTTTTACATATTTAAGTGTTTAATTTGTGTGGATTTTTCTTCAAAGCATATGCTGTAATATAGGTAGCATTACTATTTTTTGTATTTTTAAAAAATTCTGTCTTTTCTTAACTGATTTATCACAGAAAATTTTTCTGGTTGGAATCAGTTACGGGGGGAAATTGAGGTTGAGGGGTGTTCTAACTGACCTCAACTTCACACTCAGCATTTTAGTTTTGATTCTTTTGTCTCAGGTTACAATTTCCAAATGTCTTCAACCTGTCTTTGGAATGAGATAGATGTAAATTTCCATTTCCTCTGTTTGTAATAATTAGTTAGGTTGTTAATTATCTGAATACCCAAGCTCAGTTCACAGATCCTCACTGCAAACATAATGACGTAAAACCAAGGTTAGGACCTTTTAAAATCGTCGTAGAATCCTAAAGTGAACTGAAGAGTTAGAATTTGTGCACTTCTAGCTTAATGTTACAAACAGCTCCAATAGATACCTTTATAATAAAATATAATAAAAAACATAATTTTCAAAGTCTGCATCTTAAAGATATTTATTACGTAACTGCTACTTTTGTGAAAAAACATTTATTTCTTTTGGCTTTTTTTAAGTATCAATTTAATACATAGTTTCTTGAAGAAATTGGAAAGACATAAACATGTACAAAGAAGAAAAAAATTCACTGCCACCTAGGAAAAGCCATGGTCAACATTTTGGTCTATTTGTTCTCAACTTACACCTGTGTAAAACAAATGCTTTCTTTACATATAAAGTAGAGGAGCACCAAATACATTTCAGTCAAATTGCCTACTGTCGTGTGCTGTCGAGTTGATGCTGACTCATAGAGATCCCATGTGACAGAATAGAATTGCCCCATAGGATTTTCTCAGTTGTAATCTTCACAGAAACAGATCGCCAGATCTTTCTCCTGAAGAACTACTGGGTGGGTTTGAACCATAAACCTTTTAGTTAACAGCCAAGTACTTGAGTATTTAAGATCAATATTTAGAAGAATGGAAACCAAAGGCCCCTGTAAGCATCAAAGAAAGAATTTTAGGAATACCAGAATAATCCTAAAAGGAGGCCAATAAGTCTAATTATCATTACAATTTCTTATTAAAATTTTCATAGTAAAAATTTGTAAGTTTGACGCTATGGTATAGGAGCAATACCTCCTACCTAGGCAGTCTTAGCTGTTGACCTGCTTCTATGGTTCTCAGATGGCATATTTGCCTTCTAAAGAGATGCTGGTTTGCAGCTTAGGTCAGTGGGAGAATGTGCTGTTTGTTCCTAATGGTGATGTTGCCCCCAAGTTATTGAATGTTCTCTCCTCTGGCATTATAACCCGCTAAAATGAAGACTTATCTACTCTTCATCTTCTCCCTTTGAAGACTGGGCATTGGTAATTATGCAATTTCACTGAAACAATTTCACAAATTCAAGCTTCTTGCCTTCTTTGGAGAAAAAAATACTTGCTGAATATTATTGTGCTCACTTCACATTTTTTATTTTTGAAAAAATTTGCATGTAATCACTTGAGAAAAATTCACCCTTAAAACCAGGGATCTAGAAACGTATCAGTGGAGGAATGTAATTGGCTTTCCATTTACCAAAATCTCTGAATTTCTATCTGCATCTCAGCTCTCATTGCATATATGCCAGTTTCAGCATCTTTGGGGGAGCAGTACGATCAGAAGCTCTTCATGGCAGGTATCATCATGCAATACTTATCCTCACATGGCAGTTCCAGCAAACAAACTACTTTCTATGCAAGGAGCCACTTATTTTAGTCTATTCTGTGCTGTGGGTGTTCATCTCTGCCAGAGTCTCTGGCTCTTCTCAGCTGAAGCACAGCAGGGCTTAGGATCTGGCTTAGTTGAGGCTGCTGAAAAGGCCAGGTAAATGCAAGCCAGGTAGAGGAACTAACTGTTGATAGGGCTTTGACCAGAGTCCCTAGGTGGTACAAATGGTTAATGTGCTTGGCTGCTAATCAAAAGACTGGAGATTTGAGTCCGCCCAGAAGCACCTCAGAAGAAAGACCTGGAGAGCTACTTCCCCAAAATCAGCCATTGAAAATTCTACGGAGCAGTTCTACTCTGACCCATATGGAATCGCCATGAGTTGAAAAATGACTCAACTGAAACTGGTTTTAGGACATTGACCAGTGGTGGACAGGAGATGGGAAGGAGCCAGGGGACAAATTCACACTCTATTCCCATCCTACCCATACACTATTGCAAGGTACTGTTTATCTGTATAATCTGTCCCATTGGGCCCTCTGATGGGCTGTGTCTTTTAGTGATGTAGGACCAGTTGAGTATGCTTCTCATCCTCCACTCCTTCCTTCCCTTTGCCCTCACTCTCTCTGTCCTGCAATTATCTCTCTTCATAAAGAATTTGCACGTAAGTTTTCCTTTAGGCTCTGTTTTCTAGAGAACCTTGGCTAAGACATTGAATGTTTACCTTTTTTCTTTTTTGAGACTTGACTTTGATTAGCTGTATTAGTTTCCTTGAGCTACATTAACAAATTTTAACAAAGTGGGTGACTTAAAACAACAGAAATTTATTATCTCACAGTTCTAGGGGCTACAAGTCTGAAATTAAGGTGTCAGCAGGGATATGCTACTTCTAAAGATTCTAGGGAAGTGTCCTTCCTTGTCTCTTCCAGCTTCTGGTGGTCCCAGGCATTTCTTGGCTTTTAACAATGTAACTCCAGTCTGTACCTTCATCTCCATATATGCATATTCTTTCTGGTCTGTGTCTGCCTGTCTCTTCTCTTATTATAAGGACACCAGTCATATTGGATTAGGACCCACCATATTACAAAATGTGACCTGGTATTAACTACATCTGCAAAGACTCTATTTACAAATAAGATCATATTCATAGGTACTGGGGGGTTAGGACTTGAACATATCATTTTGGGGGACACAATTCAACCTACAAAGGTAGGCTTTCTCCACTTCCTATTGGAATATTTATATTTTTATCTAGTGTTTTGTAATAACTTATTGTTAGATGAAGAGTTAATCTTTGTCCTTCATTTTTAATGTTGTTTTATATTTTTTAATTAAAAAGTACTTTTTATCTTTTAGTTTTGCATTTTGTGGTACACTTTTTAAATTCTTTATTGTAATTGTGAAATATACATGTAGAAGAGAATATAAAACATGTGTTTTAGATAATATAGTAAATAACATAATAAAATAAACTACTGTCTTAGTTATCTAGTGCTGCTATAATGGAAATACCAAAGTAGACATCTTTAACAAAGAGAAATTTATTGTCTCATAGTCTAGGAGGCTAGAAGTCTGAATTCAGGGTGCCAGCTCCAGGGGAAAGCTTTCTCTTTCTATCAGCTCTGGGGGAAGTCCTTGTCATCAATCTTCCCCTGGTCTAGGAGCTTCTCAGTGCAGGGACCCTGGGTCCAAAGGATGTGCTATTCTCCTGGCTCTTGTTCCTTGGTAGTATGAGGTCCCCCTGTCTCTCTGCTTGCTTCTCTCTTTTATATTTCAAAAGAGATTGATTTAAGACACAACCTAATCTTGTGGACTGAGTCCTGCCTTATTAACATAACTGCTTCTAATCCTGCCTCATTAACATCATTGAAGTAGGATTCACAACACATAGGAAAATCGCATCAAATGACAAAATGGTGGACCATCACACAATACTCGAATTCATGGCCAAGTTGACACATATTTTTAGGGGATGCAATTCAATCTATGTCAACCACCATATAACTATTTCTGTTAAGAAATAGATTATTGCCAGTACCTTAAAAGTCCCCGTTGTTACCCTCTCCAATCACAGCCTGTTTTTCTCCCTATTCTTTAACCATTCTTATGACTTCTGTTTCTTTATAGTGGGTGTATGTGTCTCACACCACTGCGCTCCACAACTCCTTACCTTTCACCTTTTCAGTTGTTGCTTCCACTCCTTACCCATCCATAGAAAACATAAGGTACATACAGAAAGGCTACATGATAAACTAGCTGATAGTCTGATAACCCAGCATTTGAACCAAAAGAGGAAAGAAGTAAGGTTCCAGCTGAAGTCATAACAACTCTAGACCACAGCCACTGATATTTCTAAAATACTATATGATCAGTTGTAGCCATGGATACTAATTTAAGAAGGGAGGAAAATTGAATGAAAAATTTAAGTACTATGTAGAATTTATGGACTGAGAAATACAGGTAAAGTAATGAAAGCAAAATTACCCAAAGACAATCAAATATCCGTCAATGAATTGTATACAATATCTGTAGATTCATGATCCTGTTTATTGTATTTTTTTCTTTTCTCTTTATTGTTGTGTTTAAGTGAAAGTTTACAGTTCAAGTTAGTCTCTCATACAAAAATTTATGCATATATTGTTTTTTGACCCTACTTGCTCTCCCTATACTGTGACAGCACACTCTTCCTTTCCACCCCGGATTTCCCATGTCCATTCAACCAGCTTCTGACCCTCTCTGCCTTCTCATCTCACCTCTGGATGAGAGCTGCTCATTTAATCTCACGTATCTACTTGAGCTAAGGGGCACGCTCTTCATAAGTGTCATTTTATGTCCAGTAGGCCAGTCTAATCTTTGTCTGAAGAGTTGGCTTCGGGAATGGTTTTAGTTTTGGGCTAACAAGGAGCCAAGGGGCCACATCTTCCAGGGTCCCTCCAGTCTCAATCAAACCATTAAGTCTGGTCTTTTTACTAGAATTTGAGTTCTGCACCCCACTTTTCTTCTGCTCTGTCAAGGACTCTCTGGTCACTGTGGTAGCCAGAAACCATCTAGTTCTTCTGGTCTCAGGCTGATAGAGTCTCTGGTTTATGTTGCCCTTTCTGTCTCTTGGGCTAATACTTTCCTTAAATCCATGATGTTCTTCATTCTCCTTTACTCCAGGTGAGTTGGGATGAATTGATGCATCTTAGATGGCTGCTCGCTAGCTTTTAAGACCCCAGATGCCACTCACCAAAGTGGGATGCAGAACATTTTCTTAAAAAACTTTGTTATGCCATTTGACCTAGATGTCCCCTGAAAGCATGGTCCCCAGACCCCCTCCCCTGCTACTCTGTCCCTTGATGTGTTTGGTTGTATTCAGGAAATTTCTTAGCCTTGGTTTAGTCCAGTTGTGCTGACTTCCCCTGCGGTGTGTGCTGTCCTTCCCTTCACCTAAGATAATTCTTGTCTACTTTCTAGTTAGTGAATACCCATCTCCCTCCCTCCCTACCCTCGTAACCATCAAAGAATGTTTTTTTCTGTGTTTAAACCTTTTCTTGGGTTTTTATGATAGTGGTCTTCTACAATATTTGTCCTTTTGCGACTAAGTTCACTCAGCATAATGCCTTCCAGATTCCTCCATGTTATATTTCATGGATTCATCATTGTTCTTTATTCTTGCGTAGTATCCCATTGTGTGAATATACCATAATTTGTTTATTCATTTATCCATTGAAGGCACCTAGGTTGTTTCTATCTTTTTGCTATGATGAACAATGCTGCAATGAACATGGGTGTGCATATATCTATTTGTGTGATGGCTCTTAATTCTCTAGGATATATTCCAAGGAGTGGGATTGCTGGATTGTATGGTACTTCTGTTTCTAGCTTTTTAAGGAAGCACCAAATCAATTTCCAAAGTGGTTGTACCATTTTACATTCCCACCAGCAGTGTATAAATGTTCCAGTCTCTCCACAACTTCTCCAACATTTATTATTTTGTGTTTCTTGGATTAACGCTAGCCTTGTTGGTGTGAGACGGTATCTCATTGTAGTTTTGATTTGCATTTTTCTAATGGTTAATGATTGTGAGCATTTCCTCATGTGTCTGTTAGACGCCTGAATGTCTTCTTTGGTGAAGTGCCTGTTCATATCCTTTGCCCATTTTTTAATTGGGTTGTTTATTGCACTTTTTAATGGGATCTTCCCCCTTCTCCAGTTTAGTTGAACACAGATGTGAGAATAGAAGTTAACAAAGGAGCATAAAACCAACATTACGTGTTTTTAAGTGATCTTACTCCATCCAGTGGCCTTAAAAGCTTTGGGCAATATTTTTCGTATTGTTAAGGACCTTCATCAGTCTTGAAGTATAATGTTATCTTTTTTGTCTTGTCAGCTTCCCTGTAAGCTATTTTATTGTCACTTAGAATATAAAATGATTAGAGAGAGAATAGGAACCCTGGTGGTACGGTGGTTAAGAGCTCTGTTGCTAACCAAAAGGTCAGCAGCTCAAATCCACCAGACGCTCCTTGGAAACCCTAAAGGGGTGGTTTTACTCTGGCCTGTAGGTTGCTATGAGTCTGAATTGACTCGGTGGCAACAGGTTTGGTTTTTTGGTTTGGAGAGAGAGAATCTGTGTCTAATTGCCTTATAGCTGCTCATACCAGAGTAGGTACTTAAGTGGGTTTTGGTCAGTCTAGCTAAAAGTTTACCACTAAAAAAAAATCTTTTCAAAAAGCCAACTTTTGTTTATAGTGTTTATCTTAGTCTTGGTTCTCTAGATGAGCAAAAGTAGTGAAGTGTATATATAAATATGTAGAGAGATTTACTTCAAGGAAATGGCTCACACAATTGTGGTGCTGGCAAGTCCCAAAATCGTGGGCCAGAAGGCAGGATGAAGACCTCTGCTCGCTCTTGTGATTGCAGAGACTGATGAACCCCAAATCTGCAGGTCAGGGGGTGGGCTGGAGGCCTTTCCTGGCTCATGGGATTGCAGAGGCTGGCAAATCCAAAATCTCAGGTCAGATGACAGGCTGAAGACTTCTATAGGCTTATGTCTGAAGAATCAAAGGTCAGTGGACAAGAAGAATGAAAGGTTGAGAGAGAGAGTGAGATTTCACAGGATATCCATTCATATACTGGAAACAGGCCACACCCCCAAGGAAACTCCCCTTTCAACTGATTGGCTGCTCACATCAGATCACAAAATGGAAGATGATTACATAGTGCTTGGTTATCTAATGCTGCTATAACAGAAATACCATAAGTGGATGGCTTTAACAAACAGAGATTTATTCTCACAGTTTAGGAGGCTAGAAGTCCATATTCAGAGTGTCAGCTTCAGGGGAATTCTTTCTCTCTGTGTTGGTTCTGAGGGAAGGTCATTGTCATCAATCTTCTCCTGGTCTAGTTGCTTCTCAGCTCAGGGACCTCGGGTCCAAAGGACGTGCTCCACTCCTGGCACTTCTTTCTTTTTGGTATGAGGCCCCTCTCCTCTCTGCTGAATTCTCTCTTTTGTATCTCAAAAAAGATTGACTCAAGATACAACCTAATCGTGTGGATTGAGTCCTGCTTCATTAACATAACTACCTCTAATCCTGCCTCATTAACATCATAGAGGTTAGAATTTACAACACACAGGATAATCACAGCAGATTACAACGTGGTGGACAACCACACAATACCAGGAATCATGGCCTAGCCAAGATGACAGACATTTTTGGGGGACAATTCAATCCGTAACACAGTGTCTGCCAAATTACTTAGAATCATAGCCTATCCAAATTGATACATAGCATTAACCATCACAGTGTCTTTTTCTCTGTTGTTTTCGCTTTTTATTTAATTGATTTCTATTTAATCTTTATTATTTCCTTCCTTTCACTTGCTTTGGTTTTACTTTGCTCTTCTTTTTCTAGTTGCTTAAGGTGGAAACTTAGATTATTTACTTGATATTTTTCTTCCTTTGTAACTGAAATTCTTGCAGCTACAAATATTCCTCTGATCACTGCTTTATGTCTATCCCATAAATTTTGATATATCTAAACACTGATTGAATGCTGTCAGGGTATGGAATTCCATTGCCATCTACCTTCCAGTATTGTTTTTTAAAAAATTTTTTTGAGTATTTTATTGTGTTTTAGGTGAAAGTTTACCCAGAAATTAGCTTCGCATTCAACAATTCATACACGAATTGTTCTATGACATTGGTTGCTGTACCCACAATGTGTCAGCCCTCTCCCCATTTCCACTCTCCCTTCCCTGTTTCCATCTCTCCAGCTTCTCTGCCCCCTTTGCCTTCCCACCTTTGCTTTTGGGCAATAGTTTCCAGTATTATTAATGAAAAGTTCAAAACCATTCACATCAGCCCCTCTTCCACCTACTTTTTTTTCTTCAAGTAGATTTTTACTTGTCTCAATTGTTCTGAAGTTGCACAATTATGTGCTCTAGTTTGGGCCTATTTTCATCCACTTCCTGGAAAGCTGATGGCTCCTTTCAAACTAGATACTTGTTTTTCAATTCGGAATAATTTTCTTGTATTATATCCATAATGTTTCTTTATCTTCGTGTCTTCATATTCTGTCCCCTTTTCTATGACTCCTATTATTCAGATGTCCAATTTCTTGAATGAAATATCTTTAAATGTTTTTAGTTTCTGTTTAGTTTTTCTACTTTTTGTTTTATTTTATTTTTTTGCCTTATTTACAGGGATATTTCCTTAATTTTGTTTTTTTCAGTTCTTATACTGAGTTGCTTCGTTTTGTCCTCTCCTATTTTTTTTTTTTTTATTATCAAGAGCTCTTTTTTCTCTGATTATTGCCTTCTATAGTGTCCTTTCTTATTTTTTGTAGCAGTAGACTCTCTTATGTCTCTGAAGAAATTAATGATAGTTTCCTTTGAGTTTTATTCTTGGCATAGTCTTTGTTTCCTTTAAGTTGCTTTTATTTTCTGTTTATTTATTTTGGTTTATTTCTCTTTCCTCATGTTGGAGATTTTTCCTCAGTTGTCTAGTGATTTTTGGCTATTGTTCATGTCACTGCACTTACTGAATAACAAGTACCACCAATTCCTGATGCTCTTGGTTCACATTGACTTACTTTTCAGCTTTTTACTGCCAGTTTGGGATGAAGGATCTACTGCCATTCATCACTTACCTTCTGATTTTTAGATTCCGATACTTATTGCTATTGTTTCTTGTCTTGCTCTGTTCACTAAAGTAGACGTATGACTTTTACAAAGTTTTTGCCTTTTAAAACTGTTATTTTATTATGGAATAAATATATCAACCATCTTTTTCTGGAAGTTCCCCTTCTTGCTTACTAGTGCCTAAAATTCCTTTAAAGTGACTGGAGGGCTTAAACAGTAAAGGCCTCTGGGAGAGGTACCATGTTGTTTTTTTGAGGTTGATATCATATCCTTTCCTGAGAACATGATTTGATAGGGTAGGTTTAAGGGAAGAACTATATAGAACAGGGAAAGCACTGGAAGGGACCAGGGTGGAGACAGAAGCTGGACACAAGTTTGCCAGGAACCATTTGCAAAATCAGTCTTCTTCACTTCACTTTGGAAAAATTTGTTAATGTGCTCACTTCTTCTTGCTTTTCTTAATTCTCATAATAATAATAGTAATGATAATAATATCATCTTCCATATTTTTATCTTCTAATAATTGCTAAACATCCTGATGGCACAGTGGTTAAGAACTTGGTTGCTAACCAAAAGGTTGGCAGTTTGAATCCAACAGCTGCTCCTTGGAAACCCTGCAGGGTAGTTCTACTCTGCCCCATAGGATCGCTAAGAGTCAGAATCGACTCCAAGGCATCGAGTTTTTTTTTTGGCACATATATTAATCTCTAGTCTTCTCAACTACCCTGCAAGGTTAGTATAATTTTATCCTCTCAGTTTTCCAGATAGAAATACTGAGCTTCAGAGAGGTCAAGCAACTCATCCAAAGTCACATAGCCAATAAGTTGTAGAGCTGAAATTTGGCCCCAGGGTAGTCTAGTTTCAATATAGTATGCTTTTTCCCACACCATGCTGTTCTTCTAACCCATATGTTTGGGAACCACTCTTTCTCAGGTTCAGAGCTGACAATGACTATAATAAATGTGCTATTTAGCTTAGCTATAATATCCTGATTTTAACACCCATGGCTTTCAGGGCATAGTTGAAGGGCTCAAAAAAAAAAACAAAAAAAAAACAAAAAACTTTTTTGTCATAAAAGAGGTATCTTTAACCACTTAATGAAAAGAAAGCAGACTGTTTCCAACAGAGCTAAATTGCAGTGTATTGTATAGATCAAATAAGGTATTATCAGTGTAAATAGAATACACTGATTTCACGTAGGAATTAGGCTCTGTTTGCATGGAAGAAATTTCATCATGCTGACTAAAGTATAAACATGTGTCTCTGTGTTGGGTGCATTGCTACATATTTGACATCAGGACCAGGATTTGCCATCACACTGCAGGGAATTTAAGAGGTCCATTACTCAGCTACCACTATTTTTTCTGGGTAATGGGCACTGGGCACATCATTAGGAATATCAAGTTCTCTTGAAGGCTTAGAAGGGAGAACCAGCAACAGGAAAGAAAGTGAGGCCCAACAGTTGAGGTGTCTGGCATCACCCCTAACTCTGATGTCTTAGGAGAAAAGAAAGAATAATTTGAAAAGGCCCCTGAGAAATCTACTGACTCACACCCTGGACTTTTGAAAGGATTATTCCTATATTCCAATTTTTAGAGACTTCCGAAGAAAATAAGTCTACAACTTTATTCAGAAATACATTGACTCTTACTTTATATAATACATTATATATTTTATATCTCATATAATACATTATATCTCACTTTAGTTTATTTCTTTTTCTTCTGTAAAAATAAGAATAAGAAGGGATACCATGTATCTTGTGGCAGACAGTTGTTCTTCCGTTTTTCTTTTCTCCTGATGCCTAGACTGAAGATTCTGACACCAATTTGAGTCGAGTTGATTAACACATTGCAGAATATCTTTCAATACCATTAAGAATATGTAGCTAAATACTATTTTGGGCTGAATATTTTATGGCTTTGTTCCATCAGTGGGGTTATGCTAATGTCATATTCAGAAACACACTTATTAGTTTCTACTAGAAAATCAGTTATAAGTACATGAGATCAAGTGCTATATTTATTTGGTGACATTTTCCTTGCTAATATAAATTTTATCTTTTCAATGAGCATTCACCCTTATGATATTTCCAATTTCTAAAACTTTTAAATACGTAGTGTTCGCTGAGTTATGAGACCTTTATTGATATGCTGCCATTTATTCATTCACTAACTCATTTATCAAGTACCTTTGTATTGGTTTCCTAGGGCAGCTGTAACAAAGTACCACAAACTGGGTGGCATAAGATGACAGAAATTTATTGTCTCACAGTTCTGGAGGCTAGAAATTCAAACTCAGGATGTTAGCAGGGCTATGTCTCTCCAAAGGCTCTAGAGGAAGATCCTTCTTGTTTTTCCAAGCTTCTGATGCTCCAGGCTTTCCTTGGCTTTCAGCTGTAGCATAACTGTAATCTCTGCCTCTTAGATCACATGCTATTCTTTCCTCTGTGCATCTCTAGTCACTGTCCATGTCTCTTCTCTTTAGTAAGGACACCGGTCACATTGGATTCAGATCTACCCTACTCCAGTGTGACTTCCTGTTAACTTAATTATCTTCGAAGACCCTGTTTCCAAACAAGATCACATTTACAAGTGCTGGGGGTTAGGACTTCCACATACATTTTTGGAGAGCACAATTCAATCCATAACAATTTTCAATGTAAAAGGCATAGGTTGTTATAGTTAGTTGCTGTTGAGTCAATTCCAATTCATGGCGACCCCATGATTGCAGTGTAGAACTGCTCCATAGGGTTTTTAAGGCTACGACCTACTAGAAGAAAACTGCCAGGACTTACTTCTGAGGAATTGCTGGGTGGGTTTGAACTGCCAACCTTTCAGTTAGTAGTCCAATGCTTAACCATTTGCTTCACCCAGGAACCTAAAGGCATGTGTGTGTGTGTGTGTGTGTGTGTGTGTGTGTGTGTGTTGGGGGGGTTAAAGAAATGTAAGTCTAGGTCCCTTGATTCTTAGAGTTCACAGTTAAGTTTTAGATATGGACAAAGCAGTCTATAATTAAGTATTAATTTAGTGGTAAATATAGTAGGATATGAGATATCAAAGGAGACAGCCATGAGAATGAGCTTATGCTGGTTGAGAAAGCTTTTATGGAGGAGGTGGGACTTAAACTGGGTGTTGGAGCACAGGCAAGATAGAAATAGTTGAAGAGGAGGAGGCAATGTCAGGTTTGGGAAAGAGTAGACTGGAATGAGCTGGTATGTATGGGACTTACGCAGAGTTCATCCTGAAGGGAATGGAAGTTTGTACTGCGGAATAGTAAGGTTAGTAAAGTAGGTTGTGTTTAGGTTGTGAAGGAGGGCCTTGGAGATTTCTAAGGATTTTAAAAAGAGAGTGATGGATTACTTTAAGAAGTACTTTTTTTAAACTTTATTGTGCTTTAGGTGAAAGTTTACAGCTCAAGTTAATTTCTTATTCTAAAATTTATACACATATTGTTTTGTGACATTGGTTGCAATCCCCACAATGTTGACAGCACGCTCCCCCTTTTCCACCCTGGGTTCCCTGTGTCCATTCATCCAGTTCTTGTCCCTTCCTGCCTTCTCATCTTGCTTTTGGATGATGAGGAGCTGCCCATTTGATCTAGTGTATTTGATTGAACTAAGAAGCATGTTCCTCATGTGTGTTATTTTTGTTTTAAAGGCCTGTCTAATCTTCGTCTGAAAAGTGGGCTTCAGGAGTGGTTTCTGTTCTGAGTTAGCAGAGTGTCCAGGGACCATAATCTTGGGGGTTCCTCCAGTCTCTGTCAGACCAGTAAGTCTGGCCTTTTTTTGTGCATTTGAATTCTGTTCTACATTTTTCTCCCGTCCTGTCTGGGACTTTTTCTTGTGATCCTTGTCAGAGCAGTTGGTGGTGGTAGCCGGACACCATCTAGTTGTTCTGGGCTCAGGCTGGTGGAGTCTCTGGGTCATGTGGTCGTTTAGTCCTTTGGGCTAATATGTTATATTAGCCCAAAGGGATCAATAGGTATATCTTAGATGGCTGCTCACAAGCTTTTAAGACCCCAGACACTACTCACCAAAGTGGGATGTAGAACATTTTCTTTATGAACTATGTTATGCCAGTTGACCTAGATGTCCCCCGAGACTATGGCCCCCAGCCCCCAGCCCCAGCTACTCTGTCCCTCAAAGTGTTTGGATGTGTCTAGGAAACTTCTATGCTTTTGCTTTTGGTCCAGTTGTGCCAACTTCCACTATATGTATTGTCTTTCCCTTCACCAAAGTTGACATTTGTCTATTATCTAGTTAGTTATTTCCCCTCCCTTTCCCTCCCAACCCTAGTAGCCATCAAAAAATGTTTCCTTTTTTTCCTGTGTGTAAACCTTTACTTGAGTTCTTAAAATAGTGGTCGCATACAATATTCGTCCATTTGTGACTGACTTATTTTACTCAGCATAATGCCTTCCAGATTTTAAGTATTTTAAGAAAGTTAATCTGATGATAATGTATAGTATAAACCCCAAAAAACAACCTATAGCTGTCGAGTTGATTCTGACTCATAGTATTCCTATAGGACAGAGTACAACTGCCCCATAGGGTTTCTAAGGCTGTAATCTTTATGGAAGCAGACTGCCACATCTTTCTTCTGCAGAGTGGCTGGTGGGTTTGAACTGTTGACCTTCAGTTAGCAGCTGAGCTCTTAACCACTGTGCCACCAGGACCCTTAATGTGCATTATAGCACAGTGGTAAAAAGCATGAGTGCTGAATCAGAAAAACCACCTTTGCTATTTATTTGCTGTAGAAACTTTACAAGCAGTTAATCCATTCTGGGCCTACGTCCCTTGTTTTTAACACGGAGGTATAAAATAGTAAGAACATCTACCTCTAGGGCTATTGCGAGGAGTAAATAAGATGAAGTATGAAAATATTTGGTATACTCTCTCCTCACTTATCAACATGGTTAGTTTCCAAAGACCAGGTCATTATGTAAATCAGAATTATGGAAAAATGGAGGATGTCCACATCAGATCACAAAATGAAGGATAAGTACATCATTACACAAGGGCCAAATTACATCACTACATAACTGCCAAGTTATATTTTACATAAGTGCTACGCTACATCATTATGTAATTGCCAAGTTATATCATTACATAACTGCCAAGTTACATCACTATGTAACTGCCAAATTATATCATTACATAACTGCCAAACCACTGAGAATCATGACCCAACCAAGTTGACACATAACCTTCAAAGCCAGTGTTACTCTTGCCTCACACCTCTATGTTTGTTACTGCCAGAGGTATGTCGTTAACGTGTAAAATAGTCAGTAAATTTTTTACTATTGTTGCAAGTGTAAAATGTCAGATAACGAGACAGTCGATAAGTGAGAAGGTGTATTACATAAATTCCTTACACGTAATAATCCTTCAGAAAATGTTAGCTAATATCTGAAGAGACTAGAGAGAGCGAGACATGGAAACTATTGTATAATTCAGCTTTGAATTGGCCAGGCAAAAATAACCCCATGATTGTTTTTGCCACATTGTATTGTTTGCTTATATGTCTGACTTGAACTCATTGTAAGCAAGAACCATCTTTAATTAGATCAGTGTAGGATATGTAATGTGCACATACTAAATGCTTGTTGTATACATAATTTAGATATGAACTGAGTTGATGGACATAAACAGAAAGGGATGGGTAAAGGAGACCAGATGAGGAAAGGATGAATTATACTTGAGTGATTGAATCCAATACAGGAAAGGCACAAGGAACAGTAGAGATGATTCCAGGGTCTTGAACCTAGGTAACTGAGAAATTATTATATTATTAAGAGAAGAAAGGAAGTCAGCAAAGAATTGCTTTTGGAGAGAAAATGATGAGTTTGGTTTTATTGAAGTTACTTCAAAGATATTCACTCATTTATTTATTTAATACATATTATTGAGTTTTCATCATGTATAATCAGGTACTTGGTCCAAATATTTATAAATGTAAAATACTGTGTGTCTTTCATTTTTTGCAGCCCACCTTTTTCTTTCTTTAGTTACCTTTTGATTTGCTTTACTGTTGGAGACATGCCCTTTTCTTATGATTTTTTTTTTTTTTATTCCTTCTCTCTTTTTGGTTTTAATATTACAGGAGTCCTGCTCTCCATTAGTCCAGGAATTGCTCTGACACACTCATTGTTCTCTCTTTTATTACCGTGCTTCTCTGTCTTCTCTTCATTGCTCATTTTCTTTCTTTTCCTTTTTCTTACCCTGGTTTAGTCATTGCCTGATACACTGGGGAATCAAGGGTTCTCTGCTGCAATGGTTACGCACTGGATTGACAACAGAAAGGTTGGAGGTTGGAACCCACCCAGCAGCTCCACAGAGAAAGACCAGTCGTTCTGCTCCCGTAAAGATTACAGCCTAGAAAACCCTATGGGGCAGTTCTACTCTGTCTTGTGGGGTCTCTATGAGTTGAATATTGGCTCGACAGCAACAACTATTCCATAGTGCACCCCCTTCTGAAGAGCTGTGTTTCAAGCAGTAAATGAGAAGGGAGTAATTGCAATTTAGTAGGGTTGTGTGTGTGGACATTGTAGTCAGTTTCTCTTGGAGCTTGAACCAATCATGATTCCTTTGGAGCATGCTAATAGTTTGCAGACTTCTGCTTCTGATTACCTAGGATATTTTGGTTATAGCAGGATGAGAGAGGTATGACTCTGTCACACGATTAGTTTTAGATAAAGCCAAGATTTAATGAGACGCACTTTACAGAGAGGCCTGGGGTGGTGCAAACAGTTAATGCATTCTGCTGCTAACCAAAATGTTGAAGCTTCAAGTCCATCCAGAGGCACCTCCGTAGGAAAGCCTGGTAATCTACTTCAGGAAAATCAGGCATGGAAAACGCTATGGAACACATTTCTACTCTGACACATACGGGGTTGCCATGAGTCAAAACTGACTCCAGGGCAACAGGTTTTTGGTATCATGATGGTAGACAAATTGCATTCATGGACCTGATTTTCTATCCTTCCCTGTATGCACTGTTTCTGCAATGTGATGCTGCAGCTCCTTCCATCCAAGGTGGAGTATATTTTGCTGAGCTGTAATCGACTCAATAGTAACTGGTTACTGGTTACTTCACAGAGGAATTTCTATGTAGAAGGGCCTTTGATTTTCAGGTGTGCATTAACTTTGGCCAGCATAAGTTAGATGTGTAGAAAAGAGCAATAGGTCAAGAATCAGAACACTCAGGAACCTTAATTCTGAGAGCTGAATATGGAATCCCCTTTCTTCCCATTTGCTGCTTTACCATGATCTACTGTGAGTGAAATGACATGGAATCGGAACTTGAGTGATTTAGAATTGGCGATGATGGCTGAGTCCTGAGATTTATTTCACTACGCAGTTTATTTATAGATGTTGTTGTTCTTAGATGCCATTGAGTCAGATCCAACTCATAGCACCAGAACAAAACACTGCCCAGTCCTGCACCATCCTCACAATTGCTTCTATGCTTGAGCCTATTGTTGCAACCACCATGTCAATCCACCTTGTTGAGGGTCTTCCTTTCTTCTGTTGAGCCTCTACTTTACCAACCATGATGTCCTTCGCCAGGGACTGGTCCTTCCTGATAACATGTCCGAAGTGTGTGAGATGAAGTCTTGCCATCCTTGATTCTAAGGAGCATTCTATCTGTACTTCTTCCAAGACAGACTTGTTCATTTTTCTGGCAGTCTATGGTATATTCAATATTCTTTGGCACTGAAAATATCATGGCTTGGGTCAGGCACACCTTAGTCCTCAAAGTGACATCTTTGCTTTTTAACACTTTAAAGAGGTCTTTTGCAGCAGATTTGCC
>NW_004443971.1:16758282-16820265 GCF_000243295.1 Trichechus manatus latirostris
TGACTGCTGCTTCCATGGTCATTGATTATAAATCCAAGTAAAATGAGATTCTTGACAACTTCAGTCTTTTCTGTTTATCACCGTGTTGCTTATTGGTCCAGTTGTAGGGATTTTTGTTTTCTTTATGCTGTGGTGTAATCCACACTGAAGGCTGTAGTCTTTGATTTTCATCAGTAGGTGCCTCAAGTCCTCTTCGCTTTCAGCAAGCAAGATTGTGTCACCAGCATATCACAGGTTGTTGATGAGTTTTCCACCAATCCTGATGTCTGTTCTTCTTTATATAGTCTACCTTCACAGATTATTTGCTCAGCATACCGATTGAATAAGTATGGTGAAGGATGCAACTCTGACACACAACTTTTCTGATTTTAAACCATACACTATCCCCTTCTTCTTGGTCTATGTACAGGTTCTACATAAGCACAATTATGTGTTCTGGAATCCGCATTCTTTGAAAGGTTATCAATAATTTGTTATGATCCACACAGTCGAAAGCCTTTGCATACTCAATAAAACACAGGTAAACATTTTTCTGGCATTCTCTGCTTTCAGCCAAGATCCATCTGATATCGTCAGTGATATCCCTTATTCCATGTACTCTACTGAATCTTGCTTGAATTTCTAGCAGTTCCCTGTCAATGTACTGCTGCAACCGCTTTTGAATGACTTTCAGCAAAATTTTACTTGCGTGTGATATTAATGATCTTGTTCGAAATTTCCACATACTGTGTTGGATCACCTTTCTTTGCAATGGGCACAAATATGGATCTCTTCCAGTAGGTTGACCAGGTCTTCCAAATTTCTTGGCGTAGATGAATGAGTGCTTCCACTACTGCATCCATTTGTTGAAACATTTCAGTTGCTATTCCATCAATTCCTGGAGCCTTGTTTCTCGCCAATACCTTCAGTGCAGCTTGGACTTCTTCCTTCAGTGCCATTGGTTCTTGATCATATGCTGCCTCCTGAAATGGTTGAATGTCAGCCAAATCTTTTTGGTACAATGACTCTGTGTATTCCTTCCATCTTCTTTTGATGCTTCCTGCATTGTTTAATATTTTCCCTGTAGATCCTCAATATTGCAACTCGAGGCTTGACTTTTTTCTTTAGTTCTTTCAGCTTGAGAAATGCTGAACGTGTCCTCCCCTTTAGCTTTTCTAACTCCAGATCTTTGCACATTTCATTATATTTTACTTTGTCTTCTCGAGCTGTGCTTTGAAATCTTCTGTTGAGCTCTTTTGCTTCATCATTTCTTCCATTAGCTTTAGCTACTCTATGTTCAAGTGCAAGTTTCAGAGTCTCTTCTGACATCCATTTTGGTCTTTTCTTTCTTTCTCATCTTTTTAGTGACCTTTTGCTTTCTTCCTGTATGATGTCCTTGATGTCTTTCCACAGTTCGTCTGGTCTTCTGTCATTAGTGATCAATGTGTCAAATCTGTTCTTGAGACAGTCTCTAAATTTGGGTGGGATATACACAAGGTTATATTTTGGCTCTCAGGGGCTTGCTGTAATTTTCTTCAGCTTCAACTTGAACTTGCACATGAGCAATTGATGGTGTGTTCTGCAGTTGGCCCCTGACCTTGTTCTGACTGATGATAGTGGGCTCTCTTTCCACAGACGTAGTCGATTTGATTCCTGCATGTTCCAACTGAGGAGGTCCATGTGTGTAGTCGCCATTTATGTTGCTGAAGAAAGGTATTTGTTGTATCTATAATTAGAGTTCTCTCTCTCTTTCTATTTATAGATAACACACATTAAGTATATAAACAAGCCTAGAGTGTAGGAGGAGATATTTAAGTTATTCAAGAGAATAAAATGTTTAGAGGCACTTAAAAAATTCCTCTAAGCATTTCAGAAGCACAATTTATACATGAATGATTGGCCTACTAATGCTATTTAAAAGCTTCTCACTAAACTTATTGTGTAGAAATCTCTACCAGGTGATATTTTCATAGATTAATTTTTGTTGTTTGTACTTGGAATAATTAAAACTGTACTAGAGAATGTTTATCATTCAGATATTTCACAAATTATTCCTCATCCCTAATTAATGAGTTTTTATGGTTAATTTCTATCTTGTTTCAAAAAGCTCCTAAAACAGGATTTCTACAGGAGGTATGTTTACACACACACACACACACACACACACACACACACTATAAACAATATATATATATATATATATGTATATCCTGTTGCTGTCAAGTTGATTCCAACTCATAGTGACCCTATAGGAGAAAGTAAAACTGCCCCATAGGGTTTCCAAGGAGCTGCAGCTGGTGAATTTGAACTGTTGGACTTTTGGTTAGCAGCATAGCTCTTAACTACTGTGCCACCAGGGCTCCATATGTGTATCTATCTATCTATATCTATATAATTTTTTTTTTAAATTGAAGATGGGAATTTCCAAGTTTGTCTCTATTAAGAATCCTTCTCCCTTTTATAAGTTTAAAAAAAATTGAAAATGAAAATACAGAAAATTATTTTTGGCAGATTGGATTATTTTTTCCACTTCTTCACTCTCTCCCAGTTATGGGTTATACATCCTAGTCTTTGCTGGGTAACTTTGCAGTCCCTCCTTCTAGAGTATACAGAAGATACTTTCTTAACTCATTGACTTGCTTTGGCCAATGGAATCTTATTTTTATTGAGAAGTAATTCAAATACCATTAAATTCACCATTTTTAAACTGTACAATTTGGTAATTTTTAGTCTATTCATAAAGTTATGCAACCATTCCCACTGTCTAATTCCAGGACATTTTCATCACCCCCCAAAAACCTCATACTTGTTGGAGTCAGCCCTCATCCCTGCCGCCCACCTCAGCCCCTGGCAAACACTAATCTATTCCCTGTCTCTATGGATTTGCCTATTCTAGACATTTCATAAAAATGGAATCATACAGTATGTGACTTTCTGTTTCTGGCTTGTTTCACTTAGCACAATGTTTTCAAGGTTCATCCATGTTGTAGCATATATTGGTACTTCATTCCTTCTTATGACTGAATATTTCCTTGCATGGATATACCACATTTTCTTTATCCATTCGTCAGTTGGTGGATATTTGGGTTGTTCCCACTATTTAGTTATTATGAATAATGCTGTTCTGAACATTTGCATACAAGTTTCTGTTTGGACATATGCTTGTAATTCTCTTGAGTACATACCTCGAAGTAGAATTGTGGGCCATATGTTAACTCAGTGTTTAACATTTTGAGGAACTGCGAAACTATTATCCAAAGCAACTGCACTGTTTTACATTCCCACCAGTAATGTATGAGGGTTCCAATTTCTCTACATCCTCACCAACACTTGACATTGTTCATCTTTTTGATTATAGGTATTCTAGTGGTTGTGAAGAACTGTGACATTGTGGTTTTGATTTACGTTCCTTAATGAGGGCACACAACAACAACAGTGACTAACAATGTTGAGCATCTTTTCACGTACTGGCCAAAAGAATCCTGATGGCTTGATGTGAACAGAGGTTTTAAATCTTCCTGTGTGATTTGACTTGGCTTCTTGTGTTCTGCCACCTGGCATGAGAAAAACATGCGTCGTGTAGCTTCCAGTCCAGAAAGAATTAGGAGACATGTGGAGCAGACCTGAACCCAACCCACAGTCTACAGCCAAGACCAGCTAGTCCTAAGCTCCTCGAACAAGAAAAACAACTATCTGTTGTTGTACACCACTGAGATTTGGGAGTTGTAATGCAGCATTGGTGGCGCAGTGGTTAAGAGCTCAGCTGCTAACCATAAGCTTGGAAGTTCAAATCCACCAGCTGATACTTGGAAGCCCTATGGGGTAGTTCAACTCTGTCCTATAGGGTCGCTATGAGTCAGAACTGATTTGATGTCACCTAACCACAACAGTGGAGCATTAGGGCAACAATAGCTAACTAATATACTATTTAAAAAATTATAAAGAAAAACCTCCGTAACCTCTTCTCAGATGAAGAAAAAGAATAATGCCAATAAGTTGGAAGCCTTTGCATGCCCCTCACCAATCACTTCTCCCTTTGGTGATCCCGAAACAATTCGTAACCATCTCTAAGCAATACACAGTGGTTTAATTTTGCCTTCATGTAAATTGTATCATACTATATGTATTCTTCCTTAATTTGCTTTTTTCTTTCAACATTATGTTTTTGTGCTTGGGCAGTGTTGATGTGTACAGCTGCAGTTCATTTATTTTTATTGTTCTATTCCATTGTATAAATAAACTATAATTTATGAAGTTTATGACCTTAGTTTATGGACATTTGGATTTTTTTTCTCCTATTTTTTTGGCTATTACAAACAATGCTCCTGTGAACAGTCTTGTACATTCAAGAAGGAGCGTGGTGCAAGAGTTTCTCTGGATATACACCTAGGACTGAAGTTGCCAGGTCAAAGAGCATATGCATTGTCACATTCACTAGGTAATGCCAGACTGTTTTCCAAAGTGATTGCCCTAAATCACACTCCTATCAGCACCACTTGTGAGTTCCTGTTGCCTCTCATACTGACCAGTGCTTGGTGTTGTTAGGAATTTAAATTTTTGCCACTTTGGTGGATGTATGATAGAATCTCATTGTGGTTTATTTTACATTTCCCTTATTACTGTTCAATGTAAACATCTTTTAAATATATTTTCATGTTCTCTTTTGTCAAATGCCCGTTCAAGTATTTTTACCAAATTTCCAGTTAGGTATTTTGTCTTTGTCTCATTAATTTGGGGGATTTTTTTTTTTAAATTGTGTTTCAGGTGAAAGTTTACAGCTCAGGTCAATTTCTCATACAAAAATTCATACACATATTGTTATGTAACACTACTTGCAATCCCTTTAATGTGACAGCACACTCTCCCTTTCCACCCTGGGTTTCCCATGTCCATCCAACCAGCTCCTGTCCCCTTCTGCCTTCCCATCCTGCCTCTGGACAGAAGCTGCCCGTTTAGTCTCCTGTATCTATTTGAGCTAAGAAGTACACTCTTCACAAATGTTACTTTACATTTTATAGTCCAGTCTAATCTTTGTCTGAAGAGTTGGCTTCGGAAATGGTTTTAGTTCTGGGTGAACAGAGCATCCAGGAGCCTTGTCTCTGAGGGTTCCTCCAGTCTCAGTCAGATCATTAAGTCTGGTCTTTTTACCCGAATTTGAGTTCTGCACCCCACTTTTCTCCTGCTCCATCAGGGACTCTCTGTTGTGTTCCCTGTCAGGGTGGTCATTGGTGGTAGCTGGACACCATCTAGTTCTTTTGGTCTCAGGCTGATGGAGTCTCTGGTTTATGTGGCCCTTTTGTCTCCTGGGCTAATATTTTCCTTTTGTCTTTGGTGTTCTTCATTCTCCTTTGCTCCAGGTGGGTTGGGACCAATTGATACATATTAGATGGCCACTCGCAAGCTTTTAAGACCCCAGACAGCGCTCACCAAAGTGGGATGCAGAACATTTTCTTAATAAACTTTGTTATGCCAATTGACCTAGATGTCCCCTGAAACCATGGTCTCCAGACCCCAGCCCCTGCTACTCTGTTCCTCAAAGTGTTTGGTCGGTTCAGGAAACTTCTTAGCTTTTAGTTTAGTCCAGTCGTGCTGAATTCCCCTGTATTGTGTGTTGTACTTCCCTTCACGTAAGATAATTCTTGTCTATTATCTAGTTAATGAATTCCCCTCTCCCTCCTTCCCCACCCTTGAAACCATCAAAGAATGATTTGTTCTGTGTTTAAAACTTTTCTTGAGTTTTTATGATAGTAGTCTTATACAATATTTGTCCTTTTGTGAATGACTATTTTCACTAGCATAATGCCTTCCAGCTTCATCCATGTTGTGAGATGTTTTGGGGATTCATCATTGTTCTTTATCATTGGACAGTATTCCATTGTGTGTATGTACCATAATTTGTTTATCCATTCATCTGCTGATGGGCACCTAGGTTGTTTCCATCTTTTTGCAATTGTGAACAGTGCTGCAATGAACATGGGTGTGTATATATCTATTCCTGTGATGGCTCTTAGTTCTCTAGGATATATTTCAAGGAGTGGGATTGCTGGATCATATGGTACTTCTATTTCTAGCTTTTTCATGAAGCACCAAATCGATTTCCAAAGTGATTGTACCATTTTACATTCCCACCAACAGTGTATAAGTGTTCTAGTCTCCCAACAACCTCTCCATCATTTATTATTTTGTGTTTTCTGGATTAGTGCTAGCCTTATTGGGGTGAGATGCTATCTCATTGTAGTTTTGATTTGCATTTCTCTAATAGCTAATGATCATAACCGTTTCCTCATATATCTTTTTAGCCACCTGAATGTCTTCTTTGGTGAAGTGTCTATTCATATCCTTTGCCCATTTTTTAATTGGGTTATTTGTCTTTTTGTTGTTGAGGTTTTGCAGTTTCTTGTAGATTTTAGAGATCGAACCTTGATTGGATATATCATAGCCAAAATTTTTTTCTCAATCTCTAGGTTGTCTTTTTATTCTTTTGGTGAAGTCTTTTGATGAGCATAAGTGTTTGATTTTTAGGAGCTCCCAGTTATCTAGTTGCTCTTCTGGTGTTTGTGCATTGTTACTTACGTTTTGTATTCTGTTTATGCCATGTATTAGGGCTCCTAGCATTGTCCCTGTTTTTTCTTCCATGATCTTTATCGTTTTCGATTTTATATTTAGGTCTTGATCCATTTTGAATTAGTTTTTGTATGTGGTGTGAGGTATGGGTCTTGTTTCATTTTTTTTGCAGATGGATATCCAGTTATGCCAGCACCATTTGTTAAGGAGACTGTCTTTTCTCCATTTAATAGACTTTGGGCCTTTGTCAAAAGTCACCTGTTCATAGGTGGATGAATTTACATCTGGATTCTCAGTTCTGTTCCTTTGGTCTATGTATCTGTTGTTGTACCAGTACCAGGCTGTTTTGACAACGTGGGTGCATAACAGGCTAAAATCAGGTAGTGTGAGGCCCCTCACTTTGTTCTTCTTCTTCAGTAATGCTTTATTTATCCAGGACCTCTTCTCCTCCCATCTGAAGTTAATGATTTATTTCTCATTAAAAAATGTCATTGGAATTTGGATCAAGATTGCATTGTATCTGTAGATCACATTGGGTAGAACAGACATTTTCACAATGTTGAGTCTTCCTATCCATGAGCAAGGTATGTTTTCCCACTTATGTAGGTCTCTTTTGGTTTCTTGCAGTAGTGTCTCGTAGTTTTCTTTGTCTAGGTCTTTTACTTCTCTAGTTAGATTTATTCCTAAGTATTTTATCTTCTTGGGGGCTATTGTAAATGGTATTGATTTGGTGATTTCCTCTTTGAAGTTCTCTTTGTTGGTGTAGAGGAATCCAACTGATTTTTGTATATTTATCTTGTATTCTGAAACTTTGTTGAAATCTTCTATCAGCTCCAGTAGTTTTCTTGTAGATTCTTTGGGTTTTTCTGTGTATAAGATCATATCATCTGCAAATAGAGATGCTTCTACTTCTTCCTTACCAATCTGGATACGATTTATTTCTTTTCTAGCTTATTGCTCTGGCTAGGACCTCCAGCACAATGTTGAATAAGAGTGGTGATAAAGGGCATCCTTGTCTAGTTCCTATTTTCAAGGGGAATGCTTTCAGACTCTCTCCATTTAGGATGATGTTGGCTGTTGGCTTTGTATAAATGCCCTTAATTATGTTGAGGAATTTCCCTTCTATTGTTACTTTGCTGAGAGTTTCTATCATGCATGGATGTTGAACTTTGTCAAATGGCTTTTCTGCATCAATTGATAAGATCATGTGGTGGTTCTTATCTTTTTGCTTGTCCTTAGCTGCTCTTAAAATTCTCTCTTTGTCTTTAGTTTTGGCAACTTTGATTAGAATATGTCTTGGTGACTTTCTTTTGGGATGTACCTTGTGTGGGGTTCGATGAGCTTCTTGGATAGACATCTTTTCATTGTTCATGATATCAGGGAAGTTTTCTGCCAACAAATCTCCAATAATTCTCTCTGTTTTTTTCTGTTGTCTCCCCCTGTTCTGGTATCGCAATCACTTGTAGGTTATTCCTCTTGTTATAGTCCCACATAATTCTTAGGGTTTCTTCATTTTTTCAAAATTCTTTTATCTGATTTTTTTCCTCAAATAAACTGGTGTCAAATGCTTTACCTTCAGTCTCACTAATTCTGACTTCGATTACCTCAATTCTACTCCTATGACTTTCTATTGAGTTGTCTAATTCTGAAATTCTATTGTTAATCTTTTGGATTTCTGTCTCCTGTCTCTCTATGGATTCTTGAAGCCTGTTAAATTTGTCATTTTACTCTTGTATAACCTTCTTAAATTCCTCTATTGATTTGTCTATGTGTTCCTTGGCTTGGTCTGTGTTTTGCCTGATCTCTCGAAGATGTCTGCATATTAATCTTTTGAATTCTACCTCCAGTAATTTTCAAGACCTTATCTTCCTCTGGGAGGTTTCCCGGTTCTTTATCTTGGTAGCTCGCTGAAGTCATCATGGTCTGTCTGTTTATGTGATTTGATACTGACTATTGTCTCCGAGCCAACAGTAAGTTATTGTCTTAGGCTGGGTTCTCTAGAGAAGCAAAATCAGTAAAGTGTATAAATATATATACATAGAGAGAGATTGTATCAAGGAAACAGCTCACATGATTGGAGAGGTTAGAACGTCCCAAGTCCATGGATCAGGGTAGAGGCCTCTCCCAAGTCACACAGCCACAGAAGCTGGCAAGCCCAAGATTGGCAGGTTGGAGAGCAGGGCTCCCGCTCACAGGCTGTGCAGATCGATGAATCCCAGATTCGGCAGATAAGCTCAAGTCCCAAGAACGGGAGATGAGACGACAGGAAGCAGTCGCAGGATCCAGAGAGAGCAAAAAGCCAGAATGTCTGCTTATATACAGATGCGGGCCACACCGCCAAGGAGACTCCCTTTCATCTGATTGGCTACTCACAATATATTCAATCATGGGGGTGATTACATGAAAACACTGAGACTCATGGTCCAGCCAAGTTGACAGACAATCTTAACCATCACAGTTATTATGTTTATTTATTTTATGTTTGTTGATGTGTTCTTGCTTCTTGTTTTGTTTTGTTTAATATGCCCAAATAGGCTGGTAGTGTGAGCTACTTTGATTGTTAGCATCTTTGAAGCTCTCATGTCCTGTCACCAGGTGGTTAGAGCTGCTACTACGTATGAGAGCCCAAGAGTCCATTTACTTTTCTTGTGTGAATTCAGCTCAGGTGTCCAGGTCATTGGTCACCGAGTGTGTGGTACAGGCTCTCGCCTACAATCTTAGATAGACAGGGCTACGTAGGGGTGACTGGAGCAGGCACAGGTATCTGGCTGCAGTGGTGGGTTACGTGCTGAGCAAGTTAGGGGGCTGACAGCTGTCCCTGAGTGCCTGGGTGGAAAGCATGTCCCTGTTCCCTAGAGCGCATAGGTGGGTGGGTTTTGCAGCCAGACTTTGGACACCCGGTGCTGTTGACTGTAAGGACTGGGAGGCACCACTTATTTTCAGACCCTTGTCGTGGGTGGCTAGGTGGAGTGGGTGGAGCCACTAGTCCTCAGGCCCCTGATGTGGGTAGGTAAGGACCGTGCTTAATGGGCAGGGAGGTGTCAAATATCAAGAATCTGCCACTCTCCCTTAGCTGTTGCAGTTGAAAATAGGCTTCAGGTATATACCTTATTGTATTACGCTAATGAGGGCCTATGCTGCTGAAATGGGTGTACACGGGTCTGGGCAGGGGTGAAAGGCATTCAGACTCCATGGACCCCTTATGCCTGTGCCTAGGCAAAGGGGCTGTGGCTGCCCTGAGTTCCCAGCTTAGGGTGAGCTGGCAGACTATTTTTTCCTGTTTGTTATTTGTTAATTTATTCATTCTCCAAAGCTGGGAGAATGGCTCAGGTGCGTGACTGGTCCCACTTCTGGCCCAGAAAGCGTGGCAATCGCTGAAGCAAGACCAGGACTGGAGCAGTGTGGGGAGGGGGCAATTGAAGGGGAAACAGGTATTTCCTAAAGACGGAAGGGTTATTTTAATCCCAGGCAATAGGTTAGACGCTTGCATTTAGCTTTGGCGGATCAGCGCCGCTTCCCCCTGGCTCCTGAGGCTTGTGCAGACTCTCTGCTGCTCAGTTTCTCCCAATGTGTAAAATGCGTCCCGAGCATTACTGCTTCCCTCAGCCCACATGCACCGCCTGATGCAGCCTGCAGGGTGCTAACCAGGTCAGGTCTGGCAAATCCTTGCTGCTTCCGAACTGTCTCTCCCTCCACCTGCCTCTCAGTCTAACTCTTCAACTTTGTCTTTGATGTTCAGGGCTCCTAGATTGTCATATATAATCAATTCACTTGTTTTTTTGGGTCTTCATTATAAGAGAGACCACAGGAAGCATCTGACTACTCTGCCGTCTTGGCCCCGCCCTCTGGAGGAATTTTTTGTATTGCCTGTATGCTAATCCTTTGTTATAAGTGTTGCCTATTGTAGCTTGTATTTTTAACTCTCTTTATGGCATCTTACTGATGAACATAACACATAACTTTTTTTATTTCAGCAAATATTTATTGAGCACCTAATATGGAATAGGAACTCTTCTATGTACCAGGAATAAGTGAAGAAAACAGACCCATTTTCTGCTTATATCCTAGTAGAGTAACACAGACAATAAAAAGTGTAATAAGTAAGTAGATTATGTAGCATGTCAGCAACTTATATGTTGAATCTATTGTGGAAATAAAAAATCCTAAACTTTGACAAAATGCTTATAGTCCTCTCTCTTTCCTCACCTTGGCCTACTTCAGACTTGCCATATACAGTGAAAAGGAGGGTGTCTTCAGGTTTTTCTTTCTTCCCATAAGTCCCTTGCTCCCCACTCTCTTGGCTGCCTCTGGTTCTCCTCAAGTTGAAGAGACAAGAACGAAAGGTCAGTGGGAAGAGCAGGCCTTCCTGGAATGTCTTGAGGTGATATCCACAAGTTTAGCATGAGTTTGAAGCCAATTTTTACCTTATAGAGACGAGTTTTTAGTGTTTTTAAAGATGCTAAGGTCAGATTCATCCATCCATCCGTTCATTTAACAATCATTTATTGAATAGGTAATATGTGTTATTTTCCATTTTTCTCTATAGCATTCATCTAAAATCATATTACAGGCAGTCCCAGCTTTAAGAATGAGTTCCTTTCCTAAGTCTGTCTTTAAGTCGAATTTGTACATAAGTTGGAGCAGTTAGATACATTCATATCTAACTTCAATTAGCCAATTGTTTGTCTCAGTATATAGCGTACCTTTCTATGCATAAAAAACATTAAAGAAACACTTCCAGATGCACTAAAACATCTTTAACACAATAATATAGTAATAATAATATTAAGGTTTTGATGTGTGTTGTAAAGTAGTGCCCGTTTGTTATTACACACCATTGTATGTACCTCAAATTTTTAATATAATAAATTTTACGGAGGTTAGTTCGTAAATGCAGTTTGTATGTAAGTCAGACGTTCATAACTGGGGGACTGCCTGTATTTATTTATTTGTTTAGTATATTTAACTTGTCTGCTATCTGTATCTCCCACTAGAATGTAAGCTGTTTAATGGCAGGCAATTTATCTGTGTATTCACTACTGTATCCACAGAGTCTAGAACAGTGTCTGGTACATAATAAATGTTCAGTAATTACCTAACGAGTAAATATAGCTGAGATTTTGAACCTAGGAAGTAGGGGCAATGATGGTAGCTTGAAACCATTTTTGAAGGCTCATAATAAAATAGATTTTTGTCTTCACCTTTTCGTAGTATAAATAATCTCCAGACTTCTAGTTCACATGCATGGACTCTATTTTATAAATTCAGCAAAATTGTTTTGGTTTTTGTTGCTTGAAACCCTTTACAATTCCTTTTTCTTAAATTCTGTAATGAAAAACTGTATTATCATTCATAAGAACTAAAGAATATCTGCAATGGTTAATGAGCTACTTTAGAAAGTAAGTGACTTAGAAATGGACAATTTTGTTTTTGTTATCGTTTAGAGTCTCATTTTCTTGTATCCACAGGGCCTCTTGCTTCCGTTTCAACTTTCTCTTTTAGTCAAACCTATAATCATCTCGAACAATAGTTTTCACCACCCCCCCTTTTTTAAAATAAACAAAACCTCACGGAAAAGCCCAATATATATCCCAGAAGTGGAGGTGCCCTGGTGGAGCGGGGGTGGGGAGCTCAGCGCTCTACTGGAAATCCAGCAATGTCACTATTTGTAGTCATTCAGCCCAGCGCAGTACATGACAATAAATAAGCTATGACAGGTTCAACACAGTTATTTCCTCAACAATTACATACTGGAGGCCTCAGAAAATGACTGCTGAGCCGTATGCTCATTTGAAACAGTATTGGGGACAGGAAAGAAAACGGAATCAATGCAGAGAACAAGGGAAAGTGATTTGCACTTCGTCTTCTGAAATACTCTGTTTTTCTTGGGCGTTTTAATCTGACCACAGGCAGAAAGGTGATCATTAGAGTAAGTCTGTATCTCCTTTTTTTAAATGCTCCATTACACTGTACATGGTAATAATTGGTACTCGCATGAACACTATCCCTGGAAATGAAGGAGATTAAATTGGGTCCCAGGCAGCACTGGCTTCTGTAAGATGCTCCTGGGAGAAGCAAAGGCTGGATGTAATAGTGATTCTTGTCCTAGGGACTGTCGGGACTCAGTCCCCTAGAGTGGGGAAGGGGCTCAAATCATGTAATGTACAGAAAAGTATTTCATAAAGTTCTAAACGAACATGAGCTTTTATTTTGTATTAAAAAAAAACAAAAAACTGTTGTCGTCGAGTCAATTCTGACTCATAGCGACCCTGTATGACAGAGTAGGACTGCCCCATAGGGTTTCCAAGGAGCAGGTGGTGAATTTAAACTACCAGCCTTTTGGTTAGGAGCCTGAGCTCTTAACCACTGCACCACCGGGGCTCCTTACTGTGTACGCACTTGGAAGTTATTTGTAAGTGAGGCATAAAGTCATTTTGTGAAGGGCCACTGTACGCAAAAGACTATCCTAGGAGAATTGGGAAACTGAGGTTCTGAGAGGTTGAGCAGGGCGCCTAGTGTTTCTCAGCTCCAGGTGGTGGAGCTGGTATTAGAACACGGTCTCTGCACTCCCACACACAGCTCTTTACAGTATCCAAGAGCCCTGGTGGCGCAATGTTTAAGCACTTGGCTGCTAACCAACAGGTTGGAGGTTCAAACCTACCTTGCAGCTCTGCGGGAGAAAGACCTGGCCATCTGCTTTCGTAAAAATTACAGCCTAGAGAGCCCTGTGGAGCAGTTCTGCTCTGTCACATGGGGTGACTATGAGTCCAAATCAACTTGATGGCAACTAACGACAACCTCAGAGGAGATAGAAGTGTTTTTAAAGTTACACCACACTATGCCCTGTTTAATAGGCACAGTCCAGGCATTTGGATCTTGCCTGTGACTGTCCTTGTTGTTCGGTGCCGTCAAGTCAATTTCAACTCATAGCAACCCCAGGTATCAGAGTAGAACTGCCCCATAGGATTTTCTACACTATAATCCTTATGGGAGCAGATCGCCAAGTCTTTCTCCTGTGGAGAGCCTGGTGGGGTTTGAACTGCCCACCTTTGAGTTAGCAGCCCAACACTTAACCATTTATGTTCTTGGGACTAGTCCTGGATAGATGCATCTCAATTGCCTTTCCTATCTCATGAGAATTTTATAATATATAAATGAAAACCACGTTGGGCAAAAATGAGAGGCTATACAAGTGAGTTTGAGAAATTGCTGATACATTTAAAATTCATGAAATTTAGGACTAAAGCTTGAAAATGATTCTATTAGTTAAATATTCAATGTGGTATAAGAAATCTTGTGGTTTAATACCCACATCAAAGGAAATGCCTGTGTTATTCTAAATTAACTTTTGGCTAAGAACACATATAGCAAAAAATTAAAGCTCAATTTTCAGTATGTATGCAGAATTGCTAATCAGTATAGATATATACTATGTATGCAGAATTGCTAATCAGTATAGATATATACACTTTAAGAAATATCATAAGTCATGTAGTCTTGATTTCCTGATATTTCAGGCAAGAAAACTGTTTTCTACTTTTTTTGCAGCGATTTCTATACACTATTCAATACCCTATAGTAATTTATGTGAAATAAATTTTTTAAAGGTTATTAACTTTATCTGCCAAAATTGATACGGACGCTAATTGCTAACATTTAATGAGTGCTTACTATGTAAGTACGTCCTTACTATGTACACGCTTCATGCGGATTGTCTGACTGAATCTTTACCCCCATGAGGTACTTGGTATGATCTTTCCCATTTTACAGATGAAGAAACTGAGAGGTCCTCAAGCTAGTAAAGATGAGAGTCTGGAACTGGACCTGGCATTCTGATTCCAGAGGCCATGTTCTTATCATACCACGTATCTCTATTATCGTTGTGTGATGAGCTAATACTAAAAAATTATCGCGCAACAAAAACACTACTCCAAGAAAGATACAAGTAGGAAATAGGCTAACGTTTACTCCTGTTTGTTATCTTTTTCTAGGTCAATGATGGCTCATCCTCTAATTCTTTTGTGTTCTCCTTGAGGTTTTCTATCCCCATAGGATATCATCCCTCAAAGCAGAATATTGCTGGACGTGGGGTTCTGCTTTGGGCACCACCAAAAAAGCTGAAGTTTTCTATAAAGTGGATCTTTTCTTTTTTGGGAGGGCCATGATTTCTCCTGAAGTAAGGCACAATGGTGTCACTGGTGGGTGAATGGGTCCCCTGTCGCCTCAGCTGTGCCCTCTGTGGAGAGAGAAATGAGGATGCAGCTGCCAACCAACATAAGAGGAGGCAACGAAAGCACAGTCTGGACTGTTGCTTGGTAGCTCTGCGGTATGCAGAAAGGTGCAAGTATGGGCGATATCAGGGGCAGAGGGGAGGAAGTAGACTATTATATTTCTGTGGAAGCAGATTGAGCCACAGAGCCGACGATCTTTGGCAGCAGGAAATTGGACATTATTTCTGGAGAGAATTTCCTGCCCCAAAAGGAAGAATTTATCTACTTCACACATTTCCCTACTTACACTAAGGGTTTCCTAAGAAAGAAACACTCTCGCGTATGGCTCCATGCATTTCTCCTTGGCCAGGGCCTGTGATAGGAGCTACTCTCCAGGAAGTCCTGGGGGGAAACTCCCAAGACAGGAGGGAGGGGTTTTATCCTTTAATAAACATTCTCACACCTCTCATTTATCACCCCACCCCAAGGATTTGTCTTTAAGCTAATTGTCCACTAATTTTTATTGGGCCCTGACTTATAGGGCTGAATGGGGTCTCCCAAAGTTCATAAACATTACCAGCTACGCTAACCTTGTTATTACTTGCTGTCAAGTTGGCTCCAACTCATGGCGATCGCATGTACAACAGAAGGAAACTTTGCCTGATCCTGTACCTTCTTCACGATTGTTGGTATGCTTGAGTCCACTGTTGCAGCCATTGAGTGTTTGGAGTGCCCTCTAACCTAGGGGCCTCATCTTCCAGCACTATATCAGACAACATTCTGTTGTGATCCTTAGAGTTTTCATTGGCTAATTTTCGGAAGTAGACTGTCAGGCCTTTCTTCCTAGTCTGTCTTACTCTGGAAGCTCCAC
This sequence comes from Trichechus manatus latirostris, assembly GCF_000243295.1. Classification (NCBI taxonomy): domain Eukaryota; kingdom Metazoa; phylum Chordata; class Mammalia; order Sirenia; family Trichechidae; genus Trichechus; species Trichechus manatus. The sequence continues at coordinate 16,773,907 of NW_004443971.1, forward strand.
TGAAACCTGTTCACCATCAGTGATGCTGGTAGTATTTGAAATACTGGTACCATGGCTTCCAGCATCATAGCAACATGCAGGCCACCACAGTATGACAAACTACATTAACCTAATCCCCTACAAATCTCTTTGCAAAGGTTTGAGTTAAGCCGTTGATCCAGAGCAAGGAATTCAGTACAAAGGCAGGATGATAGTAGAAGGCATCACATTTCATATACTAAGGTGGCTCTTTGAAATAATATTTTAATAAGGGTATTTTTTTATTTTACCCCCAAATACGCTTTTTAAAAAGGACATGGAAGTTCCTATGCCCTTTGCAAACTTACTTTCTTAATCTCATTCTTCTTCTTTTCCTTTGCTTTAAACAACTGTTTCTCCTCGATCTTTCATACAGACAGATGGTCTCCGTTATGTACAGTAGCTTCTATCCTCTGTGTTGCTATGCAACAAAATGCATCCTATCTGCGTCCTTTCTCTGTTGTATCCCGTTTCCGTTCAACAACTCAAAATAACTAGCCGAGTGCTTCAACATGCTACTTCCTCCTTTCTGCAGAGTTGAATATCTATCAAGTATCTTCCTGGGCTTCCTATCTCTTCCTGTTACAGCCTTGAAAAAAATGTGTTTGCCCCAAATTGATTTTCCTCATCACTTCCTATTTACATCAACCCACTCAGTGCTAAGGCAAGCAAAACATACATCAATGAGTCATGCAGCTGTTGGCACACAGGGAAAAAAAACGTGTCAGCCAATTGTGTGATGTTTGAAACCAAGATTTTTTATTGTTGTCAGGTGTGGGGTTCCTGTTTGTCCTTTTTTCCGTGGCTTTGTTTCCCAATAAATAAGAGAATGTAAAAACAAACAAACATAAAAACAACTCTTTTCTCATTTCTGAGCTTATGAGAAAGGATGATACACTTGACAATTCTTGCCAAATAGGAGGCAAGCAAAATATGTGAAAATAGCCTTCTGCATTTTGAAGATAAGAAGCTCAGAATTTAAAGAGACCCACCCCCTCCAAATCAGAAAAAAAAAGTCTTTCTTAAGACTGTAGGTCATTTTGAGTTTCTCTCTTTCTTGTTTAACCCCTAGGAAATCAGAGCCATTTATGGAGTCTTTCAAAACTCATTTCATGCCCTCTTAATTCATGCCATTTTTCTTATCCACAGCTGTTACAAATCTCAGATAATTACCAGACTAAAGTTGACCCAACTAAGTAATCAGTGGATGTGAGATGGGGGAGGGTGGAAGCATTTTGGGGAAAATATAGTTATCACTCTTTGCTCTTTAGTGATTTCAAATTCCAATTTCTAAAGAAAACTCTAATGTCAAGTGGAAAAGCAAGTATGTATTTGGAAATTCAGAAAAGAAATGTGATTCATATTGATGTTACATTCTCAGTTCAAAAACGAAGTTGCTTTGGCATTGCCTGATTCGAAATGAGGTGTAAAACTCAGAACGGAATTCCTTATGATGCTGTATAAACCAAAAAATACCAAACCCATTGCTATTGAGTCGATTCCAACTCATGGCTACCTCATGTGTTAACAGAGTAGAACTACACATAGGATTTTCTTGGCTGTAATCTTTACAGGAAACCCTGGTGGTGCAGTGGTTAAGAGTATGGCTACTAACCAAAAGGTCAGCAGTTTGAATCCAACAGCTGCTCCTTAGAAACCTTATGGGGTAGTTCTACTCTGTCCTGTAGGACCGCTATCAGTTGGAATTGACTCAACAGCAAAGGATTTGGTTTTTAGGTTTTGGTTATTTTTACAGTATCAGATTGTCAGGACTTTCTTTCACAGTAGAAACCCTGGTGGCGTAGTGGTTAAGTGTTATAGCTGCTGACCAAAAGGTCAGCAGTTCGAACCCACCAGGTGCTCCTTGGAAACTCTATGGGGCAGTTCTACTCTGTCCTATAGGGTCGCTATGAGTCGGAATTGACTCGACAGCAACAGGTTTGGTTTGGTTTTTTTGGTTCTTTCACAGTGCTACTGGGTGGATTTGAACCACCAACTTTCAGTCAGTAGCCGAGAGCAAGCTGTTTGTGCCACCCAAAACCCATTGCCGTTGAGTCAATTCTAACTCATAGTGACCCTATAGGACAGAGTAGAACTGCCTCATAAGGTTTCCAAGGCTGTATTCTTAATGGAAGCAAACTGCCACATCTTTCTCCCGTGGAGCCGCTAGTGGGTTCAAACCACTGACCTTTCAGTTAGCAGCCAAGCACTTAACCACTGAGCCACCAGGGCTCCTTTGCACCACCCAGGGACCTATGTTGTTGCTAGGTGCCATCGAGTCGGTTTTGACTCATAGTGACTGTATGTGCAACAGAATGAAACACTGCCCAGTCCTGCACCATCCTTACAATCGTTGCTATGTTTGAGCCCCTTGTTGCAGCCACTGTGTCAATCCATCTCAATCTATCCTCTTTTTTGCTGACCCTCTACTTTGCCAAGCATAATATCCTTCTCCAGTGACCTATCCCTCCTGATAACATGGCCAAAGTACATGAGATGAAGTCTCACCATCCTAGCTTCCAAGGAGCACTCTGGCTGTACCTTTTCCAAGACAGATTTGTTTGTTCTCCTAACAGTCCATGGTATATTCAATATTCTTCGCCAACACCAGAATTCAAAGGCATCTGTTCTTCTTTGGTCTTCCTCATTCATTGTCCAGCTTTCACATGCATATGAGGTGATTAAAAACACCATGGCTTGGGTCAGGCGCACCTTAGTCCTCAAAGTGAGGTTTTTGTTTTTGAACACTTTAAAGGGGTCTTTTGCTGAAGATGTGCCCAATGCAATATGTTGTTTGATTTCTTGACTGCTGCTTTCATGAGCATTGATTGTGAATCCAAGTAAAATGAAATCCTTAACAATGTCAATATTTTCCCCATTTATCATGATATTGCTTATTAGTCCAGATGTTGCTTGTAGGTCCAACCAAAACCAAACCCGTTGCTGTCAAGTCGATTCTGACTCATATCAACCCTATGAGACAGAGTAGAGCTGCCCCATAGGGTTTCCAAAGAGTGGCTGGTGTATTCAAACTGCCGACCTTTTGGTTAGCAGCCTGAACTCTCAACCACTGTGCCACTAGGGCTAACTTATAGGTCCAGGGACCTATAATTACTGTAAATTAAATAAAAGTTTTCAATTTCCTTGAATTTTCGAGAATTTATGTGTACTCTTTAAATGTGGGCACATAGATCTTCTGGGGCATTATGGTGCCCCAGGCTCGTATTCCCTGTCGAGCAGTTGTCCATTTCCTTGCATTGGCTGTGGTGAGTGCACTTTACTTCCATCCACATTGTTTCTCTGCCTGATTTTGCTAAATATGTGTTGACCTCTTGCCTAAAGAAAGTTCCAACAGCACGTTGATGGTTATCAGAACAAATGATAATTGTGGCCAGGTCCCCTACCACACTGTTTATGTAGTTACTCAGAATGCTGCAAATTATTTTTTAGACCTTACTACTTGTTGCGAGACCACAAGAGCATTTAAGTAACGTTGAGGACCTGAGTTTCCCAGCACTACTTATTCGTGGTTACTGTGGTCTCTGGTTACCGACAGGGCTTATCAGTATTGCCACAATACCAGCTGGACCTATTGAATACTCTGGATATATTACGAGTTTGAGACAGAACAAAATGAAGCATTGACTTAGAGGGCAGTGATGTCAGATTGGACCTTGAGGAGATAGGCTTTAGGGTGGAGGTGTGTCTTTGTCTTTATAAATTAAATTTAAAAAAATTAAGAAATATAAATTAATGTGAATCACACATTCTGTGAATTTTCAAATACATGCGTGCTTTTCTACGTGACATTAGATTTTTCTTTAGATATTGGAATTCAAATTGCTAAAGAGCAAGGAGTGATACATAGGATGGTTTATGACAACCTGGCTTTGCGGAAGATTCTGAAGTTGTTTGCTAGGTAAGGTGCTGGTGTTCTTTGGTCATATAAAAAAGGAAAAGTAAATGGAAGATTGGTAATGTGCGTGCTTTAAGATCGTGTGTATTTGGTGGGGAGAAGTAGACATCAAAAATTAAAAAAAACAAAAACAATTTTAGCCCATTCCTCACCATGTGCGCAAAAAATGCTACCTTACATTTCAGTTTTCCTTGTCTGTGGTTTTTGGAAAAAAATATTAGGTAATATAACTCTTTTCTACTGGATATTTAAAATACTAAAAACTATGTTTAAGGGATTTTAATACTATGAACTTTTTCAGATCTCCAGATCTCTTTTTATCTTGTGCTTGAGGTGTCTCTTGTTCTCTGATCTGTATCACACTCAGGGAAAATAAATAACAGATTCAAGTAAAAAAGAGCCTCTGTTTTCTAGCTTCCTTCTGCTCTGGGGCTCGGGAACATTCAGTCCATCTTTTGTCATTAGGGTATTTCATCATATCATTTTAAACCATGACTCTGAAAAATTCCTTTCCATCTTGAACATGGTGCGTGTTATAGGTTAGATAGTGAGGCCGCAGAGTGCAAATCATGTCTCTGCACAGTCAGAGCCAGCACCCAGGACACGTGAGGGGAGCAGCCAGGAGCAGTAAGGCATTGGCTTGGGGTAAAGCAACATAAACTATGGTGACCTTTTAGGACAGCAGTGATGACTTGGTGTGGTGTCTTATCTCTAAAGTCCATGGAAGTTGACATAGAGATTAATATGAGGAAGAATATTTCTTTTCCATTGAAATAATGAAATATTATTTCTCTTAATACTAAAGCATGGTCATGGCAGAAATCTTAAAAAAGCAACAGGGTGAGAAAATCCTCCCATAGATTTTTTCTCATTTTCCTTCCTTTTGATTATGCTTTTCTTGCACATGAGTCTCTATTTTCCCCCCACTTATCATGCTATTATTAAATATTCGAAATCTTGGTTGTGTTATTGTTGTTAACTGCCCTTTAGTTGCGGCCCAATTGATGGTGACTTCGTGCACAATGGAACAAAACGCCGCCCAGTCCTCCACCATCCCATGATCGTTATGGATTAAACCTTTGTGATCCAGAGGGTTTTCATTGGCTGATTTTCAGAAGTAGACCACCGGGCCTTCTCCCCTAGTTTGTCTTAGTCTGGAAGCTCTATTGAAAGCTGTTCAGCACCATATCAACATGCAAACCTCTGCTGACAGGTAGATGGTGACTGCATGTGAGGTGCTTTGGCTGGGAATTGAACCCGGGTCTCCTGCATGGAAGGCAAGAATCCTACTTCTGAACCACCAATGTCTCAGTTATTCCATTGTATATTTGGTCATTTGTCCAAGGGGTGAATCCTTTTGCTTGTTAAAAAGATAGCTGCATATTTTATGAAACCATGCAAAATTGTACACAAGGCACATTTTGTGTCTGGTACCCATCACGTTTTCCTTTTATCTCAGGCGTACAGGACATACCCTCATGGTGATAGCCTCGTTAGGCACATCATTTCCAGAACAATCTGACACTTGAAAATCAAGCCTTTCTTATCAACTCAGTGAAGGCTTTTCTTTCAGATCTTTTCTGAATATTTGCCTTTCAAAGAGGATACTGAAAATGTGGACTAGTGAATCTCTCATAGAATTTTATTCAGTGCATTCTCCGTTTAGGTGTGGCGGGCTCTGAAGGAGATATCCTAGGCTGTCAACATTTGTGGCCGGTCTGCTTAGGGGCCATAATTTTTTCCCAATTATTTCATAATTTTGAGGCTTGTCTCTCTAGTAATGTTGTCAGTTCTTTAGCAGAGATCAAGGGAGGGAAACTTTCCTTGTTCCTGTTCAAAGCTTAGCACAATTCTTGGTATGTTCCCAGCAATAATAGTAACAATTTAAAAAGCTTATTTAATTGAAGTCTCAAACCTGAGCCTACGTAATGTGGTCGGTTTCAACAAGGAATGGATGTTTCTTATAACACAACTCCTAGGGCAAAAGTCACACACAGAGGATGGCCATATCAAGCAAATTTGCGTGATGAATGAGAGGTTGGGTGGTTTTAAGCAGAATGGTTAGGATTAAGTTTAGGGTTAGAACATTTTGAGTACATTAAGTAAATTTTGAGATAATACATGGCAGGATCAAAATGTTGTCAGAATTTTCAGTTCATTAACATGCCATTCTTCTCTGTTGAGACATGTCCAGCCAAATAGATAACCTTGGTCATCAGAATCACATTTCTATGAGTGGAAGATGAATAATAACCTCTTTTTAGTAACAGAGATAGGCATGAGCCCTGGGTTTACATGCTTTAGCCCTGCTATTCCTCTCTTAAGTATTCTTTGTCACTTTCTCCTAGTAAACTCCTACTCACCCTTCAAGAGCCAATTAAAATATTCCCTCAAACACTTAGTGAAACCTCTAGCCTAGCTCCACACAGCTTAAGACTTCCTTTTCAGTGCTTCCACAGCATTCTTACTCTATGCTCACGAATATTTAATTATCACATACAAGCGTTATATTGTCATCGAATATTCTCTCCACCCTCATGATCCTATGGCCAAATATAACGATCATATTCTATTTCTCTTTGCATTCCAGGCAGTTACCCCATTCCATTGCTTGTAATAGGTACACAATAAATTTTATCCAGAGAATGAATTTCACAAGTCATGCTGCAAGTTATTAACCAAGTCAAGAAAACCAAGTCTAATGATGGGTTTTATTATGCTATCTTTCTTTGACTATCTTGGTTAAAATACGCAGACCAGTTGGGATATTTACTCTCAGCCTGTAACATCTACAGGGTTTCTTAGTGGACTATTCTCTGCCTTAGATCATCCCCTCAAATCACAGGTGCTTATTTCCTGTTCCGGAGCATACTGAGCCCAGTCCCATCATAAGATGCTTTTCTCTTTTGACTCCCTCTGTCTGGAATGATTTTCCTCTAGTTACTTGCATGACTGAGTTCACCACCTCATTAGGTCGCAAGTCCTCAAAGACCACCCTGTCTAAAATAGAAAACTTCTCGTCTCTAGCCTTGATTTATAATTATGTATAACACTTACAACCACTTGACATTATAATTCACATGTTTAACTTATGTATTTATTGTTGCTATCTTCCCTTTTGTTCATTGCTCTATCTCTAGCAGTCAGTACAATGTGCAGCTCGTGGTAGCCTGTGAATAAATGTTTGTTGAATGTTCTAAGCTTGTCTGCTTTGTCTAGGTCTGAGAACTGGAGTGATTGCTTAGATGTGCTGAGTGTTTGCATTGGTCTTGGCTGGGTATTCAAAAGGAAACAATTTTCTTTTAAGAATAAAAAATGAGAATTATGGGACAACAATGGCACCTGACCTGATATAGGTGAACCCATGCATGTGCTAAGCTGCCTGATGTTGATAATTTTTTATGTAGCCAAGTGATCTAGTTCTGGTTTAACTTACTACTTGTAGCTGCAACTATTACACTGAATTTATGAATGTATTATAGGATCTGATAGCACTATCAAGGATAGAAAATAGTGTCTCTGGTTCTCTAGTAAGTAGTCCTGGTGGTGCAATGGTTCAGTGCTCGTCTGCTAACCAGAAAATCGGTGGTTCAAATCCACCAGTGGCTCCACAGGAGAAAAGATCTGGCAATCTGCTCCCATAAAGATTACAGCCTAGGGATCCTAAACGGGCAGTTCTACTCTGTCCTGTCGGGTTGCTATGCGATGGAATTGACTTGATGGCACACAACAACAACAGTTCTCTATTAACAGTACATTAGAATAAAATGAAAAAGAATTTGAACTGTAGGAAAGAAATAGAAATAGTAATACAAATATTTATCATTAAAAACCTATTACTACACAAATATGTCCAATGGTTTTTGACAAAGGTGAAAAGCAATTCAATGTAAGAAGGATAGCCTTTTCAACAAATGGTGTTGGAGCAATTGGACATCCATAGGCCAAAAAATGAACCTCAAACTAAACCACAAACATTAACTCAAAATGGATCACCCAAAATAGAAAACGCGAATCTGTAAAACTTTTGGAAAAAAACATTGGAGAAAGTCTTTGGGACCTAGGGCTAGGTAAAGAATTTTTATACCTGACACCAAAAGCACATTCAATTAAAGGAAAAGATGAGAATTGGACCTCATCAAAATCAAAAACTTCTGATGTCTTAAACCCCCCCTGAAGAGGATGAAAAGACAAAGTACACACTGGGAGAAAATATTTGCAAGGCACGTATCTGACAAATGCCTAGTATCTGCCTATGAAAAGAACTCTCAAACTGAAAAGAAAGTAAACAATCCAATTAGAAAAGGGACAAAAGATATGAACAGGCATTTCATTGAAGAGATATACAGATGGTGAATAAGCACATGAAAAGATGTTCAACTTCATTAGCTGTTAGAGAAACAAACAATAACCCATAGCTGTCGAGTCGTTTTGACTCATAGCGACCCCACAGGACAGAATAGAACTGCCCCAAAGGGTTTCCAAAGAGCAGCTGGTAGATTTGAACTGCCAACCTTTTGGTTAGCAGCCAAGCTCTTAGCCACTGTGCCACCAGGGCTCCTTATCAGCCGTTAGGGAAATGCAAATTAAAACCACAATATGGTATCATCACACACCTGGCAAAATGGCTAAAATAAAATACATTGACAGTATTAAATGCTGATGAGGATGAGGAGAAGCTGGATAACTCATACATTTCTGGTGGGAATTTCAACTTACGCATCCACTCTGGAAAACTGCTTGATGGTTTTTTAAAAAAATTAAACATGTACTTATTATATGACCCAGTAAAGACACTCCTTGGCATTTACCCCAGAGAAATGAAAACTTATGTTTACACAAAAACCTGTACACAAATGTTCATAGCAGCTTTATTCATAATAATTCCAAACTGGAAATAATCCAAGTGTCCTTCAGTGGGTGAATGGTTAAACAAACTGTGGTACATCCATACCATGGAATGGTACTCAGCAACAAAAAGAAATAAACTGTTGATACATGTAAGAATTTGGATAGATCTCAAGGGAATTTTGCTGAGTGAGAAAAAGTTACATACTGTGTGATTTTATTTATTTAACAGTCTTGAAATAACAAAATTATAAAGATATAGAGGAGAATAGTTGTTGCGTGGGTTTAAGGATGGAGGTAGGTGGCTGGTGTGGCTATAAAAGAGTAGGACAAAGGAGTTTTGTGCTGCTGGAACAGTTCTGAATCTTGACTGTAGTAGTGGTTATACAAATTTACACATATGATAAAATTGCATATAACAACATACACACACACTCATGAGTGCATGTAAAACTGGTGAAATCTGTATAAGCTCTGTGAATTGAACCAATGTCATTTTTCTGGTTTTGGTATTGTATTTTAGACATGCATAATGTTATTATTGGGAAAAACTGGGTGAAGGTACGTAAGATCTTCCTGTACATTTTTTTGCAACTTTCTGTGAATCTAAAATTATTTCAAAATAAAAAGAAAATTAAAAAACCAAACAAACCTCTTATCCACGCGCAGTACATTTCACATAAACATAGTTTACCTTGGGAAGATATGTAAAGCAATCTTTGAAGCTAGCCAAATATTTATATGCTTCAGATGCTTACAGAATCCCCCTGCACCTCGTAGAGACAACGTGATATAAGAAGGCAGATCTTTGAGCCAGCCAGAATGGGTTACTAGTCACAGTACTGCCCCTCAGTTGTGCTGTGGCTTTGGAATCTTAAGTTGCCTCTTCTGTAGAATGAGAATTATGATGCTTACCTCGGTAGGGTTGTTATGACAATGAAATGAGACACCACGTGTCAAGAGCTCTGTACTATTTCTGTGCTCATAATTGGCTTAAGCAAGAAGAAAAATACGACTTTTTAAAACAGTAGCCTACTCCAGAACTGTGGGTAGAGTATGCTACCTTTGGTGTGAGGAAAGAGAGAAAATATATTTGTATTTGGTTTTTACTTCATAAAGAACAAGCCAGGATGATATTCTGATGGGTCAGTGTCTGCGTCACATAAGTTGCTAACTTTTGTGACTATCACTTGGATTGGAGGGTGTGATGGTTAAGGTTGTCCGTCAACTTGGCTGGGCCATGATTCTCAGTAGATTTGGCAGTTATGATGTAGTTTGGCAGTCATATGATGACGTGATCACTTCTGTGATGAGATTTGATATAATGCGATCACTTTCATGACGGGATCTGTTGTGAGTAGCCAATCAGTTAAAAGGGAGTTTCCATGGGGGAGTGGCCTGCATCGAGTATAAGTGGACTTTCTGACAGGGCTGGAGGCTTTTGCTGGCTCTGGGTCCTGCAGCTGGCTCCTGTTTGTCTGACCTCCATTTCTTGGGATTTGAGCTAGCAGCCTACCTGCCATCTTGTCTGCAGCTCTTAGGATTTGTCAGTCTTTGCAGCCTGTGAGCAAGAGCCTTGCTGTCTGACCTGCCAGTCTTGAGTTTGCCAGCCCCTGTGACTACCTGATTCAGAAGCCTCCAGCCTGACCCACAGACTTGGGACATTCCAGCCTCTACAACTGAGTGAGTCATTTCCTTGATATAAATCCTTCTGTATATATACTTACACATTTTACTGATTTTGTTTCTCTAGAACCCAGCCTAAGACAGAGGGATGCACAAGAAACTAGCCAAAGTGGTTAGTTACCTAAAGAAGATTGAGTGAGGGGTTCTGGAGAGGACAGAGCCAGGTGGGAAAGCTAGACTTTATGGTGCCTTTTTATATTACTTTTTAGTCATGGAAATCTATTACCTATTCAAAAGAAAACATAAATAGAATTTTTAAAAAATTATAGGAGTTTAGAACACTCTAGGTTTTATCCGAAATTTCAATTAAAATGTACTTACCAAATTCCAACTGTGTTTTTTGTACTGTGCTAAATGGCATAAAAAAGAAGTATGTGGCTCATTCCTGATGTAATGTCCTAGAATTAAGCCCTAAGAATAGGGTATTCCTCATGTGCCAAGTTTTCTATTATCTGTACAAAATTTGAATCCTACAGGTCTGACCCATGGATATATTTTATCAAAGACCCCATATACCATATGGCGTCGCTATGAGAGTCTATTTGATGGCACACAGCAGCAACAATAATGATAACCTAAATTTAGATATAAATATATAAGTTAAAATAGACATACTTTAGGGATTATTTTCACTCTACTTTATTTGAAATGGTACATATTAGACCTTTTTTGTTTCCTATGTCCTGGGTTAGGCTCTGAAGAGGTGGAAATTTAAATAAATGACAACAACTGTTTTCTTTCCACAGGCAGGATGGACACTTGGTCCTCAGTAGGAAGAATTCTGCATTAAATAACAATTCAATCTATCTGAGCAGAGGAGCATAGAAATGTCAAAGGGCGTTATTCTAATTTAGAAACAGTAGACTGAAGACAGAGAAATTTAGTTTCTCAATTAGTTTATTAGGGTGTTACAGAGACCCAGGAAGATATGCACATCTTTGCAAAATGGCACCTGTTTACATATGAAAGAGAAAATTGCCTAATAGCTCTCATTGTTTTCTTTAGGAAAATGATAAAGGACTAAATCTTCTCCCAATCTTGAGGCAATAAGGATCTGTTTGCTGTGGCCAGTTATTGTCTTAGAAAATGCGCATGTTTGTCTGGGTGGAAAGTACTGGTGGATGCTTGCTGTCTTTGAGGAGTAGTAAGGGAAATAACAAGGAGCCCTGCTGGTGCAATGGTTATAAGTGCTCAGCTGCTAACTGAAAGGCTGTTGGTTCGAACTCACCAGCAGCTCCTCGGGAGAAAAGACCTGGTGATCTGCTCCTGTAAAGATTACAGCCTAGGAAACCCTATGGGACAGTTCTACTCTGTCCTATAGGGTCACTCTGAGTTGGAATCGTTTCAAAAGCACATAACAACAGCAACAAGGGAAATAACAGAGTCGTCATCCCATCCCTGGAAAGGAAGGAAAGGGTCTACATTGTCAGGATTTTCCCCAGTTATCTCTGCTCTAATGCCTTTTACCCAGTTCACAGCCTGTGAGTAACAGAGTCAAAAGACACAGCACTCCTATAAATGAAATCCACCAACTTAGACTGGACCAAAAGACACGTATGTGGATGTGACAATTTAGCTAATATCACTGGTTACTTAGGTTTTGAGCCAATACAGGCATCCATTTTAGGTAAATTTGTCATTTATGAAGTGAAAAATGGGAATAAAACATGTTCTGACACCACAGTGCTTTTAACTGAGTCAGGAAATCAAATCAAGACTCTGTGCACATTCCTTCTGGAAAAATCTGTTAAAGGAAGGAAGTCCCTTGTGGGATTTTTAATCCTCCTGCACAGGACTTTGTCTGTACAAAATGTCCTATAGGATGCTCATGACACACTAGGGGAAAATTTATAATGGTGCAGTGTTATGATGTAAAATTGCAAAAAGCAATTAGCATCCACTGTATTAGTTGAGTTGGAAGAGTCACTTTAAGGAATACCAGGTGTGCTCGGGGTTTCCAGGTTATCAGAGAGAGTTAGCAGTGGAAGGGAACAACTTAATTCAAAAGCTAAAACAAATTGGGATGAGACAGGACGATAGTTTTGTTTTTAAAGAAAAATTCTTTCTTGTTGTATTTCAGGAACCCAGGAACCGAAGTTGGGCCCTGCTAGCTTTCCTGTTGATACTTAGTGGCCTGTGTGGTTAATGCATTATTCACGTCAAAGGGAAAAAATAATGGTGCTGCAATGGAAACATCAGCAGAGCTAATGGTTTTATTTGATTGTGAACTATGAAAACTCAAGATGCCCCTAAAGCCAACATTCTTAACCCAAAGAAATAAGTTCCACTAGTTGGCTCTTGGTTAATACATGTGCTAAGGAGGTGAAGGTCTTAGGTTTATTCCCACCAAGGATCTCAACTTCACTCTGGGGCTTGGCCATTGGCTTTCTCCATATTTTACCCAGTTATTCTGCAAATGTTTTCAAGTGATCACAGCAAAGTCTTCTCTCAGAACATGGCTAGATGGTGCAGATACATATCACAGAACTGTAGTGGAATCTGTTTATTCTGTAAACTTTGACTGTGTATATAACTGTTTATGGAAACACACATCGTGTCTAACAAGTTCCGATATTAAAATTCTGTCCAAAAAATATGGAGTATTTTCCGTGTGGGATCCCTTGGCTTTACAATTAACAAGGACTTTTTAATATTCGATTTTGACACGAGATTTAAGCATCTCAGTCTTCATCACTCAATTAGTGCCAGGTATAAGTTATATTGCTCTGTGTGTATGAAAATGAAGAAAAGTATGAGTAATAAATACACATGCTCTTGAATAAGCAGTGCTTCTCTATTAGGTTGGAGAGAGGAGAGGAAAGTGGAGAGAGGGCGTCCTTATAAAGGGGATAACAGGCTGGGGATGTCCTGCTTGCCATCTACCCAGCTCCTCCCTTCCCCAAGGTGGTTACCCTGAGAGTCATTCACTCTCATATTAGCCATCATTATCCACCAGATTCTGTTAAACTCCTTTCCTGTAGCAGGGAGGAAAAATAGTTGAGGCCAATGCAAACATCACCTATCACAGTCCACAATCCTAAGAGAATAACATCCTGATCTTCTCCCCATGTGGAATTTGTTGCAAGTCCTAGCAGAACAAAGCATTGCATTTACCTGATAAGGATATATTTTCATTGCAATTGCACAACAATACCAATGAATTAATACTAACAAAACACTCTTCTCCATCTAGGGTTTTTCTAAGCAGAGTCTCCTTTCTATGTCGTGAACATACACTTCACCAATGATTGGTCAAAGTTGTCTTTAGGCAGAATGGTGGGTGGAGGAGGTATAGACTCCTAACCTGTGCCCTCTCCTCCCAATTGTGCTCTGGGAAGCGTGTTCCACTTTGCTCTCCTTTCAGCCAGAGGAAAGTTTATTTACATTTTAAGGTGAAAAAAACAATATTTTACTGCTTTTATTTTATTCTTCTTTCATCATAGATGTTGTGAAATTCAAATACACAAATGAAATCGTTGGGGAGAATATTTTTTTAAGACAGAGTGCCTCCTTGAGGCAAAAAGCTCTCTTACAGCAGCCAGCGTCTGATTCTTGTTTGTATTCTTGACAGCACCCAGTACAAGGCTTTTGCATAACTGGGGTTCATGGACTTGTGTTGAAGGAATAAGTTCCTTAGAGGCTAGTGGATCTGAGGATGGGGGCTTCACAACTTGTGAGGAATTCCAAGTGAATGAGTTTTGTAATGTTAATTATCTGCATTCATGCCTTCTTCCATTCACACAAGGAAAGTTTACAGAGAATGTATCACATGCCAGGCGTTTTGCTGGAAGATCACATGAGCAATAACGGGACAATTTCTTGCCCTTGAGAAGTTGACATTCTAGTGGGGAGACAGGAAATTGGTCAAATAATCCCACAAACTAGTGTATGATCATCAATTGGGGCAAATGCTGTGAAGGAAAGGGGCATTTTTCTGTGTAAGTTTATGAGACAGGGACCTGCGCTAGACCTGGTGGGCAGGAAGACTTCCCTGAAGAAGTGGCGCTGAAAGAGGTGTAGAAGTTAGCAAGGTGAAGAAGTGAACAAGTCATTCATGGGACCAGGGAAGAACATTGATGCAAAAAATACTTTTGGATATTTACAATGTACCAGGCACTATTCTAGGTACTGTGGATTCAGAAGTAAAGCAGGTGAACAAGGTTCCTGTTCTCAAGGTGTGTTTGTGTGTGTGTGTGTGTGTGTGTGTGTGTGTGTGTAGGGGTCAGATGATACATGAACTAAATACCAACTGTGATAAGTGCTATGAAGAGAATAAAACTGATGTGATGAGAGTAATCGAGTGAGTGATTGAGGTACAGCATTGGATAGGGTGGTCAGGGAAGGCCTTTGAAAGGAGGGACTTTAGAACTGAGACTGAATCTGAATGATGAGAAGAACAAGGCATGTGGACATCAGACACAGAGGTTCAGGCAGAGGCTACAGCCAGTCTAATGGTCTGAGATAGAAAATGAACTTAGTATGTCCAAGAAGCCCTGGTAGCGCAATGGTTAAGTGCTTGGCTGCTAACTGAAAGGTTGATGTTTCGAACCCATCAGCTGCTTTGTGGGAGAAAAGACATGGTGATCTGTTCCTGTAAAGAGTTCAGCCTAGGAAACCCGATAAGGCAGTTCTACTCTGTCATATAAGTTCGCTGAGTTAGAATCGACTCGACGACATACAACAACAATGATGTCCAAGGAACAGAAAGAATGCAGTGTGGCGGGACTGTATTTGGAAAGAAAGATTACCCAGGATGAGTCTGGAGATGTCAACACGGGCAGATGTAGGACATGGCAAGACTTTTGGAGTTTATTTCAAGTGCAGTGCAAAGCCCTGTAGATGTTTGAGGAGGGCTTATATGAAACTGGGATAACATTTTGAACATATCACACCATTGATGTTTCAGCTAATTGCTTTTAATTGTCCTGCAGCTCTCCAGCCATTGAAGCCTTGGCTTCAGGGTGAAGATGGGAAACACCCTAGATGTTTGATGTGCTTTTGTTTCTCAACAGAAATTCTTAAGGCCCAAGTTACATACCTCAGTTTGGAGGCAAACATTTTTGAGTTTTGAAGCTGAGGTGGAGCAGTGCAGCATTGTGTGGTTATAACAGGCTATAAGGGGATGTGATATGTTCTAATCAGTCATAGTGGTATGGAAGTGAGTGAATTTTAGTGGCAGGAATGGGTTGGGCATCTTTGTAAGGGGGATATTAGAATCTTATGGGCAAGGACAATAGTGCTATCTGATAATCCTTTTATTGCTCTTTTATGTCTTAAAATCGTTGGAGGACTTAGAAGACTTCTGAGATCAGGATAGGGAGACTGAAGAACACAGAGGCTTCAAGAGTCAACGTATCACATGATGCCCCAAAAGCCAGCTGGTATGAATTATATCTCGGGGGATACCAGTGCAAGATGCCCAGTGTCCATCAGGGCTAAGCTACACCACAGTAAAGACTGGAGAGGGTAGCAGATGGCCCCTTTCCAGATCAGACCAACTCACCATGCCCCTGCCCCTCAGTCACATTCTCAAATGTTCCACACAGGATGTATTAGCCACTAGGGACCATATAACACTCCTGGAGAGAAGGGAAGGAGAGGGAAAGGAGAAAGAAAACCCAAAAGAAAGGCGAGTAAGTCCAAAAGAAAGTATAGTGATGGAGACAATGATACTTGAATTTGACTGAAAAGACACTTCATCAGACTCAGTATCAGAATGAGGTGGAGTCTGCTCTATAGGCAGACCAGGGCTTGAGAGCCAAGTTGAGTTCAGTTACAGAAAATAAAGAAGTTTCCATTTATGCATACCTAAGTTATAGTGAGTATACCTTGACTCTCTCACTACAAACACAGGACTTGCAAAAGAATGCTGGACTGCTGTGGTTGGAGAGTAGGGCGCTAAGTGTGAAAACAGGAAGAACAATCAGAAGGACCCAAGATGGTGGTTTGGACCAAAAAGAGTAATAGTGGAGATGGAGAAAAGTGGATGGATTCACGATCTATTTTGAAGAAGGAGCTGGCAGGATTTGCTCTTGGATTGACTGGATGTAAAGAGAAAGAATAGAATTAAAGATGCCTCCTGGGTCTTTGGCTTGAGCAACTAGGGGGTGGTGTTGCCTTATACTGAGACCTAGATGACCAGGCGAAGATGAAGTCATGATGGGAAGGGGCATGGCACGTTTGAGGAATTATAAGTAGAAATATGATTGGGAGGTAGAAAATGAGACGGAGGGGTGTTTCCAAGGTGGAGCTTGAACTGAACCATCAGGGCCTGTCTTTATCCCCAAGAGAAATGAAATCTCTCTCTCTCTCTCTCACATTATTAAATGTAGTTAAGTCTTGCTTCTGTGAGGTTTCACCTGAAGCTGAAAGTCATACATTTAAGTATATGAAGAAATAATTGTATACCCCCTCTAATTAAGAACACAACAAAATTAAATTTCTGGTATTTTATTCAATCCTTTCAATAAAACTGAAAAAAGGGGAAGGAATTATTATTATTAATTAATAATTGAGATGACTGAGTCCAAAATGATTAAATAACATGTTCAATTTCATACACAAAATGGCAGTATCGAACTAGTCATGCCTCCTCATTGCTTATTAGAAGGAATGATGAGGAAAAAGACATACTTTGCTTCAGAAGGCACTTAAAAAGCACCTGGTGGAAATCTTTAATGATCTCATTCATAAACCTGCATTTGTCCTCGAACGCTCTGAAGAGCACAACTGCAACCAAAGTGTGCAGGCTGACGTGACGAGATCTGTGATTAGATCTGTGGTGGGTGAATTGAAGTGGCAGACACTGAAGTGATCTCATGGTAGTTTAGGTAAGAGATTACAAGGCCTTAGACAGGGAAGAGTCAGAAAAGCAAGAAGGGCGCAGAAAGAAGGAACATTGAAGAAGCAGAATTTAGAGAGCTTTGTAAGTGATGGAGCCCTGGTGGTGTAGTGGTTAAGAGCTCAGGCTGCTAACCAAAAGGTTGGCAGTTCAAATCCACCAGTCACTCCTCGGAAACCCTATGGGGCAGTTCTACCCTGTCCCATAGGGTCAGTATGAGTCTGAATAGACTCGATGGCAATGGCTTGTATGTGTGTAACGTGGTAAGAATATGAGCGTCTAGCTTGGTTCACTGGATAAATGGTGATAACATTCATCAATGTAGAAAAACAAAAAAAGTAGATACTCCTTCAGGGATAAATTGACAGGTGAAGATGAAGGAAAAGTAATGACCTTTTTGAAGATATTACATTTGAGAAGCTAGTGGGACATCCAAATGGTAATATTTAAAGGTAGTTAGAAACTTGGGTGGAAAGAGAGACAAAGATGGAGGAAAATACTGAGAGTAAGAGAGAGAGAGACAGACAGACACAGGCATAGATATAAACAGGGCTGGCTTCATGGGTGTGCAGTCTTTGCAATTGCACATATTCCTACGCTGAGAAGGACCCCATACTTGGTTTAAGGCTCTGCTATCATCATCTTGAAATTTTTCATCATTTTTGAACAAGCGTCCCTTCCTTTTTATTTTGCAATGGGCCCTGCAAGTTATATAGCAGACCCTAGATATGAATACCAATACCAAAAATACACTTATCCCACCTCAGCTGTAAAAAAAGAAAAATATAGGACCACCACAGCCATTTTCTCAGAATTTATATTACTTAAAAATTTCATTTTCATTGAATTTATTTTTAAAGATAATGTCCAGAAATAATGGTGCATTTCCTGAAAACATAGGTTTGCTTTTTTGTTTTTTTTTTTAAATCACCTAAGAGACTGGAGTGATAGCAAACATGTCTTTTCTTCTCACCCCGTTGGTCATCCAGCTTAGCTCTCTACCACCTTCAAATGATACCTTTAGTAATTCGTTAGCAGGTTTGCCATTTATATGTTTCACATTTAATTTTTTCATAGCATGTGTCACTTTGAACAGGTACAGATTAGTATTGATGTTACATACCTTATGAATGGAATAAAGTTCTCTTCATTTGGCTACCAATCTACATACCACCAAGATCGATTGCTAATTACAGTAGTTGGCTGTCTCCATCACAACGTCAATAACAAAGTTAGTGCCCCTTATGGAACTCTTCAATATAATTGACATCTGTTTTAAAATCTAGTAGAATAAACTTCCCTTACACTCCTATTTACGTTTGTGTTGAAAATAATCAGGGAGATACTGAGAATTAGCCATGTGTTCAAGGACAATAAATGCTTCAAATTGTCTCTTTGGACAAATACTTCATTTGGAGTACAGCAAATGATTAATGCAGATTATTTTGCAATTTCCATGTGGATAAAAGGATTTGAGATGCACTTTCCTCCCACCTCAAATACAGCGTTGACTGACATGCACTTCTGGAGTTTATTATTATCTAAATTAAAAGAGCAGAACATATGTTTAGTGAAATGGCATTCACAATGGGTTTAGGCAGCAGGTCAAGAACCAGTTAGAATTTATTTCCCCTGTGTACTTACTGCACAATTATTCTGTTATTTATTTCATGGTGTAGAAGAAAGAGAACAGAAGATTATTCCTGGAAGGTTCCCTTTGCCCCAAACATTTAGAGTTCAAGAGAGTATGAAGGCAAAATGTCCAAGAATGAAAGAAAGTGTTTAAAAACAAAACATGTAATCTGATTACTACAAATAATGATGCTAATAATGACAAGACTTTAAGAAGATCGACAGATCTAGTTATATATGACAACGTCTGCTTGTTCAGTGAGTTATTCCCAGGCACATTTTAAAGATCCCAAGCAATAACATATTTCCTGACTTACCATTTCATCTTTTTGGAATTTGTAGGAAGAGCTGCTTTTGCTAATATTTTTATGATATTCTGATATATCAGTATAGTGGAATTTTTCTGTATCTCACTTTTATTACATTATTTGCTATTTTGAATTCCTTCTTTGAGGCAGTTGACTCATACTCTGTGGGCATCAATTTGCTAATCTCTATGACAGATATCATAATGTCTCCCTCATAGGGACTTTAGGAGCACAGAAGGAGATAACTATGTGACAGCGCCTGGCACAGAAGAGCGTCTATACATTTTTTCCCCTCTTTCCTTCTTCCTTCTCTTTGTTTCTTTTCTCCATTCTTTCCCTAGTTATAAATCTTAAATCCATTATTCTTTAATATTAGTATCTTTCTCAATTAGAAATTGTGACAAGTGGATTTGTCTCAGTCAGAATGAAGAGTAGTGGCTCTTCTTACAGACTATTTGATGCAAATGGAAGGAATGGAGGAAGAAAGCAAGAGACGGAGGAGGGAAGAGAGAGGGAGGAAGGAAGATTTAAAAGGGAGAGCTTTTCTTTTATCGACCCCATTGGCATTTCAGTTTTTTGTTTTGGTTAATATTTTTTCTAATACATAATAAAAATATACTTGGTAAAATATGGTGATTAGTCTAGAAATTTGGTAAAACTTACAAATAAAATGCTGTTTTCATATTGAATTATCATCCAGTTCTGTTTAAAAAAGTACCGTGCAATTAGTATGAACCATGCATTGATTTATCATGTGTATCTAAAATGGATTTTTTATTTAAAGTTTTAATTTTCATTTTGAGATAATTGTACATTCATATGCAGTTGTAAGAGATTATGTACCTTTTACAGAAAGAGCCCATGCACCTTTTACCCAGTTTTCCCAAATGGTAACATCTTGCAAAATTCTAGTACAATATCAGAGTCAGGATTTGGACATTTGTACAGTCAAGATTCAAAGATCCATCACCGCAGGGATCCCTCATTGCACTTTTATAGTTATACTTACTTCCCTCATCCCACAACCCTCTCCTTAACCCCTGACAACCACTAATCTGTTCTCCATTTCTATAATTTTGTAGTTTCAAACATTTTATGTGGAACCACACAGTATGTTATCTTTTGGGATTGGTTTCTTTCACTCATAATTCTCTGGAGATGCATCCAAGTTGTTGAGTGTATCAATAGTTTGTTCCTTTTTATTGCCGAGTAGTAGTCCATCAGGAGGGATCCGTCACTAGAGGAGGACATAATGTTTGGTGAAGTAAAGGGCTAACAAGGGCAAGGAGACACTCGGTGAGACAGATGGCATAATAGGTGCAATGATGGACTTCAACACACTAGCAATTGTGAGGATGATGCAGGACCAAGAATCATTTTATTCTGTTGTACATAAGGTCACCATGAGTTGGAGTTGACTTGACGGCAGCTAACCACAACAGTATTCCATGGTATGGATGTATCACAGTTTATTTAGCCACTCACCCATTGAAGGACATCTGGATTGTTTCCATTTTTGGCTATTATGAATAAAGTTGCTATAAACATTAGTGTTCTGTGTGAACATGAGTTTTCATTTCTTCGGGATAAATGCCCAAATGTGCAATTGTTGGGTCATATGACAGTTACGTGTTAGTTTTTTAAGCAACTGCCAAAGTGTTTTCCAGACTGATTATACCATTTTATATTCCGACCGGCAATGTATGAGTGATATAGTTTCTCTGCACCTAGCATTTAGTGTTGTCATTATTTTTTTTAGCCATTGTGGGAGGTGTATAGCCATATCTCATTGTGATGCTAATTTGCATTGCCCTATGTATGGCTAATGATACGAACATCTTTTCACGTGCTTATACACCATCTGTAAATCCTCTTCTGTTCGATTGATCTATATGTCTATCCTTCCACCAATACCATACAGCCTTGAGTACTGTAACTGTATAATAACCTCTTAACATTGGGTAGACTGATTACTCCCAACTTTATTCTTTTTCAAAATTGTTTTATCATTTTCATATAAATTTTAGAATAAATTGTCCATATTTACAAAAACATCTTACAGGAATTCTGATAGGAATTGCATTAAACCTGTGTATCTATTTGGGGAGAATTGACAGTTTTACTATGTTGAGTCTTCCAATCCTTGAACATGGCATGTCTGCCTATTTATTTAGATCTTGTTTGATTTCTTTCACCAGTGTTTTGTAGCATTCCCCATATAAGTTCTGTAAATATTTTGTTAGCTTTATATCTAATTATGTTATCTTTTGAGCGATTGAGAACAGTGTTTTAATTTTGATGTGCATGTGTTGATTGCTAGTATTTAGAAATATTCTTATTTTTGTATACTTATTCTGTATCCTGTGACTTTGCCAAACTAATTTATTAGTTCTAGAAGTTTTTTACATAGACAATCATATTATCTGCAAATAGGAACAGTTTTATTTCTTCCTTTCAGATACGTACGCCTTTTATTTCCTGTTCTTGCCATATTACATGACAAGAACTCCATCATGATTTTGAATACAAACAGTGAAAACAGACATTCTTGCTTGTTCTTGATCTCAGGGGAAAATATGCAGCCTTTACCATTAAATATAATGTTAGCTGTAGGTTTTTTAATAGGTGCATTTAAGCCATTTATAGTCAGTGTGATTATCAATAGGTATGTGTTTATTGCTGTCGTATTGTTGTGCTATTTTTTTGGCGCTGATGTTTTCTTTGTTCCTCTTACTTTCCTGTGCTGAATTCCTTTTGTTTATGGGTTTTCTTTTCCTTTCTTTAGTTATTATAGATTTTGTGTTTTCTGAGATTTTATGTTTTTCTTCTTTTTTTATTTTGATAAGTAGGTTTGCTAACTTTTTTTGTGGTTACCTTGAAATTAACCCCTATCTTCCTAAGTTTGAACCAGTCTTTTATTACTTGATATCACTTTAACTTTCTCAGCTTTTGAAAGTTCTATACCTACGCCATTTATTCCCTTTTTATTGTTTTGATGTTGTTGTCCGCTACAGATTGATGTCTCTGTTTCCCTGTTTTCAGTCTTTTAACTTTGTTTTGTTATTGAGAGTTCTTTACCTAGGTTGGTATCTGGATGATGCTGTCCTGTGTCCTAGACCTGGGATGTTGTCTGATGTTGTTGGTTCACTGTCTTAGTCTTCTGGTGCTGCTCCAACAGAAATACCACAGGTGGATGTAATTTAACAAAGAGAAGCTTATTCTCTCACAGTCCAGTAGGCTACAAGTCCGAATTCAGGGCATCAGCTCCAGGAGAAAGCTTTCTCTTTCTGTCGGCTCTGGAGGAAGGTCCTTTTGAGGCATCAGTCTTCCCTTGGTCTGGGAGCATCTCAGCACAGGAACCTCAGGTCCAAAGGATGCGTTCTCCTCCCAGCACTGCTTTCTTGATGGTGTGAGGTTCTCATGTGTCTCTGTTTGCTTTTCTCTTTTATATCTCAAAAGAGATTGGATTAAGATACTATCCAATCTTGTAGATGTCATCAGTATAACCTCATCATAGTGATATGGTTTACAACGCATAAGGAGATCACATATAACCTCATCATAGTGATAGAGTTTACAACTCATAAGGAAATCACATCAGATTACACTATCATACAATACTGGGAATCATGACCCAGCCAAGTAGACAGATATTTTTGGGGGACACAGTTCAATCTGAGATTCTGTAACTGAAGGATTCCCTTTAATATTTCTTGTAAGTTTGGTTTAGTTTTTCCAAATTCCTCAATTTCTGTTTATCTGGAAATGTCCTAATTTCACCATCATATCTGAGAGTTTCTCAGATACATTATTCTTGATTGGCAGTTTTTTTCTATCAAGATTTTATCTGTCATATTATTGCCTTCTTGCCTGCATAGTTGCTGCCAAGTAATCAGAGCTTAGTCTTATTGTTTCTCCTTTGTAAGTGACTTCATTTTTCTCGAGCTGCTCTCAGGATTCTTTCTTTGTCTTTGATTTTGGTAAGTGCGATTATGATATGTCTTGGTGACTTTCTTTTGGGTGTATCCTATATGGTACTTGTTGAGCTTCTTGGATGGTCAGTTATTCGTCTTTCATGAAATATGGGAAGTTATCTGCCAGCAAATCTTCAACAATCTTCTCTATGTTTTCCATTTTCTCTCCTTGTTCTGTAACTTTGATCATGAGCAAATTTTTCTTCTTGATTGTGTCCCACATAAATCTTAGATTTTCTTCATTCTTTTTTCTGATTTTTCCTTAACAAAGTGGCATCCATGGATTTGTTTTCAATCTCACTGTCTTCCATTGTTTCAAATTGGCTCCTAAAACTTTCTATTGAGTTGTCCATTTCTGAAATTTTGTTTATTTTTTGATTCCTAGTTTCTGGTTTTGTATGATTTTTAATTGTTTATTTGTCTTGATGTTTTGTTCTTGTATTATTTTCCTGAATTCTTCTATTGCTTTATCTGTGTTTTCCTTTATTTTGGCTAGGTTTTTGTTTGTTTTGTCTGTGTTTTCAATGATTCTGTCTATTTTTAGCTTGGTTTTGTCTGTGTTTTCCTTGACCTCTTTCCTAATATTTTGGAAAGCCATAAATATTAATCTTTTGAATTCCATGTCAGGTAGTTCCACTGCCTTTTCTTCTGTCAGAAGATTATCTGATTCTTTACTTGCCAGAGCCATCTTGTCCTGCTTTTTTATATGTTTTGTTATTGTCTGCTGTCTCTGAGACATTAAGGTATTATTTTCTTTATTTACCAATTGTATGCCCACTTGTTTCATCCTGTCTCTTTGTTTTGTTTTGATATGTCAGAGCGGGTGGGCCAGGTGTGCTTTGCTGCTTGCTCGTCTGTGGGCATGTTAGCTCTCACCACTTTGTTCAGGTAGGCAGGACAGCAGGAGGCAGGATGAGCCTGATTCACTGTACACTGGTTTGGCGAGGTGGCTGAGGGTGTACTGGGCAGGTGATATCTGCCTCCTGATGTTAGTCCAGTGATGTGGGAACATTTACAGTCCTTTGCCAGATAGGGAGGTGTGTCAGACAGGGAGTGGTACAGACTTGCTTCCCACTGTTCAGCAGGTGGTTAAGTGGCAGAACAGGAGAGGAAGTGTGGGTCCAGTGCAGTGGTGAGCCTGAGTGCTGAGGATGCTGTAGCTATGGTGGCACAGTGAGGGCGCATGGGAAGGAGGGCCCACGTATGGGGCTAGGTGTGGGGGGAGGAGAGGAAGAAAAGAAAAGAGAAAAAAAAATAAAGGTAGCTGGTGGATGGGGACTGGGCAGAACTGGGGACTGGTGGGAAGGGTGGGAGGTGGTGTATGGGGCTAGATGGCGGACAAAAAGAAAAGAAAGAAAGAAAAAGAAAAAAATTGGCACTGTGGGGCTTGGCAGATGGGGTGGGCCTGTGTGCCAGTGGCATTCTTTCCATGGTGACATGGCAGGGTATGGTGAGAAGTGGGGCGTTAGTTGGCAGGTACTTCACCCATATCTCTCTTTGTTCTCTGTTTTCCTTCAGTTTCTTCTATTTGGTGTTCGATTGAGTTCTTTATCCCTTCATTTGATGTTTAGGGTTCCAGGATTGCCATGTGTATCTGTTTTACTTAGATTTTCTGGTCTTTGCTGCAGAGGGATGGCATGACATATTTGTCTATGGTGCCATGTTGGCTTCGCCTCAACTGTAGTTTTTTTTGTAGATGCTCTTTATCAAGTTGAAGTCTCCCTCTATTCTTGTTTTTGTCATGAGTGAATTTTGGGTTTTGTCAAATGCTTTTTCTGCATTGACTGTGATTTTTTAATATGACTGTGATTTTTATTCTTTACTTTGTTAATATAGTGAGAATTATATTGATTAATTTTTGGATATTGAACCAGCCTTGCATCCATGGATTAAATACTACTTTTATATCACTGAATTCTATTTGCTAATATAGTGTGGAAAAACTTTACACTTATATTCATGAGGGATGTTGGTCTGTAGTTTTCTTTTATTGTCCTATTTTGTTTTTGTTTTTTTTTCAGTATTAGATTTTTTTTTTTTTCTTTCAGTATCAGTGTTCTCTCTTCTTCTATTTTCTGGTAGAAATTTTGTAGAATTGGTGTTAATTCTTTTTTAAACATTTGGTAGAATTCTCAGTGAAACCTTCTGGGCTTAGAGATTTCTTTTTTGACAGTGTTTAGATTACAAATTCAATTTCCTTAATAGTTATAGCACTATTCAAATGATATATTTCATATTGGGTGTGTCTTCATAGTTTGTGTGTGTGTTTTTTTTTTTTTTTTGGGGGAATTGGTCATTTCATCTGTTTTGTCCAGTTTTTGTGTGTAGAGTCATTGGCAGTATTCCCTTATTACCTTTTGATGTCTGCAGGGTCTTCAGGAATATTCCGTTTCAATCCTGATATTGGTCATTTGTGTCATCTCTTATTTTTATCAGTGTTACTGAAGCTTTGTAAATTTTATTATTCTTAAAAAATAGCTGTGTTTTACTGATTTTCTCTTGCTTTTCTGTTTTCAGTTTTGTTGATTTCTGCTCTTATCTTTCTTATTTCCTTGTATCTGCTTGCTTTGGGTTTATTTTACTCTTCTTGTTCTAGATTCTTGAGGTGGAAGCTTAGATTATTAATTTGAGAATATATGTCTTTTTAATGTATGCATTTAGTGCTGTAAATTTCCCCTTGGCACTACTTTAGCTGTATACACAAAATTTGATACGTTCTATTTTCATTTTTATTCAGTTTCATTTTTTTTTTTTTCAATTTCCTTTGAGGCTTTGTTTTTGATCCATGGATTATTTGGAGGTGTGCTGTTTAGTTTTGAAGTGTTTGGTGTTTTCTTATTATCTTTCTGATATAATTTCTTGTTTGATTCCATTGTGGTTGGAGAATATGCTCTGTACGATTTCAATTCTTTAAATATTTTTGAGGTTTGTTTTATGACCCAGAATATGGTCTATCTTGGCCTATGTTCCATGGACGCTTGTAAATAATGCATATTATGCTCTTATTGGGTGTTGTGTCCTATAAATGATGGTTAGATCCTTTTGGTTAATGGTGTTGATGAGTTCTTTTATACTCTTGCTGATATTCTTTCTAGCTGTTCTATCAATTGCTGAGAAAGCGTTGCTGAAGTCACCAATGAAAATTGTGGAATTATCTATTTTTCCTTTCAGTTCTATCAGTTTTGCTGCACATATTTTGCAGTTCTGTTTGAACCCTGGTTGCACAGTGGTTAAAAGCTCAGCTGCTAAGCAAAATGTTGGCAGTTCAAATCCACCAGCAGCTCCTTGGAAACCCTAACCCTATGGGGCATTTCTACTCTGTCCTACGGGGTTATTATGAGTCGGAACCAACTCGACAGCAACTGGTTGGTACACACACATTTTAATTGCTATGTCTTTTTGGTGGATTGATCCTTTAATCTTATTATGTCCCTCACTGCCACTGGTAATTTTCTTTGTTCTGAAGTCTACATTGTCTGATATTAATATAACTACTCCTGCTTTCTTGTGGTAATATTTGCAAAATATATCTTTTTCTGTCCTTTCATCAACCTGCCTAAATCATCGTATTTGAAGTGAGTTTCTCATAGAGAGCATATATTTTTTTAATCCACTCAGCCAATACCCATCTTTTAATTGTTGTATTCAGACCATTTACAGTTAATGTAATGATTGATGTTAGAGTTTAAATCTGCTGTTTTATGTTTTGCTCTCTTTGTTTCTCATTTGTGTTTTCTTTTTCCTGCCTTGCTGTGGATTAATTGAACACTTTTTAGAAATAAAATTTGATTTATCTATAGTATTTTTGGGTGTATCTCTTTGTATAGCTTATTTACTGGTTTCTCCAGGTATTAAATTATATATCCAAAACTTATTACAGCCTACTGGTTTTGTCATTTTATTAACCGAGTGAAATGTAGAAACCTTACCTCTTTTTATGTCCTTTTACCCTTCCTGTTTATAATTGTATTTAATATTTTGTCCACTTACAATTAGAACCTCATCATACTGTGTTTTAGTCTTTGCTTCCACCTTCAAACATAATTTAGAATACTCAAGAGGAGAAAGAAAGTCTACTATATTTGCCTACATTTTTGTTTACTGTGTTCTTTTTTCTTTCCTAATGTTCAAAGATTCCTTCTTTATAATTTCCTTTCCTTTTAGAGAACTTCCATTAGCCTTTTTTTTTAGTTTGGCTGGCAGCAAATTCTCTTAGTTTTCATTCATCTGAGACTTCCTTGATTTTCCCTTTATTCTGGGGATATTTTTGCCGGGTATAAGATTCTGGGTTGACAGTTTTTTTCTTTCAGCACTTGAGAAATGTTGTGCCACTTCCTCTGTCATCTCTGATTTCTAATGAGAAATTTGCCGTCATTTGAATTGTTTTTCCCCTAATAGGTAAGGTGTTGATTTTCTCTGACTGCTTTCAAGATTTTTTTGTCTTTAGTTTTCAGATTTTTTACCATGATGTGTTTTGGTGTGGATTTCTCTGGGTTTGTCCTTTTTGAGTTTTGCTTACTTTTTATGAATCTGTAGTTTTATATCTCTTACCATATTTGTGGGAGCCCTGGTGGCACAGTGGTTAACAGCTTGGCTGCTAACTAAAAGTTTGTCAGTTCGAATCCACCAGCTGCTCCTTGGAAACCCTATGGGGCAGTTCTACTCTGTACTATAGGGTTGCTATGAGGCAGAATCATCTAGATGGCAATGGGTTTGGTTTGGGTTTGGTACCATATTTATGAAGTTTTCAGTCATTATTTCTTCAAGTACTTTTCCAGCCCTATCATTTTTCTCCTCTTCTTCTCAGACTCTGATAAAAAGAATGTTTGAGCTTTTGTTTTAGGCCCATAGGTCCCGAGACTCTGTTCTTTTTTTTTTTTTTTTTTTAATTTTACCCTATTTTCCCTTTGTTGTTTAGATTGGGTAATTTCTATTGTTTTACCTTCCAGTTCATTGATTCTTTCCTCTGTACCCTCCATTCTCCTGTTAAGACCATTCATCTTTTTTTTATTGTTGCAAAAATGTAGAAAACACATTTACTAATTCCACACTTCTCACGTGTACAATTCAATAAAACCAATTACATCAATCACATTGTACAATTATCCCAAATTTCCATTGCCAAAGTTTTCATCTCTCTGAACGAAAACTCAGTGCTACCTAGACAATGATCTGCACCTAATCCTGTCCTTTCTATCCCTGGTAATCACTATTAAACTCTAATCTCCATAAAGAAAATTATAAAGAAATCTATAAATAAAACTACAGTCTCTATAATAAATGGTGCTGGGACAACTGGATTTTCATATGCAAAAATTGAAGTTAGACCCATACCTCACACCGTATACAAAAACTAACTCAAAGTGGATCAAAGACCCAGTACCACCTAAAACCATAAAACTATTAGAAGAAAACATATGGCTAATGCTTTGGCACCTAATCTTCAACAGTGGATTCTTAGATAAAACACCAAAAGCACAAGCAACAAAAGACAAAATAGATAAATGAGACCTCATAAACATTAAAAACTTCTGTACATCAAAGGATTTTATCAACAAAGTGAAGAGATAACCTACAGAATGGGAGAAAAATTTTGGGATCCATTTATCTGATAATATCCTGAATATATAAAAAAGAAATGATAAACAGCCCAATTATAAATTGGTCAAAGGATCTAAATAAACATTTCACCAAGAGGATAAATGGCTAAAAGGCACTTGAAAAGTCATTCAATGTCATTGACCATTAGAAAGATGCAAATCAAAACTACAGTGAGAGACAACTTTACTCCCACTAGGATGGCTAAGATTAAAAAAAAGTAAAATAACAAATGTTGGCAAGGATGTGAAGAAATTGGAATCCTCATCCATTGCTGGTGGGAATGCAAAATGGCACAGTATCTCTGCAAAACAACATGGCAGTTCCTTAAAAAGTTAAAGTTACCATGTGACCTAGCAATTCTACTCTTAGATATACACACAAGAGACTTGAAAGTAATGACACAAACAGACATAAGTACAACAAAGTTCCTTGCAGCACTATTCACAGTAGTCAAAAGGTGGAAACAACCTAAAAGCCCATCAACAGACGAATGAATAAACAAAACGTGGCACATACATACAATGGACTATTACTCTGCCATAAAGAAAAATGCAGTCCTGATATATGCCACGACATGGTTGAAACTTGAAAACATTATCCCGAGTGAAATTAGTCAATCACAAAAAGACAAATATTGTATGATCTTACTGATATTAAATACCTAGAAAAGCCATTTTTTTATTGTATTTTTCAATTCTAAAATTTCTATTTGGTCCTTATTTATATCTCTCTCTCTCTTTTTTTTTTGCTGAGACTGTCTATTTCTTTCAAGAATGCCAAATAATTCTAGCATCTCTGTCATCTCGGTGTTGGTATCTAATGATTGTCTTTTTTCATTCAGTTTTAGATCTTCCTGTTTCTTGGCCTGATGATTTTTTTTTTATTGAAACTGGACATTTTGGGTATCATATTATTGGACTCTGGATATTATTTAAACTTTCTGTTTTAATTGGATTTCTTTGGCACTAATCTGGCAGGAAAAGGGGGCCATCAGTTCATTACTGCTAGGTTGAGGTGGAAGTTCAGGTTCCCTACTTGGTCTCTGTTGATACTGAGGAGGTGCTCCTCCTTATTGCTGGATGGCAGTGGGAGTTCTGGCTTCCCACTAGGCTTTCATTGAAACCTCCTAGTTGGGAGAGGAAGAAGTGCATTGTTATTGCTTCTCACTTGGCCTCCACTGACCCATCAGGGGTGGCCTCGTTATCTCTGGGTGATGATGAAGGTACTGATTCTCCACTTGAGTTCCTGATACACATCAGCAGGGAGGAGGAGGGGTGCCTAGTTACTGCTGGGATGGAAGTCTAGGCGACCAGGTGGGCTCCACTGACACCGCCCTGGTGGTTGCATTGGGATGCTTCATTATGACCTCTGGAGGGTGGAAGTCAAGGCTCCCTACTTAATCATTGCTGGTGAAGGTAGGGATAGGGCTGAAGTTTTGTTTTGTTTTTTTTCCCTGGAGCAGAGACGTTATTGTTTAAATGTTTTCTGTCTTTCTAGGCTCATTCTTTCCTTGTCACTTGGCTAGAGAGAGCAGGCATTTCTTGGCTTTTGAAATGTTTTATGTTGGCCTTTCCAGGTTGCTGACTTCTTTGGCTCTAAGTCTGGGATATATGAAGCAAAAACAAAAACAAAAACCCAGGGAACTCACCTTTGTGTTGTTCCTTGGGTCCTGATGTCCCTAACTGGTTTACTTGGCTCTTCTCTCCACCCTTCAGAAGCTTCTTATGTTTATTTTACATTTAATACTTAAGGTTTTTAGTTGTACTTAGTGGGAGGAATAGGGAAAAGTATGTCTTATCTCCTCCATCTTCCTGGGAGTGGAAGTCTCCTAAAGTGGAAATTTTAGGACGAATATTAATTTTGTTCAGAGATTCCTCTGTAAGTCTGGACAGTAGTTTTAGACTTTTCAATTCATCTTTGGCCCTTTTTCTTTTTTTTTCCAAGAACAATTATAGTTGGAGTTAACTAAAGACAGAAGTTGCAGTACAGCTTGTGGTATTTTTATTGTAGTAATTTAGATGGGCTCTGAATTCTTCAATATAGTACTTAGTAATTATTAGTTAATTCTGTTAGGAAGGATGGCATTGTAAGTGATAACATGGATTTTTGCCTGCTAGGTAATGCTTAAGAATATTTTGCATCTAAACATTATTGAAGTTGCTCACAAGGGACAGATAATTTAATATTGACACAACTTTAAATAAATTGAAAAGGCATGAGTCAGAGTAATGAGATTCATAAAACTGTTAATATTAATGGGGAAGCCTGGTATAAAATCAAAGAAACTAGGGACTCTAGATGTATATGATGAGACTAGATAATGATTAAAAAATTGGTTATTTTGTTTCATTCCTTTTCAAATCAAAGCAAGCTATTTTATGTCCTTGGAAAAAGTGCATTTAAGTCTTTACAACTATCAGCAGAAAATGGAATGCAGAATCTTAGAAAACGAAAGGTTGAACTCTGTTGAGAACACACACATACAGTAAGTCCTCTGGTTACAAACGTCCAACTTAAGGACAACTCTTACTTCCCATTTAATGTTATGTAAAATTGCCCTCACTTTGAAATGATTGGATCAACCCCTACTCGCAACAAATTCTTCACCACAATCACCTTCACTTGCTGCATGTGCAGCTTTTAAGCCACTGAAAAGGCTTTGAGCGCTTTCTTAAAGTAAGGTTAAATAAGAACTGTATGCACCTGTTCCACCTTACCAACAAATTCAACTAAAGACACAGGAGCAACTCATTTGTAAGCTGGGAACTTGCCTGTACTTTAGTTTTTGCATATAGGGAATCAGGAAAGTACTAAACTTTATCTCTGAAATAAAAAAAATGAGCCTTGGGGGTGGAGCCAACATGGTGCAGTGGACAGATGCATCATGCCATCCCTCTGCAACAAAGACCCAAAAAACTAAGCAAAACAGATACAAACGTCAATCCTGGAACCCTCAGCATCAAATGAAGGGATAAAGAAGTAGATCAAACACTGAAAGGAAGAAGAAACTGATGGAAAACAGAGAATGAGGAGAGATATGGAGTGGAGGTCCCCTGCCAACCAGTATGGCACAGTGTTGCCATCTCGAAGCACAGCTAGCAACAACACCGGACAGACAGTACGGGAAAGAAACTTCTCGGAGCTCCCAACAGTAGACAGAGCACCCGGTAACCAGAGAAACATGCTCCCCCACCCCTAATCCTTCTGGTGAGTAGAAACAAGAACCCCCTCTAACCTGGCAACCCCTACCATCGAGGTCCACAATACTACCCCCCCATTCCTGGGCCTGCTCCACCCTTACCTGCTGCATGTTTTTTTTTTTTTTTCCTATTTCTACCTTTTCTTTCTCCCCCTCATCTAGCCCTATATGCCACTTTCTCCCATCCCCACAGCCCCTGTCACCCTGCTACAGCTAGAGAGCCAGCAGTGTACCTCCACTCTGGCTTCATCTTGCTTCTACCCGCCGGCTCCTGCCATGCTGCCTTTTTTTTTTCCTTTCTCTTCTTTATCCTTCCCACCTAGCCTCATACGCCACCTTTTCCCCTTCCAGCCAGTCCCCACCACACCACTGTGGCTAGAGAGCCACCAGCCTGCCACCAACCCGGGTTTGTCTTGCCCACACCCATCAGCTCCTGCTACACTGCCATTTTTTTCTTTTTTTCTCTTTCTTCCTTTCCTTTCTCCCTCTCACCTAGCCCCGTACACCACCTGCCCCCTCCTTTCTTGCCATCCCCCACCATGCTGCACACAGCTAGAAAGCTTCCAGCTTGCTGACACCCTGGATCTGTCTTGCCCACACCTTTGGCTCCCTCTGTGCTGCCATTTTTTTTTTTATCTGTCCCACCTAGACCAGCATGCCACCTCCCCGCCTTTCCCGCTGGCCCCTGGGTCTGCCCCTCCATCACTTGCCAGCCCCCACTGTGCCACCATTTTTTTCTGCTCTTTCTTCCTTCCCTTTCTAAGTCTCACCTAGCCCCATATACAACCTCCTCGCCTTCCAGTCAGCCCCCACCGTGTGGCCCCAGCTAGACAGCCACCAGCCTGCTGCAGCCCTAGGTCACTCCACCCCACCTGCTGGCTACCTCTGTGCTGCCATTTTTTCTTTCTTTTCTTTCTCCTACGTAGCCTATAAGCCACCTCCCTCCCTTCCTCCTGGCCCCCAGGTCTTCCCTGCCTCCACTTGCCAGCAACTGCCACACTACCATTTTTTCCTCCTTTTCCTTTTCTACTTTTCTATCTCCCACCTAGCCCCGTATGCCACCTCTCACCCCTTCCCACCAGCCCCCATTGTGCCACTGTGGTTAGAGTGCATCAGTGCACTAGCACACTGCTGCCCTGGATCCACCCTGCCCCCACCCAACGGCCCCCACCATGCCACCATTTATTCTATTTGTTTCTTTCTCTTTCTTTCTTTCCTTTCTATGTCCTACCTAGCCTTGTATATTACTTCCTCCCTTTACCACTGGCCCCCAGGACCATCATGTCCCCACCTGCTGGCTATTCTTTTTTTCCCTTCTCTCTTTTTGTTTTCTTTTTCCCTCCCACCTAGCCTTGTATACCACCTACCCCACTTTCCACCAGCCCCCACTGCACCACTGCAGCAAGAGTGTCCCCAGTGCCCAGGCCTGCTGCTGCACCAGGCCTACACCACCCCTCCCCTCCCACCACTTGAACATGAGCTGAATGGTAGAAGGTGAGCCCATACCACTCCCCATCCGACATCCCTGCCCATCTGGCAAAGGGCAGTGAATGCTCCCACACCATTGAACCAACATCAGGAGGTAAACAGTGCCCACCAGTCTACCCTCAGCCACTCACCAAACCAGTGTACAGTGAAGCAGGTTTTCCCTGCCTGCTGCTGCCCTACCCCTGGACAAGGTAGTGAGAGCCATTGTGCCAACAGATGAGCAAGCAGCAAGGCAGGCTCAGCTCACCCACTGTGACATATCAAAACAAAACAAAAATAGCAGGATGAAACAAGTGAACATAAAATCAATAAAGAAAATAAAACCTTAGTGTCTCAGAGACAACAGACAATATCAAAACATAAAAAACAGGACAAGATAGCTCCAGCAAGTGACCAAAATGATGAATCAGATGACCATCCAGTAGAAGAAAAGGCAGTGGAACTACCTGACATGGAATTCAAAAGACTAATATTTAGGGTTCGCTGAGATTAGAAAATAGACCAAAGAAAACACAGATAAAACCACGGAAAAAATAGACATAGTCATGGAAAACACAGACAAAACAAACAAAAACATAGCCAAAATCAAGGAAAACACAGAGAAAGCAATGGAAGAATTCAGAGAAATAATACAAGTACAAAATGTCAAAATAAATAATTAGAAATCACATCAACTACAACAACTAGAAATCCAAAAGATAAACAACAAAATTTTAGAAATGGACAACTCAAAAGAAGGTTTTAGGAGCAAATTTGAAACAATGGAAGACAGAATCAGTGAGATTGAAGACATATGCATGGATGCCACTTTGACGAAAAATCAGAGAAAAGAATGAAGAAAAATGAAGAAAACCTAAGAGTTATGCAGGACACAATCAAGAGCAAAAATCTGCGTGTGATTGGAGTTCCAGAACAGGAGAGAAGATGGAAAACACAGAGAATATTGCTGAAGATTTGCTGGCAGAAAACTTCCCAGATATGATGAAAGATGAAAATATGACCATCCATGAAGCTTAATGAATCCCGTATAGGATAGACCCCAAAAGGAAGTCACCAAGACATATAATCACACTTGCCAAAACTAAAGACAAAGAAAGAATCCCGAGAGCAGCTTGAGAAAAATAAAAAGTTACAAAAGGAAAACAATAAGACAAAAATCTGATTACTTGGCAGAAACTATGCAGACAAGAAGGCAATGGGATGACATATATAAAACCTTGAAAGACAAAAACTGCCAATTAAAAATAATATATCCTGCAAAACTCTCAAATATGATGACAAAATTAGGAATCCAGGTAAATAGAAAATAAAGGAATTTGTAACAATTAAACCAATCTTACAAGAACTGTTAAAAGGAGTCCATAGGTTAGAGAACCAATAGTACCAGACAGTAACCAGAGTGTAGGATGCAGGACAGCATCAGCCAGATACCAACCTAGGTAAAGAACTCTCAATAATAAAACAAAATAAAAGACTGAAAACAGAGAAAGAGAAACTTCAATCTCTAAATGATGACAACATCAAAACAATAAAAGAGGTAGATATAAAATTTTTAAATGGGGAGGAAGTCGAGGTGATATCAAGTAATGAAAGACTGGTTCAAAATTAGGAAGATAAGGGTAAATATCAAGGTAACCACAAAGAAAATGAACAGACCTACTTATCAGAATTAAAAAGAAGAAAAACATAAAGACTCAGAAAACACAGAATCTATAATAATAAAAGAAAAGAAAATCCACAGACAGAAGGAACTCAGCTGTCATGGTTTGAATTATGTCCCCAAAAAAATGTGTCTATCAGTTTGGCTGGGCCATGATTCCCAGAATCGTGTGGTTGGCCTCCATTTTGTGATTGTAATTTTATGTTAAAGAGGATTAGGGTGGGACTGTAACACCACCTTTACCCAGGTCACATCCCTGATCCAATGTAAAGGGAGTTTCCCTGGGGTGTGGCCTGCAGGACCTTTTCTCTCTAAAGATAAAAGGAAAGGGAATCAAGCAGAGAGTTGAGGACCTCATATCATCAAGAAAGCAGTGCTGGGAGCAGAGTGCGTTCTTTGGACCGGGGTCCCTGCACAGAGAAGCTCCTAGTCCGGGGAACACTGAAGAGAAGAAGGCTGACAGAGAAAAAAAGGCTTCCCCTGGAGCTGACGTCCTGAATTTGGACTTTTAGCCTACTTTGACTGTGAGGAAATAAACTTCTCTTTGTTAAAACCATCCACTTGTGGTGTTTCTGTTATAGCAGCACTAGATGACTAAGACATTAGCAAAAGAAAGTAAGAGGAACAAATAAAAAATCAGCAACACACACACACACACACAAGCACACCAATATGACAGCAATAAACTCATATCTATCGATAACCATACTGTTCATCTGACCTCTGGTTCTTGGGACTTGAGCTAGTAGCTCATCTGCTGATTTTGGGATTCCTCAGCCTCCACAACCTGTGTGCAAGAGGCCGCTGTCTGACCTGTTCATCTTGGGTTCATCAGCCCCTGCAGCTACGTGAGTTAGGAGAAGTCTCCAGCCTTACCCACAGACTTGAGACTTTCCAGCCTCTACAACTGTGTGAGCCATTTCCTTGATACAAATCTCTCTCTGTATATATATTTATACAATTCACTGGTTTGCTTCTCTAGAGAACCTTGCCTAAGGTTCAAAAGAGAAGAATATTTCACTCAGCATACCCTTCAGATTCATCCATGTTGTGAAATTTTTCATGAATTCAAAACAGTCTTTGATGGTTATGAGGGAGGGGAGGGGTGGGCAATGGAAATCACTAACTAGATAGTAGATAGTGCCTAAGTAACAAAAGGAAAGAATCACGTGATCATCTCAGTCAATATAGCAAAGACATTTGATAAAGTCCAACACCCATTTTTGATTAAAAACTCTCAATAAAATAGGAATAGAAGGGAAATTTCTCAACATAATAAAGGAAATCTATACAAAACTAGGAGCCTTGGTGGCACAGTGGTTAACAGCTTAGCTGCTAACCAAAAGGTCAGCAGTTTGAATCCACCAGCCACTCCTTGGAAACCCTATGGGCAGTTCTACTCTGTCCTATAGGGTTGCTATGAGTCAGAATCGACTCGATGGCAATGGGTTTGGTTTTTGTTTTTTTTATACAAAACCAATAGCCAACATCATTCTCAACAGAGAGAGGCTGAAAGCATTTCCCTTGAGATTGGGAACAAGACAAGGATGCTGTTTATCACCACTCCTATTTAACATTGTACTGGAAGTCCTAGCTAGAGCAATAAGGCAGGAGAAAAAAAGAGAAGACATCCAAACTTGAAGGGAAGAAGTAAAACAATTTCTATTTGCAGATGAAATGATCTTACACATATAGAAACTCAAAGATTCCACAAGAAATCTTCTGGAACTAACAGAAAGATTCTGCAAAGTAGCACGATACAAGATCAACATACAAAAATCAGTTGGAGCCTATATACCAATAAAAAGAACTTCTAAAAGGAAATCAGGGAAACAATACCATTTACAATAGCCTCTAAAAAATAAAATACTTAGGGATAAATCTAACCAGGGACGTAAAAGACTGATACAAAGAAAACTACAAAACACTATTGCAAGAAACCAAAAGAGACCTACCTAACTGGAAAAATATACCTTGCTCATGGATAGGAAGACTCAACATTGTGAAAATGTCATTTCTACCCAAAGCGATCTACTGATATAATGCAATCTCAAACCAAATACCAACAGCACTCTTTAACAAGATGGAAAAAGTAATCACCAACTTTATATGGAAAGGTGAGAGGCCTCGGATAAGCAAAGCACTACTGAAGAAAGCAAACAAAGAGACCACACACTACCTGATCTCAGAACTTAGTATACAGTCACAGTAGTTGAAACAGTCTAGTGCTCGTACAATGACAGATACAGAGACCAATGGAACAGAATCAAGAACCCAAACATCGGTAACTTTGGTGAAGGGTAAGACAGTACACACTACTGGGGAAGCCAGCACAACTTGTACAAGTAAAGGTTCTGGAAGCTCCATAGACACATCCAAACTCCCTGAGGGACTGAATTGCTGGGTGGAGGGCTGTGGGGACCATGGTCTCAGGGAACATCTAGCTCAACTGGTATAACACGGTTTATAAAGACAATGTTCTACATTATACCTTGGTGAGTAGCGTCTGGGGGCTTAAAAGCCTGTAAGCAGCCATCTAAGATACTCCACTGGTCTCACCCCTTTGGCAGCGAGGGAGAATGAGGAAAACAAGATGCAAGGAAAAGATTAGTCCAAAGAACTAATGGACCACAACCACTACTGCCTCCACCAGACTGGTCTAGTACAACTAGATGGTGCCCAGCTACCATCACTGACTGCTCTGACCAGGATCACAACAGAGGGTCCCGGACAGAGCTGGAGAAAAATGTAGAACAAAATTATAACTCACAAAAAAAGACCAGACTTACTGGCCTGACAGAGACTGGAGAAACCCTGAGAGTATGGCCCGCAGACACCCTTTTAGCTCAGTAATGAAGTCACTCCCGAGGTCCACCATTCAGCCAAAGATTAGAAGCCCCATAAAACAAAATGAGACTAATGGGGCACAACAGTCCAGGGACAAGGACTCGAAGGCAGAAGGAGACAGGAAAGCTGGTAATAGGGAACCCAAGGTTGAGAAGGGACAGTGTTGACATGTTGTGGGGTTGTTAACTATTATCATAAAACAATATATGTACTAACTGTTTAATGAGAAACTATTTGTTCTGTAAACCTTTGTCTAAAGTACAATTAAAAAAAACTTCGAAAAAGAAAATTATTTGCTTCAAATTAAAAAAAAAAAAAAAAGAACCCAAACATAAATCTATCCACCTACAGTTAGCTGATCTTTGACAAAGGACCAAAGTCCATTAAATGGGGAAAGGACAGTCTCTTTAACAAATAGTGCTGACAAAACTAGATGTCTATCTGTAAAAGAATGAAACAAGACCCATACCTCACACCCTACACAAAAACTAACTCAAAATAGATCAAAGACCTAAATAAAAACCTAAAATGATAAAGTTCATGGAAGAAAAAATAGGGAGAACGCTAGGGGTCCTAATATGTGGCATAAATACAATATAAACTATAACTAACAATGCACAAACTCCAGAAGATACACTATATAACTGGGAGCTCCTAAAAATTAAACACTATGCTCATCAAAAGACTTCACCAAAACAATAAAAAGACAATCTACGGCCTGGGAAAAGTTTTTTGGCTATGACATATCTGACAAGGGTCTAATGTCTAAAATCTATAGAATACTTCAACACCTCAAAAACGAAAAGACAAATAACCCAATTAAAAAGTGGGCAAAGGATATGAACAGACACTTCACAAAAGAAGACATTCAGGCAGATGACATATGAGCATATGCTCAGGATCATTAGCCATTAGAGAAATACAAATCAAAACTAAAATGAGATACCCTCTCATCCCATTACCAGCACTAAAAAAAAAAAAAAGTAGAAAAATAACAAGTGTTGGAGAGGTTGTAGGGAGATTGGAACACTTATGCACTGCTGGTAGGAATGCAGAATGGTACAACTACTATGGAAAATGATATGGCGTCTCCTTGAACAGCTAGAAACAGAAATACCATACCATCCAGCAATCCCACTCCTAGGAATGTATCCTAGGTAAATAAGAGCTGTCCTATGAATAGACATATGCACACCTATGTTCATTGCAGCATTATTTACAATAGCAAAAAGATGGAAACAACTGAAGTGTCCATCAACAGATGAATGGATAAACAAATTATGATACATACACACGATGGAATACTATGCAACAATAAAGAGCAATGATGAATTCGTGAAAAACTTCACAACATAGATGAATCTGAAGGGCATTAATGCTGACTGAAATAAGTCAATCACAAAAGGACAAATATTGTATGAGACCACTGCTATAAAATTTCAAGAAAAGGTGTACACATAGAAAAAACAATCTTTGATGGTTATGAGGCAGGGGAGTGGTGGGCAATGGAAATCACTAACTAGATAGTAGACAAGCGTTAACTTCTGTTATGGGAAAGACAACACACAAATAGGGAAGTCAGCACAACTTAACCAAGGCAAAGTCATAATGGCTTCCTAGACACATCCAAACACCTTGAGGGACTGAGTTACTGGGAATGAGGGCTGGGGACCATGCTCTGGGGGACATCTAGGTCAATTGGCATAACAGTTAATAAAGAAAATGTTCTACATCCTACTTCAGCGAGCAGTGTCTGCCGTCTTAAAAGCTTGCAAGCGTCCATCTAAGATACATCTATTGGTCTCATTCCATCTGGCGCAAAGGAGAATGAAAAAAACCAAAGACACAAGGAAAATATTAGTCCAAATGACTAATGGACCACATGAACCATGGCCTCTAGCAGCCGGAGCCCAGAAGAACTAGTTGGTGCCTGGCTACCATCACCAGCTTCTCTGACAGGAATCACAATAAAGGATCCTGGACAGAGCTGGAGAAAAGTGTAGAACAAAATTCAATACAAAAAAAGACAAAACTTACTGGTTTGACAGAGACTGGAGGAACCCCTGAGACTATGGCCCTGCTAACTCAGAACTGAAGCCACTCTCGAAGTCCACCTTTCAGACAAAGATTTGACAGGCCAATAAAACAAACAATAACACACGTGAGGAACATGTGTCTTAGTTCTGTTACCAAATGCAGTGTGTTCACCACTTGTACTCTCCTTAAGAATAAGAGTCAAGCGAATTTAAAGCAAGGCATACTTTATTACTTGTGGTGAGTAAGCAGAAGAGAGAGGATCCTCACCGAAAGCACTCTCTCCGAACAAAGGGCTTGGGGAGCAGCTTTATACCATGTGGAAAACGGGAAGTCATACATACCCATTAACTTCATATATATTTAAAAAGGAGTCAGGGTAGGATTTGGCATGGAAGTAGCTGACAGACTTCTCCCTTCGAAAATGGGCTCGGTCACCGCTTGATGACATACGTCAGGTGATGTTAGTTCCTAGGCAAACCTTACTGTGGGATGAAGCCATCTGACGGTCAACCTGGTCTCTTACCGCGCATGCCCAGGATTCTAGTTCTAATTGGCTGATCTGAAAGACAGCTACAAGCGGACAGATTAGGAGGAAGCAAACAATGTTTGCACCATTCTTCTAGAAAAATTTTTTAACATACACAACTTGTCGTTTAAGGCCTTGTCTGTCCCTAGCTGGTCTCAGTTCAATCAAGTATATGAGACCAAATGGGCAACACCTGCCCAAAAGCAAAGATGAGAAGGCAGGAAGGGACAGGAAAACTGGACAAATGGATACAGGGATCCCAGGGTGTAAAGGAGAAGGGGGAAGATGCTGACACATCGCTGGGATTGCAACTATTGTAACAAAACAATTTGTGTATAAAGTTTTGAATGAGAAACTAATGTGTGCTGTAAACTTTCACGTAAAGCATAATGAAATTTAAGAAAAGGGAGCTCTGAAATAAAGCATAAAAGAATCAAGAAAAATATTAAATTTTATTTCTGAAATAAAGTTAAGTCATAAATATTTACTAATAGGAAATGTATGTATGTACATTATGTTATGTACACACACATATATGTATGTCTGTATATATGTAAACACACAGACATGCACATACACACTGCTATAAAAAAGGATTGTTAGCAGTTTATTTATTAACTCCAATCACATACAGGTAGAAAGAAGAATATTGAACATACCATGGACTGCCCGAAGAACAAACAAATGTGTCTTGGAAGAAGTACAGCCAGAATGCTCCTTAGAAGTAAAGATGGCAAGATGTCATCTCACATAATTTGGACATGTTATCCGGAGGGACCAATCCTTGGAGAAGGATGTCATGCTTGCTAAAATAGAGGGTCAGCAAAAAGAGGAAGACCCTTAATGAGATGGATTGACGCAGTGGCTGCAACAATGGGCTCAAGCATAACAATGGTTGTGAGGATGGCGCAGGACCAGACAGTGTTTTGTTCTGTTGTACATAAGGTCATTATGAGTCAGACCTGACTCGATGGCACCTAACAAAACCACAATGTCAGAAAGGACACACCTTGAATATGTTAAGTTTTGAGTCTTAAATGCTCAAAAGAACTATCAAAGCTGGAGAGAAACAAACTAGGCACAAGGAAAAAAATGAGTTAATAGTAAACATGGGCAGAATATACTGAGGAAGGATATCTCCAAGGAATATCCTTCCTTGGAGATCTGAAGCTATTTTATCATGGTTTGGGTGTAGAACTGGGCTTTCTTGCCTGTGCGAAAACCGAATACAAAACCCAACTGTCATCTTTGTTACTTTCTTGTTCTACATAATGTTTGGGAAGACATTGAGCTCAATGAAACCATTTGGCTATTTGGAAAAGTAATCATTTTGAATAAAAGAGTTAAATTTAGGCAACCAGGAAAATTGTATATATAATACAGCCTGTGTACTATTCATCTTTGTCTAATTTTCTACATTACTTTCAGAGGTTTTTTTTTCTTATTCCATATATACAAACTATTACAAAAATAGAAACAGATGAATGAAGATAAATAGTTCTAGCTGATTGTTGTCACCATGAACTTCTTAGACCCATAACCCAGAGGTCAATGGATTGAAGCCATCCTCAGCTAATTTAAGGAGCTCTGGTGGCAACGGTTAAGCCATTGGCTGCTGACCGGAAGGTTGGCATTTCGAACCCATGCAGTGACCCCACAGAAGAAAGGCCTAGCGATCTGCTCCCATAAAGATTACAGCCTAGAAAACCCTATGGTGCAGATCTATTGTGTCACATGGGGTTGCGATGAGTCGAAATTGACTTGATGGTGCCTAACAAGAACAACATAACTTTGTGAAGCACTGTGACATTTAGGGGTTACCTAGAGGAGCCCTTCCTCATCCCTGTGTGTAGTGGAGGCCTGTTTGCTGCCAAGTCTTATATTAATTTGCTCCCAACAATCCTTTCAGATTATTTTCCTAGCTCCATAGTAATTCCACTGCATTTCCCCAAGGAGTACACACCACCACTCTCCATCTCGTCTTGTCACACCACCTGTCTTTCTACGACATAATTGAAACTCACTCATTTATTTAAAGTTATTTTGTTTATCTGCTATATGCTAAGGCATGTGAGGGATTTATAAATAGTGAGTTGAATTAACTCCTATATTGAAGGAATTGCCACTTTGGTAGCAGAGTAAAACATGTACACAGATTTCTGTCACACCAATTTGAAGACACTGAGTAAAAAAGAAAGGTAGAGGCAAAGAAATGAGAGACTTGAAAAGAGGGAGAGAGTTCTTCCAGTCTAGGGCAAGAGAGGCCACTTGTGGACAAAGTTCCATTTGAGTTAGGTAGGTTTCCAAGGGTGTGTTAAATATGGATATGTAGATATGGTTGGGGAGTTTGTTTTTCAGGTGAAAGAATAAGTAAGAACAAAGTACGAGGTGAAAAAGTGAGTTGTTGAACAACACAGCCAGAAATTCATGCTGGTGAGAATTGGTCATGTTTTGTATACATTTTGATAGTAGCGTTGACAGAGTTTACCAAAGTATTGAATGTGGGAGAGAGAAAGCAAAGATGATGCCAAAGTTTTGACCTGAGTAATTGGGAAGAAGGACAGGAGACAACTGTAGTGGGAGCAGGATTAAGTGGTGGTGACTCAGAGCTCAATTCTGGATATGTTGTGTTTGAGATGCCTTTCAGACATTCTTGTAGAGGTGTGAATAGGGAGTTGGATATCTGACATGAATGATGTTGAGGAGAAAGATCTGGGCTGGATATATAAATTTTTGAGTCTTTGCCTTTAAGATGGTATTTTATAGTTATTGGACTGGATGGGAGCCCTGGTGGCACAGTGTTAAGAGCTCGGCTACTAACCAAAACGTCGGCAATTCGAATCCACCAGCTGCTCCTTGGAAACCCTGTGGAGTAGCTCTACTCTGTCCTATATGATCACTATGAGTTGGAATCGACTTGACAGCAACGGGTTTCATTTTTGGTTTTTTTTGGACTGGATAAGTATAAACCAAAAGAGTGAGTGTAGACAATGAGTAGAGGACCAAAGTCAATGACAAGGTTTAAGTTTGCTAGATGTGGAGAATGTTGGTGTCTCAATAAAAATAGAAAATCCAGGAGGGAAGATGTTGAGTTTGATTTGGGGCATTTGAATTTGGACATATAGTTAGAGATGTCTACAAACAGTAGTGAACAGATAGATATGCCTGGAACTTGAGAAAGAAGGGAGGTGAGAGGTGAGAGTTGAAGACATGCCACTTTGATAAACTTATAAAGGGAAAGAACATAGAGATGGGAGTTAAAGAGTTTGTAGGGAGAGTTTGGAAGAAATAGCTGAATGAGTCCAGGCTGGTCTGGGAGGAAAGGAGAGGTTATTAAGGGGCTGATATACCATGCAAATAATTAAGGACATGGAACTATTTTACTGAAGAGAAAAATAAGTTTTGTCACAGTAAGTAAATTGCCCAGGGTCTCATAGTAATTAGTGGTGCTAGAATTAGAACTCAGTTTTGTTTGATTCCAAAACTTGTCCTCTTTCTACTACAATATGAGTGATTCACTAATCCATCCCCCTTATTTTGTGCAGAGGTTAACTAACAAGGTCATGCAGGTAGTTAGCACTTGAGGGAATTCTAGAACTAGAACCAGGTTATCTAATTCTC
Source organism: Trichechus manatus latirostris (assembly GCF_000243295.1). NCBI lineage: Eukaryota > Metazoa > Chordata > Mammalia > Sirenia > Trichechidae > Trichechus > Trichechus manatus. Next base: position 16,818,109 of record NW_004443971.1, read on the forward strand.
TTTACCAGAGAGAGTCTTAACAAAATCTCAGCCGAAATATAATCAATAATACATGCACTTCCCTAATACCTCAAATATAACATTTATAATAAAAGTAAGCAGATCTTTTCAAATTTTACCACATTCAGTGTTAGCTCTTGGAATTATAGATTAGGGCCAAATATTCTGCAGCTGTTTAGAGTTCCCTAAGAATACAGTTCACTTGGAACTGTACATGTCAATATTTTGTGATAATTTCCAGGTCATTATCTTAGTCTAATTACATTGGCAAATTTATTCATGATTGAATTATTGGTGGCCATTCGTGTGTTGAACAGTCACAGAAGATAGAATTTCAGAGCTCATTATTTTCGGTAACAAAGGTATGATGTGGTTTAGATTTAGGCTACCTTTCCTGGCTTTACAAGGTATACCCTCAAAAGTCACATGGACAGACCTTCCCAGTGATTGCACATTATAAGCGAAACTGAATTCTGCTTCTACATAAACCCACCAGAAAGTTCCTTAACAGGTTCATAATGTATTGCTTTGGTCTCCAGTCAGTGGGTTGGAAGTGGGAATCTTTTACTGTTAACATTCTAACAGAGTACTCAAAAGCCCACAGAGCGGAGGGTTGAAATAACATCCATATAATTAAGGAAAATACTTAGTTGGGAGTTTTCTTTTTAAACTCTCTGAAAGTGATCTCAATTTTGCTTGACCAATATAATCAATTCTACAAAAATATATTCACATATCCTTTTTTCAGCAGCTTAAAATACATTCCACACTCTATTTTTCTAATCTCCACAACACTGTTTGGAGCCCAGAGGTCATGCGCTATTACTCGGCTTATGGATTTCTTTACAAGAAAAAATCAGAAGCATCATTCCTTAGCTTGGATAGAAATCATGCCCTTTACTCCTTGTTCATTGCTTACCTGAATATGTTTGTTATGTTATATATTTATACTTATAGAAGACTTGTGTGTTTCCATGAATAATATATATTTAATTGCTCTGTAGCTCTGTAATTTATACATCCCCATCACCACTCCTTCATATTTAGTATATTGCCAGTTATGCTTAATATATTGACAATTATATGCCCCGCTACAAATTCCCCGAAGTAAAACAGCCTAACAGAAGATTTCAAAGGGCAGCTCGAGAAGACAGAGGAAAGTATCATAATGAAATATGCAAAGACCTGGAGATAGAAAATCAAAAGGGAAGAACATGCTTGGCATTTCTCAACCTGAAAGAGCTGAAGAAAAAATTTAAGCCTCGAGTCGCAGTATTGAAGGATTCTACAGGGAAAATATTAAACGATACAAGAAGCATCAAAAGAAGATGGAAGAGACTTCCGGCAAAATGGCTCTCTAGGCAGAAGCACCACGCCGTGCCTCCATAGCAAAGATCTGAAAAACTAAGCCGAACAGAGAAAACAACAATCCTGAAACCCTAAAACATCAAATGAAGAAATAAAGAACTCAGCCAAGCACCATATGGAGTGAGAAAACTGACAGAGAACGGAGAGCGAGGAGAGATTCATGCAGAGGTCCCCTATCAGCTAACACAGTGCGGATCCATGAACTTGGACTCCTATCAGAGACCAGCAAACAGGGGGTACGAGAAAACAGCTTCATGGAGCTTCCAGCGGGAGACAAAACAACCGGTAATTTGCGATACACGCTTCCCACCCCCCACCCTTCTTCACCCACACTCAGCATCCTCTGCTTCCCGCAGCCACAATCTCTTGTCCAGGAAGCACCAGCTGCTTGGATTCCACCCACCCAAATGGGCCGGCTCTCTGAGTGCAATTTGTTGGCTGCTGGTGTCGCTTTTTTCCGCTTCTTTTGATTTCATCCTTACCTCTCACCACCTCCCCCTCCTTTCCCCCTCCTTTTGCTCAAATACCTGGCTCCGTGCACTATCTTTGCTTCTTCCTGAGGGGCTGTGGAGCTCCGTTCAAGTGTGGAACTGCTTCCCGGTCTGGGTTGCTGCGCTGGTGGGATCCCGGGGCTTTTGTTCATTTCTTTGTTTTGAATTGTTTGTTTGTTTTCTTTTCCTTTTCCTGAGTTGGGAGCCCATTCGGGCTAGGCGGTGCTGCGTGGCTTGGAACCTACTCCCTCAGCTTGCACAGACGTGCAGAGGGATCCCTGAGAGCATTTCTTTTTTG
>NW_004443971.1:16826649-16848234 GCF_000243295.1 Trichechus manatus latirostris
TATTTTGTTCTGTAAGCCTTCATCTAAAGTGAGAATAGCAGCACAATTGGAAGAGCGTAGTTGATGTCACTGAACTGTGCATGTAGACATTTTTGAAATGGTGTCTCTTTGGCTATGTATATTTTCACCAAAAAAAAAAAAAAGCCGAGAAGGGAGAGGGTTGACATGTTCTTGGTTTGTTAACCAATGTCATAAAACAATATGTGTACTACTGTTTCATAAGAGACTATTTGCTTTGTAAGCCTTCACCTGAAGTACAATAAAAAAGAAAAAAAAGAAGATGGAAAAAATATACAGAGTCACTGTACCATAAATATCTGGTTGCTGATCAACCATTTCAGGAGGCAGCTAATGATCAGAAACTGATGGTACTGAAGAAGAGGTCCAAGTTGCGCTGAAGGCGTTGGAGAAAATTAAGGCTCCACGAATTGACTGAATAGCAATTGAGATGGTTCAACAAATGGATGCAGGATGGGAAGTGCTCACTTGTCTATGCCAAGAAATTTGGAAGACAGCTACCTGGCCAACAGACTGGAAGAGCCTATGGCAAAGAAAGGTGATCCAACTGAATGTGGAAATTATCAAACAATATCATTAATATCACACACATGTAAAATTTTGCTGAAGGTCATTCGAAAGCAGCTGTAGCAGTACATCCACAAGGAACTGCCAGAAATTCAACCTGGATTCAGAAGAGGATGTGGATCGAGGGATATCATTGCTGATGTGAGATGGATCCTGCCTGAAAGCACGGAATACCAGAAAGATGTTTACCTGTGTTTTATTGACTGTGCAAAGGCATTCGACTGTGTGGATCATAACAAATTATGGATAACATAGCAAATAATGGGAATTCCAGAACACTTAATTGTGCTTATGCAGAACCTGTACATAGACCAAGAGGCAGTTGTTTGGACAGAATGAGGGGATACTGCATGTTTTAAAGTGAGGAAAAGTGTGAGTCAGGGTTGCATCCTTTCACCATGCCTATTCAATTCGTATGCTGAGCAAACAATCTGAGAAGCTGGAACATGACAGCAGGATTGGAGGAAGACTCATTAACAACCTGCATTATGCAGATGACACAACCTTTCTTGCTGAAAGTAAAGAGGACTTGAAGCACTTGCTGATGAAGATCAAAGACTTCAGTATGGATTACACCTCAACATGAAGAAAACAAAAATCCTCACAACTGGCCCAATAAGCAACATCATGATAAAGGGAGAAAAGCTTGAAGTTGTCAAGGATTTCATTTTACTTGGATCCACAATCAACAGCAGTCAAGAAATCAAAAGACACATTTCATTGGGCAAATCTGCTGCAAAAGACCTCTTTAAAGTGTTAAAAAGTGAAGATGTCACTTTAAGTACTAAGGTATGCCTGACCCAAGCCATGGTGCTTTCAATTGCTTCATATGCATGCAAAAGCTGGACAATGAATAAGGAAGACCTAAGAAGAATTGACTCCTTTGAATTATGGTGTTGGCGAAGAATATTGAATATACCACGGACTGCCAGAAAAACGAACAGATCTGTCTTGGAAGAAGTAAGCTAGAATGCTCCTTAGAAGCAAGGATTTCGAGACTACGTCTCACATACTTGGGACATGTTATCAGGAAGGATCAGTCCCTGGAGAAGGACATCATGCTTGGTAAAGTAGAGGGTCATTAAAAAAGAGGATGGCCCTAAATGAGATGGGTTGACACAGTGGCTGCAACAATGGGCTCAAGCATAACAAAGACCGTAAGGATAGCGCAGGACCAGGCAGTGTTTTGTTCTGTTGTACATAGGGTTGCTACCAGTTGGAATTGACTTGGCAGCACCTAACAACAACAACAAACTCCCCACTTCCCCCACTTAAAACTCAGTGAAGAGGTGCCATTGAGTATTCAGTGGAGAAAAAAATCAACACTTTACTTGAGTGTGAGCATAAAGTATTTACAAAAGTATTTCTATCTCATGTCATTTATAGGTCTTTTAAGAAGATAGAGTTTAAAGTGATAGAAAAAATGATTTCCTTCGACAGTATGTTTGCCTTTCAGAAAGTTAAGATAATGGCACACTCTCTGTGGTGTTGAAGGGGAACAAAGAACATTATACTTACCTTATTTCATAGTAATCAGTTTTAAAATATGAACCATAAGTGAACTTACTTTAGTTTTCAGTTTTTAAAATAAGCCAAAACAACCATGTATAAATTTATCATATAAAATGCAATTTACTTGTAAACCCATCTTACAAGGAAAGCATATATGTATGTGTGTGTGTATATATATATATATAATATATATATATTTTTTTTTTTTGCTAAAATGCACTTCATTGATAAGTCCTCTGTTGTCGCAACCAAGTATCAAACTGACAGGATTACTTATTTCTCATTAACAAATATATTACTAACTGCAAGAACAGCAATTACCAAGTGCTGTGAGCAGGGGCTGGTCTGCATAATAACTGAGCTAAACAAAGTTATTCTTAGTTATTCTTGAAGATTGGTTGAGAGTTGAACATTGATAATTTTAAGACAGGGTAACTCTTGTATATACATGTTAAGCTGAAGAAGCAGTTTTTAATAACAGCCAATGATACCAAAGTTTATAAAAGGAGGAGAGAGACAGTGTCATGGACCTCAGTGACACCCACCCACTGCCTGCTTCATTCTGTTTCCTCACGTTCTTTGCTTGTGTATCGCCTTATCTGCTCATCTTCCCCACATCACTACTATTACATCCCTATCCTATCCATCATTTAAATCTCCTTCATGGAGTTTTCTTGGAACATCTGAACTGGTTATAACATGTCATATCTCTCCTTTCAATTCCTAAAACCTTTCTCTTGGTCTCTTACAATCTTGAATGGAAGAAGTAGAGAAAAGAAACTAGAAAGCTGTTGTCACAGTCCAGGCCAACAACATGGTGTGTTGGATCAGGTTGTTGGTAGTAGAGATAGAAAGAGTGGATAAATTTGTAACGTATTTTGGATACAGCATCTACATGGTTTGCTGATGGATTGAATGTGAGGGTGAGGAAAAAGAAGGTGTCAGGAGTAACTTCCAGATTTCTGATCTTTGAGACTGAGTGGCAGTCAGTACCACTTTCTAGATTAAGGAAGGCTGATGAGAACAGATTTGGATGGTGTCTTCGTCAATGTTCTCTAGGGAAACAGAACCCGTAAAATATATATGTATATATATGTGGAGCCCTGGTAGCGCAATGGTTAAGAGCTCGGCTGCTAACCAAAAGGTTGGCAGTTCAAATCCACCAGCCAATCCTTATAAACCCTATGGGGTAGTTCTACTCTGTCCTATAGGCTCACTATGAGTTGCAGTCAACTTGACAGCAATAAGTTTTTTTTAATGTATATGTATATACACATACGAATCTATATATCTATATCTATATAGAGAGTAGGGTCCTGGTGGCGCAGTGGTTAAGAGCTTGGCTGCTAACCAAAGGGTCAGCAGTTCAAATTCACCAGCCGCTCCTTAGGAACCCTATGGGGCAGTTCTACTCCACCCTATAGGGTCACTATGAGTTGGAATAGAAGTGATGGCAATGGGTTTGGTTTTGTTTTAGTATATATATACAGAGAGAGAAATAAAGAGAGAGATTGATTGATTTTGAGAAACTGAATCACAGAATTGTGGGGGGCTGGCAAGTCCAAATCTATAGGCCAGGTGGCAGGCTAGAAATTTCTGCAGTCTTATATCTCCAAATCCATAGTCAGGCAACAGGTTGGAGATTCTGAAGTCTTGTGTTCTTAAATTGGTAGGTCAGGTGGTAGGGAAGAGAACAAGGAATTCTGGCAGAAAGTCCATTTATATTCTAGAGACAAAAAGCTCTTCAGGCTTTCAATGTATTGTTTGAAGCCTACCCACATTATGGAGGGTAATCTGCTCTACTTAAGGTCAAGTGATTTAAATGTTAATCACATGTGAATAAATACCTTCATAGCAACATCTAAAGTCGTGTTTGACCAAACAGCTGGGAACTACAGTCTAGCCTGCACATCAAATTAACCATCATAGATGGAAATCATGTTACTCTTGAGATGCCTAAGAGACAATTATGTTAGTTTGGAAGGTTTGATTGCTTTCCTAACTGGCAAATAAACTGAAAAATGTATATTATCTTAAATTACATTTTTTTACTTCTGTAACATTTTGGGTAAATAGATTATCAAGGAGCTCTCCTCAATGCAGTTATTCAGGGATCCAGGCTGACAGAGACTCTGCCACCTTCAACATGTAGTTGTAACTGTCCACCTAAGTCATCTCCATTCCACCAAGAGGAAGAGAAAAAAAGTACAGAGCACAGTACACAGGACATTTTTAATGGCCAGGCCTGGAAATGGCACACACACCACTTCTGCTCTCATTTCTTTAAATAAATCACAGCCACATGGTCACACTTATGGAAATATGGTCTAGTTTTATGCCTATGTATTAAAAGGAGAATATTGATTGGATGAGAACTAGAAATGTTTGCCATGACATTCAAATGGAGACTTCGAGTAGGATGTTGGAATATGAGTCTGGAGCTTAGAGATCTAAATTTGGGAAATATATAACATAAGATAGTATTTAAAAGTATGAGACAGGGAGAGGTTCTAGATAGACAAGGTCTAGGATTAAGTGACAATGGACATTTAATGACCAAGTATTATGAAAGAGTAAATCCATGGGACAAAAATAAAACTGGATGTAGACTAACGTGCACCACCTTCAGGTAGAGGAGAGTAACAGCCTCCCCCATCTGAGCCTTAACAATCCCAGGGACAGTCAGTACCTTTGGTAGGAAGAAGGAAGGCATTATGAAGTCTAAGAACTTGAAGACTAAGAACTTGCAGAAACATAGGATGTGGGCTTAGCGCTAAGGACCACTTGCAGTAGAGTGGAGTTCTACTATGGCAACCCATGTGTATCAGAGTAGAATTGTGCTCCATAGGGTTTCCAATGGCTGATTTTTCTGAAGCAGATCACCAGCCCTTTCTTTTGAGGTGCCTCTGGGTGGACTTGAACCTCCAACTTTTCACTCACCAGCGAACTGTGTTAACCATTTATACCAGCTAGGGACCAGAAAGATCAAATTGGAGATGTGGGAGGAGAGAGAGGAAATGAGGCTGAAGCTTTGAACTGGTTCTCTCTCCATTTTAGGAACTAGAGAAAGGAAGAGGACTGCTAGGCTTCTTCCTAAGTCATCCACTTAGCTGTGGGTCCTTGGACAAGTCACTTAAACTCCTTAGTAGCTCATTTGTAAAATGGAGATAATTGTAATACCTTTCACCTTTTCATGGAGGCAATTAAATAAGTCATGTAAAACATTAGCATGATGCCTAACACCTGGGCAGGGCTCAGTACGTTCTTAGTTCTTTTTATTTTAAGATCGTTGACTGAGAAGCATCTGTATATTTGTATTCGGCCTTGCACATCACCAGTATTTAGTAAATGTTTATCGAATGAATGAGAGTGTAAATATTAAAGGCAGAGCGAATCTTAATGCCATTAGGAGATTACAATGATAAACCTCCAAATAAACAAATGCCATGGGAAAAGCATTGTAATCTCTGGAATAAACAAAAAAAATTTCAGTATAGTAAGACGCTCAACCTGAATTTTAAGGCATTTGGCAAAATTATCATGTAATTTCTTTGATTTAGGATGCCCAGATTCTGTAAGACATTTTACATCAAATAAATCTTTTTTTAATGTAAATTGTTACAGCAATGAAAATTGTAGACATTCCCCATTTTCCTTCCTCTAAAAAATTCTGTAGTTAATTCTTATTCAAGTTATAACTGACTACTGTACATCAATACTATTTTCAATTCTCAAATCAATAGCTTGGATGTTTTTGGGGAAAAAAATCTAATTAGTCTCACTGAGGGGTTACCTTGCAACACTAGGGAAAAGCCCCACTGCTCCTGAGGTATTGACTGGGAAGGCAGCTGCATGGAAGCCTTTTTAACTGTCCCCTATGAGGTCAATTAGAAGCCCAGGTGGTGCAGTGGTTAAGCCCTTGGCTGCTAATCGAAAAGGTTGGCGGCCCCAACCTACCAGCCTCTGTGTGGCAGAAAGATGTGGCAGTCTGCTTCTGTGGAGATTTATAGCCTTGGAAACCCTATGGGGCAATTCTACTCTGTACTATAGGGTTGCTATGAGTCAGAATTGACTTGATGGCAATAGATTTGGTTTTTCGTTTATGTGGTCCATTTAAGTGCTCTGGGAAATATGTGGGCACTCCAGTAGATATAAATACAACTTCTGTTCTTTAGCCCAGCACCAAAAAAAAAAAAAAAAAAAAAAAAACCGTTGCCGTGGAGTTAATTCTGACTCATAGCGACAGAGTAGAACTGCCCCGTAGAGTTTCCAAGGAGCGCCCAGTGGATTTGAACTGTTGACCTTTTGGTTAAGCAGCCATAGCACTTAACCACTACACCACCAGTGTTGCCCAGCACAGTGAGTACCATTTTGTTTACATTTGGCAAAATACACATTTCACTCTGGGTACTGGTTTTATATAAGTGGGATGCTGTTGCTCAAACAGACAGAATCATCAATGAGCCAAACAAAAGGTCTCAACATAAATCCTGTGTCATTATTTGTTCTTTGGGGACTATATCAAAACACTACTGAAGTAAAAATGGAAGCAGTGTCCATTTGAAAGGGTCTGGAATACAGCTGTGTTGTAGTACTCATTTTCCCCCTGAACATACTGTTTATTGTCTTTGCACATAGTATGCTATATGCACTCTAGGCACTCTCTTGGTGGCCTTTTCTCCCATCATTTTCACTTGTTGAATTGATATCTAGCTTTCAAGATCCAACTCAAATGTTACTTTCTCTTCAATTCTTTTCTCTTCTGTCACAACAGCTTTCTCTATTGTGCTGCCATGGTCTTTTGTGCTTGCTAAGACTGTGACACTTTTCACAATGTATTGTAACTGGTGACTGCTTATTTATATGTCTGTATACTTCATTCATAGGAGCCCTGGTGGCCCAGTGGTTAATAGCTTACCTGCTAAATGAGAGGTTGGTGGTTCGAACCCACCAGCCGCTTGATGGGCGAAAGATGTGGCAGTCTACTTCCATAAACAGTTATGGCCTTGGAAACCCTATAAGGCAGTTCTACTCTGTCTTACAGGATCACTATGAATTGGAATTGACTTGGCAGCAGTGGGGTTTTTTTGGATTCCTCATTCCACAACCTGTCAATTTGTTGTACTGTGGTGGTTCGTACGTTGCTGTGATGCTAGAAACTATGCCACTAGCATTTCAAATACCAAAAGGGTCACCCGTGGTGGACAGATTACAGCAGAGCTTCCAGACTATGACAGACTAGGAAGAAAGGCAGGGCGATCTACTTTTCCGAAAATTAGCCAATGAAAGAAAACCTTATGAATCACAACAGAATATTGTTCAACTCACTTGCTTTGGACAGGTCATCAGGAGGGATCAATCACTGGAGGAGGACATTAAGTTTGGTAAAATAGAGGACAATGAGGATGAGGGAGGCCTTCAGTGAGATGGATTGGCACAATAGCTGTAACATACTGTTGACTGTGAGGATGATGCAGGATAGGTAACATTTCGTTCTTTTGTACGTAAGACTGTCATGAGTCGGAGTAGATTTGATGGCAGCTAACTGTCTGTCTCTCTCTCTGACTCTAGGGCAGCTAACAATGAAGAAAACAAAGAATATGCCACGGTGATCACATGTGGCCCTCAAAATCTAAAATATTTATGATCTACTCTTTTTGAGAAAAAGGGTGCCAGCCCCTAAAGTAGAGGATGAAAAGCCAGCAAAGGTAACTGAGAAAGATTGTGCAGAGATGTAGGAGAAAAATCAAATAGTCTCTGCCACAGAGATCGTGACAAGACAAGAACAGTTTCTGCTGTGTAAAAGCAGTGGCAGTCATAGTTGAGTGGGTGGAATAATGTCTTAGGCTGGTTTCTCTAGAGAAGCAAAACCAGTGAAGTGTGTGTGTGTGTGTGTGTGTGTGTGTGTGTGGGTGGGTGTGGGTGTGTATACAGAGAGAGAGAGAGAGAGAGACAGAGAGAGACATATTTATATCAAGGAAATGGCTCAGGTGATTGTAGAGGCTGGAAAGCCCCAAGTCTGTGGGTCAGGCTGGACTTGGGACTCACATAGCTGCAAGAGCTGGTGAACCCAAGTTCAGTAGGTCAGACAGCAGGCTTGTGGCTCACAGGCTGTGGAGGCCAACAAATCCCAAGATCAGCAGGTAAGCTGCTAGCTCGAGTCCCAAGAACCAGAGGGCAGATGCAGGATCCAGAGTGAGTAAAAGCCAGCGAGCTTTGCAGAAAGTCCACATATATTGGATTCAGTCCACAAGACCAAAGAAAGTCCCTTTCAACTGGCTGGCTGTTCGTAGCAGATCTCATCATGGAGGTAATTACATTTGATCAAATCTCATTATGGAGGTGATTACATCATTACATACCTGCCAAACGACATCATAACTGCCAAACCACTGAGAATCATGGCCCAGCCAGATTGACGTACAATCTTACCCATGACAAATAGTGAACATGAGATTAGGGAAAGAAGACGGCAGGTATAGATGTCTCTTTCAATAAGTGTACCTGTGAAGGGGAAAACTGAAGTGGAATGGTAGCTGCAGAGGAATTGTAGGGTCATGAGAAGTTTCCCCTGGAGAACGAATTATGTGGCAGCAATAAAAATTATGATAATGATGATGATGATACAAACAGCTGTCAATTTTTTAGCTTTTATAATGTACCAGCTAAAGCGAATGGAACAAATGATGACGTGAAAGCTGAACAGAAAGTTTCAAAGGGCAGTTTGAGAAGACAAAGTAAAATACTATAACAAAATATGTAAAGACCTGGAGTTAGAAAACCCGAGTGAAGAACACACTTGGCATTCTTCAAGTTGAAAGCACTGAAGAAAAAGTTCAAGCCTCGAGTTGCAATTTTGAAGGATTCTGTGGGCAAAAACTGATCGACGCAGGAAGCGTCAAAAGTAGGATAGAATACAGAGTCACTGTACCAAAAAGAATTGGTCAATGTTCAACTATTTTAGGAGGTGGCATGTGATTAAGAACCGATGGTACTGAAGGAAGAAGTCCAAGCTGCACTGACGACATTGGCGAAAAACAAGGCTCCAGGAATTGACGGAATACCAACTGAGATGATTCAACAAATGGATGCAGCAGTGGAAGTGCTCACTCGTCTATGCCAAGAAATTTGGAAGACAGCTACCTGACCAACCAACTGGAAGAGATCCATATTTGTACCCATTCCGAAGAAAGGTGATCCAATAGAATGCAGAAATTGTTGAACAATATTGTTAACAGCACACGCAAGTAAAATTTTGCTGAAGATCATTCAAAAACAGTTGCAGCAGTACATTGATAGGGAACTGCCAGAAATTCAAGCTGGATTCGGAAGAGAATGTGGAACAAGGAATATCATTGCTGATGTCAGATGGATCCTGGCTGAAAGCAGAGAATACTAGAAAGATGTTTACCTGTGTTTTATTGACTGTGAAAAGACATTCGACTGTGTGGATAACAACAAGTTGTGGATAGCGAAGAATGGAAATTCCAAAACACTTAATTGTGCTCATGGAGAACCTTTACATAGACCAAGAGGCAGTCATTTGAACAGAGCGAAGGGATACTGTGTGGTTTAAAGTTAGGAAAGGTGTGTGTCAGGGATGTATCCTTTCACCATACTTATTCAGTCTGTATGCTGAGCAAATAGTCTGAGACGCTGGACTGTATGAAGAAGAATGTGACATCAGGATTGGTGGAAGACTCATTAACAACCTGCGTTATGAAGATGACACAACTTTGCTTGCTGGAAGCAAAGAGGACTTGAAGCACCTGCTGATGAAGATCAAAGACTACAGCCTTCAGTATGGATTACACCTCAACAGAAAGAAAGCAAAAATCTTCACAACTGGACCAATAAGCAACATCATGATAAACAGAGAAAAGATTGAAGTTGTCAAGGATTTCATTTTACTTGGATCCACAATCAACGCCCATGGAAGCAACAGTCAGGAAATCAAATGACCTATTGCATTGGGCAAATCTGCTACAAAAGACTTCTTTGAAGTGTTAAAAGCGAAGATGTCACTTTGAGGACTAAGGTGCGCCTGACTCAATCCGTGATGTTTTCATTTGCCTCATATGTATGTGAAATCTGGACAGTGAATAAGGAAGACCAAAGAAGAATTGATGCCTTTAAATTATGGTGTTGGTGAAGAATATTGAATATACCATGGACTGCCAGGAGAACGAACAAGTCTGTCTTGGAAGAAGTGCAGCCAGAATGATCCTTGGAAGCAAGGATGGTTAGTCTTCGTCTCAAGTACTTTGGACATGTTATCAGGAGGGACCGTTGCTGGAGAAGGACATCACGCTTGGTAAAGTAGAAGGTCAGCGAAAAAGAGGAAGACCCTCGACGAGATGGATTGACACAGTGGGCTCAAGAATGGGCTCAAAAATATCCAGGATTGTGAGGATAGTGCAGAATGAGCAGTGTTTCATTTTGTTGTACATCGGGTTGCTATGAGTCAGAACTGACTCAACAGCACCTAACAAAAACACCATAATGTACTAGACATGGTTCCAAACAGATTTCCTATATTAACTTATTTTATTTTTACAAGACTCTTAATAGATAGTTGATCTTGTTATTCCTGTTTTAACAGATGGGGAAACTGAAGAACAGAGAAGTTAAGTAACTAGCCTAGCATCACACAGTCTGACATTGACAGAGCTGGGTTCCAAACCCAGCTAGTATGGTTCCTGAGTTCGTGCTAGCTATAAGGCTTGGTAGAAAGAGCACAGCTTTTAGAAGAAATCAGATTTGAATTCTTGATGTGCTTCTGACTAACTATATAACCTTGGGGATGTCATATAACCTCTCAGTGTTCTCATCTATAAAAAGGAGATAATATCTACTTATAGGATTATGGCTAATCTTAAATAATATATTATATGTAAAGCTCCTAATATCATATCAAATAGACACATGATGAATGGTAAATTAATTTACTACTAAAGGAAGGTACAAATATACTACTTAAGAAAGGTATAAGTCTAAATAGTTTTTTTCCATTTTATATATTTATTTTTTACTTTTGTTAAGTTGGTAACAGATTTAGTGAATGTGTTCCTGCTGTATAGTGCAGCAGATATGAGGATCATGAGTTAAAATATCATTATTTATGCATATTTTAAGAGGCTCAGGCATTGAAAATCATATTGTGCATGATTTTAAATGTGTATACCACTTTATAGTCTCCGTAACATCTTACGGAAAACTCAAAACGCAACCTTCTGTCTGATATCGAACTGACGCTCTGTGCCTTTATCGTCATTTATCACCTTATCTTGAGTAATTGTGCCTTGCTTTGAAGTGCTGGATGTAGAGGGGTAATCTTTTTTTTTTTTTTTGAGGGATAATCTATTAAAAGACCTCACCACCTTTCACATTCGAAAGGTCACTTGCATTTTATAAATACAAACAAACAGATGCATCTTCCAGGCAGAAAGATATTTCACCTATCAAGCCAGGGCCTCTGTCCAATGAAACGTGACACCTGCTAAATTCTCTGGACTCTTTAGACCAAGACAATTCGAGAAGAAAGCAGAAAATGCTGCAGCTGAGAGTAGTCAGCTCGTAATCCCTCCCAGAGAGCAAACGTATCTCCCCCGCTTTAGCGTGGCTAACAAAATTCTACCACATTTGGAAGCAGTTTTAGGTAGCTGCTGATTGGCGGGGCTTGTGTGAAAGGAATGTATCTTAAATTTAAGATAGTTTCGTTCCTGAAAGTGTGGAAGACCTTATTCGTTGTAAGGCAATGATATGATATAGACCTCAGGGGGAGAGCCTCAAAGAGGGTCCTGTCTGCCATATAATTTTACACCAGAGACTCTAAGCCATTAATGATGTTCTTCTGGCAAAAGCTGTGCTTTCTGCATGCTAGTCCCTTTACTGAATGACAAGTCTTAGAAAGGGATCACCAAGAGTCAGAATCGACTCAATGGCAACTAACAACAACAAGGAAGGGATACAGGAAAACATACACTTCTGGGAATTCCAGACCAACTCTTAACATTTTGCAGCTGTACCAGGGAGATCTCAGACTGGTGAGGGCTGATTAGAATCCTCAGGGAGCACTCAGAGCACCTGTTGGTTAGGGTTACACCTCCCCAGAGCCACAAGCTTTGCAGCATAGCTTATTGTTAAAGAGCTGAGGATGAAAACCACTTTCTAGAGATTTTGTCACTTACCACTGGCAAATTTATCTACTCTCTTTATGCCTTGGTGGCTTGTTTCTAAAATGTATCTGGCTCTTGATGCCTCTGACCTAGAGTTGTTGTGAGAACAAAAGATATGATGAACCTAAAGTGCCTTGCACCACTCCTGGCTATGAAGTCCGCCAAAGATGGTAAACGTTATCATTACCTTGTTAAGAAGCCTACGCTGATAGACCAGTATGACTTCATATTACCTTAACTGATAACATCTTCAAAGATCCTATTTCCAAACAAAGTCATGTTCACAGATACTTGAGACTGTGACTTCAACATGTCATCTGGGGGACACAGTTCAATACGTAACAGAGGCCAAGTCCCCAAAGGCAGAAATGTCTTGGAATTTGGACAAGCATAGTCCCCAGCCATGGAGAGGGAAGGACTGGAAAGGAAGAAAGGCCCATCGTGGAGAACAGAGGCTTCCAGTAAAGTTGGACAACAGCAAAACAGACTGCAGGCTGTGCCCGGGAATAAAGAAGGTTACTTTATTAGTTCTCTGGCTCACAGTCAGGAGTCCCTGGGTGGTGCAAATGGTTAAGTGCTGACTACTAACCAAAAGGTTGGTAGTTCCAACCTATCCAGAGGAGACTCAGAAGAAAGGCCTGGTGATCTGCTTCCTAAAGGTCACAGGCTTGAAAACCCTATGGAGCAGTTCTACCTTGCAACACATGGGGTTGCCATGAGTTGGAATTGACTCAACGGCAACTGGTTTGGTTTTGGTCTTTTTGGCCCACAGTTAAGGTGTGTCCTAGACAACACTGAGCCTCTGCATGGGATTGGAGTCAGATTCATAAATGCATGTGAACTGATTAGGGCAAGCCCCTCACAACCGCGGGGTGATCTTTTTAAAAAGATCATAAAGCCATTCGGAGGCTCTCCATCACCTTTGGGATGGAGTCCAAATGGCTTACTTTGGCATTCAAGGCCTTCTACAGCTTGATTCTGAGCTCCTTCCCCAATCTGATCTTCCTCTTTCCCTCAGGTTCACCCTGCATTCCAGTCATTCATAACTACTCACCGTTTCCCAGACTCCATCAGACTCCCATGTCGTAGGACCTTCTGTTTCTCTCTTTATAGTCTGCACTTCCCAGCCGCCAACACACATATGCCTTATTATCCTAGAGAATTACTACTCATCCTAGGAGTGACTTCTTTGCAAGGCCTTGGTGAGTCTCTCCCCCCATCTTGAGCTAGATAATTTTCTCCATGTTTCTATGGTATCTCTGCACATCTCTGCTATGGCAATTGTCACATTGTGGTAGACTTTGTTTTCTTCTTCATCTTTGTATCTTGGTGCTAAGCATGGCATCTGACACATAATGTGTGCCCATTACATAGGTATTGAGACATTAGCGCTGCTGTGAATACCCCTTCTTCCATATGTTTATTGCATATTAAGCATGCCTGTATTGTAGACCTTATCTGATATGTCCCGATTGTTGGCTTCCCTGGGTATGTTATCTCTTGACTATAAGCCTAGTGAGGCAAAAAAAAAAAAAAAAAAAACATTGCTGTTGAGTCGATTCTGACTCGTGGTTACCCCATGAGATACAGAACTGTTCCATAGGGTTTTCTTGGCTGTAATCTTTTTTTTTTTTTTTTTTAATTGTGCTTCAGGTGAAAGTTTACAGAGCAAATTAGTTTCTCGTCAAACAATTAATACACAAAAATTATTTTGTGACATTGGTTGCCAACCCTGCAATGTGTCAATACTTTCCCCTTCTCCACCCCGGATTCCCTGTTGCTGTTTGTCCAGTTGTCCTGTCCCTTCCTTCCTTCTCATCTTTGCTTTTGGGCTGGTGTGCCCATTGAGTCTTGTATACATGACTGAACTGTGATGTACGCTCCTCATATGTGTTATTGGTTGTTTTATGGACCTGTCTAATCTTCTGCTGAAGGTGAAATTGGGAGTGACTCCAGTACCAAGTTAAAAGGGTGTCTTGGGGCCATACTCTCAGGGTTTCTCCAGTCTCTGTCAGACCAGTAAGTCTGGTCTTTTTTTTTTTTTTTTTTTTGTGGATTTGAATTTTGTTCTAGTGGCTATAATCTTTATGGAAGCAGATTACCAGGCCTTTCTTTCGTGGCACTGCTGGATGGGTTTAAACGGCCAACCTTTAGGTTGCACTACCCGGGGAACTTTCAGTGATTCCAGGAGCCGTAATTTTTCTTTCTGTATATCTTGCATCCAGTACATGATAGAACCTAAAAAATATTTGCTGAATGAATGGTGAATGAGCATGTGATTATGGTTGGATACTATCAATAAAAACTGAAGTAAACTTTCAAAAGATAAATAACCTCTGTACAGAACTTGGGAAGGTTGTGTTTCAAAAACTATTACTGCCCGTTAAAAGCAAGTAGTCCCAGAAGAGTTTTAGCTCCATAAAAGTTTCCCCATTATTCTTTAATCAGTGAGCAGTAGCTAAAACTCCTGTTGTTTTGTCTATTTCTACACACAATAGATATGGATTCTCCTCTGATCTCCCTAAAGTGAATAACAGTCTGTAAACATCCTATGGCTTCAATATTTTGATTGAAAAACTGGATACTTCATATGACTTTTATCTTTTTACTACTCATATGATCTTAAAGGTTATATTTATATGCAGGACATATTTGCCAAAGTTTTAGATAGCATTATTCTTGGGTGGGGATGGGAGAGAAATTTCTTAACCCTCCAGGAGATGATTCGTAAGAAACTGTATTCCAGTGTCATAGATATTTGAATGTTATTTTTGTCAATATCTTAACTCTGGGGAAACAACAACAACAACAACTTTAAATTGCAAGTTAAAAATATTCCAAACATGAAAATATTGAGAAAAAAATTATCTCAAAAATTCACATTCAGAAAATTGGCATAAAAGAATTTGGTGGCATTTCCTTCTTTCATTAATATGCAAGATTTTTTCATGAATAAAAAATTTCAAAGACAACTATTAAACACACATTAGGGATTTATTTCTTTTAAATCCAAGGAAAATAACCCAGTTTTGAGTTAGACAGTGTGTCTTTATGTTAAAATTCTTTGTGTCATTTTAAAAAATGAAATTCCTTGAAGTATGTTTAAAAGTCTATTCTTACAAAGAAGGAAAATTATGAGAAAATCAAAGCCATGAAAATTCAAGTACTTTTTGAAGTTTGCTCCCCAATATCAAATGTGTAAACGCAAATACTTTAAACAAATTTGAATTTTTAGCAAGTTTACGATAAAACGGAATGGTCAGCTTTAAGAAACTGAAGAAAATTAAAAGGTACACTTAAATAAGAAGTAAATAGCTGTTATATCTTGTCTAAAAACAAAACAAAACAAAAGATAACAGACTTCTCTACATTACACAGTGTCATGGTTTTATTAAGTGTATCAAAGACAATGATGTTGTAAAATTAACGTGTTTTATACTATTTGTGTTTTTGTGCATCAAAGAATCTAAGCAAGTCTTTAAGAGTGTAGGGGAAAGACAGTGTGAGCAGGGTGGGTAAGACATACTGATGGTGATCAGTGATAGATGAGTTTCAGATCACTACTGCACTACTCTGGAAACTTCAGGGTGGCCTCTTTGATGAAATCCCAAGTGGGGGGCATCCTCTCTTAACCCATGCTGTGTTGATTGGCCAATAAGGAAACTGTGTAATTCAATACATCTTTAAGAAAACCTTTGAGTAATTTTAGATGTGATTAAAAGTACAATCTTCATATTAAGGGAGCTAAATGAGGCAAAACCCTTTCCCCCTGAATGATCATTTCTTGTTACTTATCTATTTAGCTCCTTCACACTTTACCTCGGAACATCTTACAACTCTATTTTGGGTGCCGATAGGGAAAGAAGATGGGAAATTAAAATTCTTGCCTAAGAAATATTATTCAGTGGGTTTGAAAGTGACACATTCAGCTACTCAATTGACTGTTTTGTCTGTGTTCAAAGACCTCAAAGTGCTGTCTGTCAACCACCTCTAGCCACTTTAGAACCTGCAGGTGGTCCACAGGCTGGTGAAGCCCTGGGGAAAGTAGTCGGAGGTATGACTGGGGCATTCCTAGCAGTTACAAAGGCAAGGAATGGATCTTAACTGTGGGGGGAAAAAACAACAACAACAACTTTAAATTGCAAGTCAAAAATATTCCAAACACAAAAATATTGAGAAAAAAAATTCGGGGTGCATTTCCTGGCCAGAGAGGAGAGAATGACAAGCTCTGGAGTTTGTATAATCTGCATTTACTAAGGTGGCTCTGTGTCTCTTGACCCCCACATTTCCCTCTTTTGTCCCTTAAAATTGTTCCCATTGATATGTCAAGGTGAAGGGGGAGATTGTAAGCCATTAAGAGGGCACTATTTCTAGGAAATTTTATTCCACATATATATTTGTAGGCTCAGAAAAGAGACAGAAGAAGGAGAAGAGCGAAAACAACCAAGCATTGGTATATGGAGTAGTTCTACTCTCAATACATGGGGTTGCCATGAGTTGGAATCGACTTGACTGCAGCATTTGTGTGTGTGTGTGTATGTGTGTGTGTGTGTTTGTATATGACTCCAGAAAAGTTATCTGATATTGCCACTATTTTGTCAACTGGTATCTTCAGAATTTCACAGAAAAACAAGATCTCCAGTATTCATTTTGGGTTCCTGGTTTTGTTTTGTTTTAATTCGTCAAGAGTAATTATTAAGAAGAGCTTCTAATAAAGTAGTATTTCATGTCTGGGAGAAAATGCACTGTTTGTTAAGTCCAGTGTCTCTTAATTCTGGTTTTATTCTTAATCTGGTTTTATCACTATTAGATATGTATTCTTAGGGAAGTCTCTTTATTCTGATATTCAGTATTTTCATTTGTAAAGTTAGGTGATGTACTAAATAATTTCTGAGGCGCCATCAGCCTCTTTACAGTCTATGGATATAATAATCTTTGACTAAATTAAATTTGCTTCTTTTTTCTTATTGGTCCCATCAAGAGCAAAGAAAAAGATTATATTATCAAGTCTGATAGTGAAATAAGACATTTGAGGACAAAACAATTCCCTACATGGGAAACTCCCTAATAACTGAGACAGTCAATATACATAATTGCTTCAAATGTTTTGTATAACTTGATCCATCAAAGAGTTATCAGCTTTCTAATTCATTGGGGTGGGGTGGGAAATAAAACCCCCAATATTTAGCGAAGTTGATTAGTCATGGTGCTGGTAGACTGTTCTGACGAGACCCTATGGAACATAATTTCAACTAACCTAGATTTCAGTTTCTGTTTTTAGTTATAAATATGTATCTGGGAAGGTTATAGACTCTCCAGGCTAGAAGCTGTTAAACACCACTTCTGTTGGGAGCAAGGAGGAGTTTCCTACATTTTCCCCCTTGACAGCATCTTCCTATGGCTCAACATCACCCCGTCAAAATACCTGTCGATGCCACTGTGACAGATATTTTTTCTACCATTAGAGTGTCTGTAAATCAAACGCCATCAGAGTATAACAGAAGATATCATGACACTACATCACCCTTTGCAATTCCACCACTGTCAAAGAACAATAAGCATTACTTTAAAGGAAAATATTTTTTGAAAAAAAAATTGAGGCAATATTTCAAGAACTTGAATTTTGCAGTGCAAAATATGGTTGGAAATATAGTTCCTTGTTAGTTGCTGGGTTATGATTAGTGCAGGAAAGAGGTTCCCTACCACAGTAAAAAAAATAAAGGTGCTATTGGAAAGATAAAGCAGGGGGGTAAAGAAAAAGTTGTTTCTTTCCTGCTTACCAGCTAGTAGGGGAAATAAGATATGAACCTAAATCTAACATTGTTGGGTGCCAGGGGGTCCATTCCGACTCACAGTGACCCCATGTGACAGAGTAGAGCTGCCCATAGAGTTTTCTAGGCTATAAGGAGCCCTGGTGGCAGTTTGAACCCATGAACCACTCTGCAGGAGAAAGATGTAGCAGTCTACTTCTGTAGAGATTGCAGCTTTGGAAACTCTGTGGGGCAGTTCTACTCTGTCCTACAGGGTTACTATGAGTCGGAATCAACTGGACACAACAATTTTTTAATCTTTATGGAAACAGATGGCCAGGTCTCCTCCCACAGAGCTGCTAGGTGGGTTCAAATTGCCAACATTTTGTTTAGCAGCCGAGCACCTACCCATTTGCCCCGTCTTCTAGTACAAGGCAAAAGTGACATGATACGAGACCCATAGAGCCAAATTACCCAATAAGCAAGGTACTCATCAGCCCAATTGTACCTTCCCACCAGTCTGCGGTGCACCATTTCACCTGTCCCCTACCACATCAAAGATGTGGTGAAACCCATGTGAAATTGCTTACCACAGATTAGCAAGTAAATACAATTAAGCACGTGCATACCTTGCTCAGTGTAAGCCGGTGCATACTGTACTTACTGGTTAATCCACCCATGAGAAAGTGGTTGGCTGCTAGGAGCGGCAGAGACGGCGAAAGGACTTCATCTTCACACTGATAAAGCGGGCTCCAGGTGGTGACTGTTGCTTGTAGACAGAGTTTTACTACAAAAGATTCTTAAAAAGAGCATGGCTAACCAAGAAGAACTGAATACGGAGAAGAGTATGAAGACAGTAAATTCATTCAACTATTGAAACCCTAGTGGCATAGTGGTTAAGTGCTATGGCTGCTAACCAAAAGGTTGGCAGTTCCAATTCACCAGGCACTCCTCTATGGGGGCAGTTCTACTCTGTCCTATAGGGTTGCTATGAGTTGGAATTGACTTGACGGCAACGGGTTTGGCTGGGTTTGGTTGCTGAGATGAACCTGAGATGAGTAAGTGAGAGTTCAGTTAGGGGACTTATATTTAGGGCAGAAGAGGGTTCAGCTGAAGGTCTAGAGTGCTGTGGAGCTCTTCTACCAATAGTGAAAAACGAAGTGCTGCAGTAATCAGGGTGGCAGCGGATCATGCTGACGTGCTAGTGAGATGAGGTTGTTGTTAGTTCCTGTGGAGTCGATTCCAACTCATGGTGACCCCATATGTGTAGAGTTGCTCCATAGGGTTTTCAAGGCTGGGACCTTCCAGAAGCTGATCACCAGGCTTGTCTTCTGAGATGCCTGTGGGAGGGTTCGAATAGCCAGCCTTTCAGCTGTTAGTCCAGCACTTAACCATTTGTACTACCAAAGGGCTAGTGAGATGGGGAGCTTTCTTTTTCTCCTGGCTATTACCTCACAGGAGCCAGCAGAGCATAGCATAGTGCTGGAGAAACCTGGCTCTAGACCCTGACTGCCTCAGTTCATGACCCAGTTCTGCCATTTTCTAGTTATGTGATCTTCGAGTAAATTTCTTAACATCTCTGTGCCTCAGTTTTACCGTCTCTAAAATGAGGATAATGCCCTGGATGGCATAAACGGTTAACACGCTTAGCTGTTAACTGAAAAGTTGGAGGTTTGAGTTCACCCAGAGGCACCTCAGAAGAAAAGTCTAGTGCTCTACTTCCAAAAAATCAGCCATTGAGAACCCTACGGAGCCCAGTTCTACCCTGACACACTTGAGTCAGAACTGACTCAATGGCAGGTGGGTGGTTGGTTGGTTGGCATAAGAGTATTGTGAGGAGTGAGTTAACGCTTGCAAAGCAAAGCACTGAGAACAATGTCTGGTTAGTAAATACCATATAACTAACTGCTAGTTCTTGTTGTGCATCCTGCATTCAGTCCAAATTTGGGAGTGACTTTCCTGCCCCACCTTGCTTCAGTGACCAGCGGCTGGGCAGAGATGTGGACAGCAACATTTGAGCTTCACATTTGCAAGGTGTCTGGGTCACTGCTCAAAGTACTTTGATGTTCACAGAAAAACATTTTGCCCAGAGTCACTACTATGACCAGGGCTGTGAAATCTCTACGGCACAGCCAGGAAAACCCCTTTTGTGGACTACAGAAGGATCTAGCATCATTTAAATATCCCCAGTTGTGAAGAAGCACAGAGCCTTCTATTAAATAAAGAAGAACCTATTAGAATTTGAGAGAAAGCTGATTACAGATGAATGCAGAGAAGGGAATGTTAAGAAGATTAAGAATGCCAGGCCCAAACCCCCTTACCCACAGGGATATTCTAATATCGAGACCATCCCAATCAGTAGTACCCAAAGGCTATCCTTACCTCTCTGTGTCTCTCCTGCTAAAGAGTGAACTCGCTTTTGGCCAAAGGTAACAATAAATATTAAAACGTTTATTATCAATGTTTGATAGCTGCATAAAACATTTATATTTATGTATTATTTCATTTGCTGGAAAGATGCAGGTAGTTTTAAAGACGCTATTGCTAGGTCATTTTTAAAAAGAAGATCTAATTATTTTTCTAGCAATTTCCCTTTGTTGGAGCTGAGCAGAATATGCTAGACAAAAGAAAAATGGGGCTGGAAGTAGGGCTGTGAGAATGCTTGCTTTACAGCTAAATAATTGGCTCTGAATCAAGGTTGCCGGTATAGAGGCTGTTGTATTTTGCCTCTTTCTTAATTTTCTATTTAACTTCCTTCACAATCTTTCTGTGATTTAGAAACAAATGCGCGAAGACAATTTGGCAATTACAAAAGCCATTTTCAAGTGACAGAAAGCGCTAACATGAGAGCTAAGACATTGAGAATTCCTTTGGCATGGATGTGGTGAGACTTTGTTCCGTATGTAGGATTCTTTGTGTAATATAAAAATAAATAAATAGCCGGAGTCTTCCATCTGGCACATTTGTCTGTATTTCCAGAAGTATACTAGTTGTTTAACGTATTTTCTTGCGATAAATGTTAGAGATGGAAATATTGTACGGACAAATGTCAGATACAAATTTTAGAAAGGTGTACCACAATGGCATTAGGAAAAAAAAAAAACCCAGTTGTATTTATAATCCTAAATCCCTAACTGGTCCTGAAGAGGTGGTCAGACCTTAGAAAGAGCATTGGATTTGGAATACAACACTCCTGGATTTGAATTTCTACTTTCTCACTTACTTCTTGTATGACCCTGGGCACCATCCAAACCAAACCAAACCCACTGCTGTCAAGTTGATTCTGGCTCACAGCGACCCCATAGTGTTTCCAAGGCTGTAAATCTCTAAGGAAGCCAACTGCCACAACTTTCTCTGGGCTCCGTACTGAGACTTAACTCCCCTGTCCATATACCTAATAGAGGTAATGACACCTCCCTTCACAGGCAATTGTGAAGATTAAATAATGTCTTAGTCATCTAGTGCTGCCATAACAGAAATACCACAAGTGGATGGTTTTAACGAAGAGAAATTTATTTCCTCACAATCAAAGTAGGCTAAAAGTCCAAATTCAGGGCGTC
>NW_004443971.1:16848334-16855473 GCF_000243295.1 Trichechus manatus latirostris
CCCAGCCAAACTGATATACACATTTTTGGGGGGACATAATTCAAACCATGACAAATAAGATAACACTTACAGAGGCTTTTAGCATGTTTGGGGTGCAACAATATGCTTTTTAAATGTTAAGTGTTCTGCCATTACCAATTCTACTTTTGCTTGCTAGTTTTAGAGATGAAAATATCACATTCTTTTCATAAATGTAGTTATTCTGTTAGGTCATTTAAAAGTGGCCTTTTCAGTATATTAAAGGGTATCTAGATTCTTGAAAGTGTTCAATTCTTTCCAAAAAGTAAAGAATTTACTCTATCTTTTCAAAAATTCCACCCTTATTTGAAGATGTGACATTGCAGCTCTACATAAAGATATGTATAGTGTTTGCATGTATGTGTGTTTGTGTGTGACAGAGAGAGTTTTAACCAATTCTTCTAGTATATGTTTAAATATTTTTATTCCTACCTGATTACTCTTTAGTTAAGGTGACCATGGAGGAATTTTAGACACTGATTCTAGTCTGCTTAATAGTCTCTCCCACTGGGTGTCTGCAGTTCTAACACAATGTAAACCATACAGTTCATAAATAATTAAGTACAGGTCTTTAAAGGAGCCAAAAATAACACCCTTGATAATGACTTCTCCAAGTACAAAGGACCATTCAGCCATCCAGTTGAGACACGTTAATTAAAAATTGAAAGTCATAAGTAATTGAATATTGATTTAGATTTTCTGCCCTAAAGGGCAAGTTGAGGACTCTGGCAAATTCATATAGGAAAGAAAGCCTTTTGTAGGTCTCCACAGGGAGAAACACATCTTTAGAAAGCCCTTGTTGAACTGATTTTGGATGGTGGTCTGCAAAACTCAAAGCATTCCTCCTGACTGAGGGCATTTCTCAGCTTTTCCATCTTCACTCAACCTTAGTTTTGTCATTGTATGGGAGGCTCAGGGACCAAATGCTCATCCAAGGACCCTGAAGGCCAACCTGAGCATCCGGAGTTGTTGGGGATGGGATGCCAGCAGGATGATATAGTGAAGTTAAACTAGCGGTATTTCTATTACATGGGAGAGTTCGTTGTTGTGCTTTCTGAAGAAGAAAGAAATAATTTAAACAATTTAAAACAATTTCTTCCAATTATAAAAGTATTCTGCATTCCTTGTTTCAAATTCGGAAAAATTGAAAAAGATATAAAAGAAAATTACTCATAACCTCACTGTCCAGCATCAATGACCGTCAATGTCTTGGTGAACTTCTTTCTAGTTTATTTTTCCCTGTTGCTAATCATTATTTTACGTAATTTCCAGAGAATAGAATATAAAAAGGAGAAATTAGAAAAAAATTAGTTAATAGGTCCAGATATTGAATGATTCTTATATTCAGTAAAATAATACCAAAAGTATGGAAATTAATATTACATTTCTCTATTTGTATGATGCCCTTCGTCCCAAACCAAAAATATATACAAGTTGTTTGTTTTTCACAAGTGTAAGCTAGAGACATGTGTTATTATCTGTATTTACAGATTTGCAACAGCGGATTAGAAATTTCATTCCATGATTCACAAAACAGATCGGTATTTATTGGTAAAATACAGTAAAACCTGCAAAAGCCAGAACCTGTGTAAATCTGTCAGAGAAGGAAAATGCAAATATTTTCCACTAATAGAGAATGACAGAAAAGTGGTAAGACTGTGCCCTGTCAAAGGTGGAAAACTTGCGAGACCTGGAAAAACCAGGCAGTCCTTTGAGTTCTGGCTCTCACAGGTTTCACTGCATAAAATTTGCAAGCACGATAAATTTTTAGGTTAAAAACAAGAAAAATTAAATAGAAATTATTTTCAGAGACTTTGGATAAATCAAGTAGATAAAATATAAATTGGAATGTAGAAAATTTGAAGACCTAATCAGTGCAGTACAGTTGAACTAAGATAAAGTTTAAAAAAAATGCTACCAACAGAAAATATACTTTCAAGTGTTCATGGAATATTTTTAAAAAGTTGATCATATACTAAGTCATAAAGAAAATCTAGATAAATTCCACAAAGCAGGTGTCATATGGGCCATAATCCTAGACAATAAACTTGGCAGGAGCAACATCATTTTAAAGAAACAAACCAAACATAAAATTGCATGTATATATTCTTATATATATAATATTTAGATAAAGATATTCTCCTAAATGATTATTTGGCAAAAGACGAAATCAAAACCACAATGACAGATGTTTAGAAAATACAAAAACTAAGAGTACTAATTAATATTAATAAGTTTTGGCTGCAAAGTGGTACTTGGAGAAAAACAGATTAAAAAATTTAAATTTAAAAAGGAAGGATGAAAATACATGAACTACACATTCAACACAAAAGATTGGACTAGGAACAATAAAACAATCCTTAAGAAAAGAGCCAGAAGCACATAATAAAAGTAAAAGCAGAACAATGAATCAGAAACAGGAAAGCAGACAAATTGATAAATCAGTGTAAGCACTAGATCTTTGAAAATACATTGAGAAAATTTTAGCTTCTATTTAATGAAAAGGGGAAACAAAATTAAATGAAAGTACAAATGAGAAAGCATGGTGAATAACAGATATAGAGGTAAAAGAATATTTATAATTGGATAATATAGAGAACTTTATGGTAATCCATCTGAAAATAAAATAGAAAAATTTCTCATCCATTATGAATTAACGTTAAGAGGTAAAAGGCTTGAGTAAATTAATAACATGGGAGATTTCAAGTAATATTAGTATTTTGAAATGCAAGTTTGCAGGACTGCCAGTACTGATGTTTTCTCTAGAGATTTGTTCATTTTTTTTTCAATGAACTCTACATAAAAAAAATTATGGAAAGCTTACAGTTAAAAATATAACCCTGATCTAAAACTTTTCAAAGAGAACATAAAAAGGAACTATCTCATTCTGAATATAGATACAAAACTTCTAAATCATATGCTAGCAAAAAAAAAAAAAAAAAAAACCTCTATATTAATCAAGGATAATTTATGTTTACTGGGAAGTCTATAACATTTGTCATCAATAGGTTAAAAAAAATTGCAAAAGATGCCAAAGTAGTATCAATAACATTTTATGTCGATTCTTCACAAAAATTAATGATAAAATATTAACAGAAGGATTCTTCCTTACCCTTATTAAAATATCTGGAGCTAACAGTCAATGTAATATCTAATGGTATTAGAACTCCTTCTATTAAAACTAAGAACAACACAAGGATAATGTTTATCACTATTGTTGCTTAACATTACCCTAGAAATTCCAGCCATTACAGTAAGACGTGAAGCAAGATTTATCAGCCGTTAAACAACAAGGAAATATATACTTATTTGCAGAATGATTTTTATGGTCTCTCTAAAAATATCTAAGATTATCAACTGAGAAAGCCTTTAGGAGATTTTGGTAATGTGGCTAATTATGAAACAAACAAACACCTCTCTATATCAATCAAGGAGAATTTATATTTCCTAGGAAATCTATAACATTTGTCATCAACAGTTGAAAAAAATTGTAAAAGATGCCAAAGTTGTATTAATAACATTTTATTTTGATTCTTCATAAAAACTAATGATAAACTTTCCTAGAAAAGAAAGCAACTTGAATAATCAGCTAAAAATATGATGAATAAATATTTTCCCAATAGACACAACAATTAAAATACCTAAGAATAACTTTGGAGCCCTGGTGGCATAGTGGTTAAGAGCTTAGGCTGCTAACCAAAATATAAATTCTCCTTGAACTGCTAACCAGAAGCTCAGCAGTTCAAATCCACCAGCTGCTCCTTGGAAACCCTATGGGGCAGTTCTACCCTGTCCTATAGGACCTCTATGAGTCGGAACTGACTCAATGGCTCCTAACAACAACAAGAATAACTTTAACAAGAAATAAATTTAACAAGAAATGTAGTGTGTATATGAAGAATATAACTTTCCAGAGGAATATATAAACAAATAAATGGTTGTGGTTAAGTGCAGTCAAGGCATTTCATAGCTACTCATAGTGACCCTATGTACAACAGAAGGAAATACTGCCCAGTCCTGTGCCATCCTCACAGTCATTGTTATGTTTGAGCCCATTGTGTCAGTCCATTTCCTTGAAGATCTTCCTCTCTTTTGCCGATCCTCTACTTTACCAAGCATGACGTCCTTCTCCAGGAACTGGTTCCTCTTGTTAACATGTCCAAAGTACGAGAGATGTGAGATGTGAGACAATGTCTTGCCAACATCCTCCCTTCTAAGGAGCTTTCTGGCTATACCTCTTTCAAGACAGATTTATTCATTCTTCTAGCAGTCCATGGTATATTCAATATGCTTCGCCAACACCACAATCCAAAGGCATCAATTCTTCTTCAGTCTTCTTTATTCATCGTCCAGCTTTTGCATGCATATGAAATGATGGAAAATAGCATGGCTTGGGTCAGGCGCACCTTAGTCCTCAAAGTGGTATCTTTGCTTTTTAACACTTTAAAGAGATCTTTTGCAGCAGATTTGTCCAATGCAATACATCATTTGATTTCCTGGCTGCTGATTCCATGGGTGTTGATTGTGGATCCAAGTAAAATGAAATCCTTGACACCGTCAATCTTTTCTCCATTTATCATGATGTTGATTATTGGTCCAGTTGTGAGGATTGTTGTTTTCTTTATGTTGAAGTGTAATCCATACTGAAGGCTGTGGTCTTTCATCTTCATCAGTAAGTGTTCCAAGTCCTCTTCACTTTCAGCAAGCAAGCTTGTGTCATCTGCATATCACAGGTTGTTAATGAGTCTTCCTCCAATCTTGATGCCATGTTCTCCGCATAGTCTGGCTTCTCAAATTATTTGTTCCGCATACAGAATGAATAAGTATGGTGAAAGGATACAATCCTGATGAACACTTTTCCTGATTTTAAACCATGCAATATATCCTTGTTCTGTTCGAATAACGACTGCCCCTTGGTCTATGTACAGGTTCCTCAAGAGCACAATCAAGTGTTCTGGAATTCCCATTCTTCACAATGCTATCCGTTATTTGTTATGATCCGCACAACTGAATGCCTTCGCACAGTCAATAAAACACAGGTAAACATCTTCCTGGCATTCTCTGCTTTCAGCCAAGATCTATCTGACATCAGTAATGTTATCCCTCATTCCACATCTTCTTCTGAATCTGGCTTGAATTTCTGGCAGTTCTCTGTTGATGTACTGCTACAACCATTTTTGAATGATCTTCAGCAAAATTTTACTTCCAGGTAATATTAATGATATTGTTCCATAATTTATGCATTCTGTTGAATCACTTTTCTTTGGAATGGGCACAAATATGGATCTCTTCCAGTTGGTTGGCCAGATAGCTGGCCAGCGTTAGATGCATTAGCTTCCCGCATTGCATCTGTCTTTTGAAACATCTCAATTGGTATTCCATCAATTCCTGGAGCCTTATTTGTCACCAAAGCCCTCAATGCAGCTTGGACTACTTCCTTCAGTACCATCCTAATAATATTATTTTGTTGGATAGGAAGACTGAATATTACAAAGCTATTTATTTATTTTTTCTATTAATTTCAGATTTACTTCAACTACAATTCAAATGCTAAATTTTTTACTTAGCTAAATCATTCTAGATTTTTAATGGGAAAAAAATAAACAAATGAGAACAGTCAAGAAAATTTGAAAAAGAATACTATGAGGAAAAACATTTTCTACCAGATAATAAAAAGTAATACAGTTCTTGTGCAAGAATTACCATACTAATGGGTCCAAGTAGCTTGGCATGAGATTCTAGTAGGTATAAGATTTTGCATATAACATAAGAGTCATTGTAAGTTGGTGGAAAAAAGCAGAACTCATAACCCATGCTGAGATAATTGGTTAAGTGTTTGGCCTGCATATAGTTAGATACCACCACATACCTGTCCGCAAAATAATTCTCTCTATTCTAAAGATTCTCAGGATGTGCGGATAGTTTTATAAAAATTAGATCATAAAGAGGCAGAGCCAAGATGGAGTAGTCAGAAGGTTCCAGTGGACCCTCTTAGAACAAAGACCTGAAAGAACAAGTGAATCAATTATATATGGCAATCTGGGAGCCCTGAAAATCAAAGGCAGAGTTGAGGAACTGGACTGAGTGGCAGGGGGAGGGACAGACGGTTTGGAAGCAGCGAGGAGTTGTCATATCTGACCCACGAGAGCCTGAGCCCTTCAGGCCTGATCAGCTCGGGGGTGAGCGGTGAGGCAAGCAAGCAGCAGTGCTCGGGAGGCATGTCTTCAGCATCGGGAGAGACCCAGTGCCAGAGAGTCTACACGGCCACACAGAACCAGTGAGAAGCAGCCCTGGATCTGCAAAAGATAAGTACTTGCTTTCAGCCTACCTCGCGGAAAGGGGTAAACCTCTCTCCCATTTACGTCCCCACTCCCTGTTCTGCACTGGGTCCCGCACCAGCTTCAGCAATTGCCAAGTCCCCTGGGTTGGAAGTAGGATCCGTCACACGCCCGGAGCCATTCTCCTTGCCTTGGGGAGTGAACAAATTAACAAACTGGGGAAAAAAACTGCCAGCTCCCCTAAGCCAGGAAACCAGGGTAGGCACAGCTCCTTTGCCTAGGCACAGGCGTAAGGGATCCATGGACTTTGAGTGCCTTTCCCCGTGCATAGACTTGTGTGGGCCCATTTCAACAGCATAGGCCCTCATTACCGCAGTACAACAGGGTATAAATCAGAAGTCTAACTTCAACTATTTCAGCTGTGAAGTGGCAGATTCTTGACATTTGACACTGCTCTGACCATTAAGCAGGGTCCTCGCCTACCCACATCAGGGGCCTGAGGACCGGTGGCTCCATCCACGCCACCTAGCCATCTGTGATAGGAGCCCATGAGTAAGAGGTGCCCCCCAGTCTCTGTAGCCAACAGCATTAGGTGCTCATAGTCTGGCTGAAAAATCCACCCACCTATGCACTCTAGGGAACAGGGACATGACTTCCTCCTGGACACTCAGGGGCAGCCGTCAGCCCCCTTCCTTGCTCAGAGTGTGTCCCACTGCTGCAGCCAGATGCCTGTGCCTACACAAATCACACATGCCTTTCTAGAGCTGTAAATGAGAGCCTACACCACACACTTGGTGGCTATCTACCTGGGCACCTGAGCTGAATCCATACAGAAGGAGTGGG
>NW_004443971.1:16855573-16856435 GCF_000243295.1 Trichechus manatus latirostris
GGAAAACATATTCACCCCATCATATCATAGCAAAAGTCTTAACTCCAAGCCAAAATCCAAAAATTCCTCTTCATCTGTGAAATCTAGAATATAAATTTTCTGCTTCTAAAGGTACAATGGCAGAACAGGGACAAGCTAGACATTGCCATTACAAATGGGAGAAATTGCAGGGAAAGAAGTGATAACAGGCACCAAGCAAGTCAGCAGACCACATTACATTAGCCCTCAAGGCTTTGAAAATAATCCTCTGTTCTCTGAGACAATTTACACAATAGACCTGCCCTCCAGACTCTAGGTATTGGCCACAGTCTCTGGATTTTGAGTGGAGGCCCTTCGGCCCTGGGCTTCAGCTCCACCTTCCAGGCCCACTGGGACAGCAACTCTGCTCCCTTGGCTTTAGGCGCACCATTCTTCTAGTCCATCAGAGTGACAACTGCACCCTTAGAAACACCGGAGGCCACGGCTCCACCCTTTGAAACCCCTGAGGTCATGGCCATACCTTTTGATGTTCATGAGGGATATAGGTCTGTAATTTTCTATTTTTGTGGTGTCTTTACCTGGTTTTGGTATCAGGGTTATACTGGCTTCATACAGTGAGTTTGGGAGTATTCCATCCATTTTTATGCTCTGAAATACCTTTAGCAGAAGTGGTGTTATCTCTTCTCTGAAGGTTTGGTAGAATTCTCCAGTGAAGCCACCCAGGCCATGGCTTTTTTTTGTTGACAGTTTTTTAATAACTTTTTCAATCTCTTCTTTTGTTATGGGTTTATTTAGTTGTTCGACCTCTGTTTGTGTTAATTTAGGTAGGTGGTGAGTTTCTAGAAATTTGTCCATTTCCTCTAGGTTTTCAAATTTGTCAGAG
>NW_004443971.1:16859967-16879308 GCF_000243295.1 Trichechus manatus latirostris
CCGAGGCCAACTCTTCAGGCAGGGAGTGGACTGAACTGTGGGACATAAAGTGATACTCGTGAGGAGTGTGCCTCTTACCTCAAGTAGATATGAGAGACTAAACAGGCAGCTTCTGTCCGGAGGTGAAATGGGAAGACAGAGAGGGTTAGGAGCTGGTTGAATGGACATGGGGAATCAGGGGTGGAAAGGAGGAGTGTGTTGTCTGTCACAGTATGGGGAGAGCAACTAGGGTCACATAACAATGCATGTATAAATTTTTGTATGAGAGACTAACTTGAAATGTAAACTTCATTTAAACTACAGCAAAAAAAAAATTAGATCATAAAAATATATACTGAGTAAAAATGGCTGGATTTTACTTCATAAAATAAAAATTATGTTTATTCAAAACATAAACTTAAAAGGCAAAAAAAATAAAAAAAGGTGTTCAGGAAATTATTTATTACTTTTGTTGGAGAGACCAAGGGCTAATATATTAAACACATAAAAATGGATTTGCAAAAAAACCCAAAAACTCAAAAAAGAAAAAATATATTAGGCACAGTATATTGTTAGGCAAGATACAGTAGAATACATACTTATGAAAGTGCATTACGGAAAAACGTTCAGCACAGCGAAGTACAAATGAAAACAACCACAAGACAACTTTTCCCACTTGTTAATTTAGCAAATAAGAGAAAAATAGTTAATAGTTGGTTTTAGCAAAAGCATTTGGAGAAATGAACTCTTGTACTGTTGGTGGGAATGTAAATTGGCATGAAAATGGTTGTGACCCTTTGACTCACTCAATCTCTTTGTAAGGTCCTATCCTAAAGGAACAATCCAAGATGGAGACAAACATTTATATTTTGCTTGTCTTAGTTTCGTAAGGCTGCCATAATAAAATGCCACAAACCAGGTAGCTTTGAAAAACAAAAATTTATCGTCTCAGCGTTCTGGAGGCCAGGATTTGAATTCAGGGCCTCGGCAGGGCCACAGTCTATTTGTTTGCTCTGGGGGGAAGATCTTCCCGTGACTTTTCTAGCTTCTGGTAGCCTTGGGCATTTGTTGGCATTCCTTGGCTTTTAGATTCATCTTCACATAGTGTCCCCTTCTGTGTGACCATGTTCTCCCCTTTTATAAGACACCACTCAGAGGGGATTAGTACCCACTCTATCAGAACGACCTTGTTTATTTAACTGAGCACATCTATAAAGACCCTATATTCGAACAAGGTCACGTTCACTGGAGATGAGTTAAACTTCAGCATATCTTTCTGTGAGACACAATTCAGTCTATAACAGTGTTACGTGTATCAGCAATAAAATTGGACATGAGGGAGAATAATTAATACATTATGGAAGAGGTATGATAGAATATTACATACCAAACCCAACCCAAACCAGTTGCCGTCAATTCAATTCCAACTTCTAGCGACCCTATAGGACAGAGTAGAACTGCCCCACAGGGTTTCCAAGGAGTGGCTGGTGGATTTGAACTGCCGGCTTTTTTGTTTAGCAGCCGAGTTCTTAACCACTACGCCACCAGGGCTCCTGAATATTATATAGCCATTAATAATTATGCTTTTTAACTGTATGTAAGCATATGGAAAAATATTTACCTTAAAAAGCTAAAGAAGAGGAATAAAGGTGAAGCAAACATAGACAAAAAATGATCTTAATTGTGTGTCTGTCTATATAAAATACATGTATACATAGAAAAAAGACTGTTAGAAATAAAATGAAGTGTCAGCAGTATATGTCTTACGTAACATTTTCTTTATGCTTGTCTTTGTTACGTAAATCTCTACAATGCTAGAATAATTAGCAACACTCTGATTTGATCTAAGTAAAATATGTGTGCTTATTATGAATAAGGTAAGAAAATGAGTTGTATTAAGGCAGTAGGGTTATGGGATTTACTTTATTTTAAATAATTTTAATACGCTATTTTAAATTTAAGAATGATTACGGAGAATTGAAGACAAAGATACTTTATTGTTTCTGAACTCTCTGATAAACTTTTGTTGTGTTGTTATTGGACAGCCATCATGGTGCTAACAGTCAGGCAGGAGCAAAGCAAACGTGGCCCCATTTTCTGTAGAGTTTCCTTTGCTTGCCAGGGTTGAGGAATAACGGCTTTCAAAAATTTTGACTCACACCTTCCCTAAAAGAACTTTGAAAAACTAGGCATTCTGGTACACAGTTTTAAGATGAAATCTACAATTTTTTTATGCTAATGCAAAAAGAATAGGAGTAATTTCTGATGAATTATAAATGCTAAAATTTGAAAGTAAAATAGTTAGATCAGTTTTTAAATGTATACCATGGAGTCTCAATACCTTAGCCCAACAGTTCGCAAAATGTGGTCTGTGGACCCCTGAGATTCTCAAGGCCCTTGCTGGGTGTCTGCAAGGTCAAGCCTGTTTTTATAATAGTAATAAACAGTTATTTGCCTTTGTAACTACTTTGAATTTGTACTGATGATTCTAAAGCAATGGTGGGTGCTATAGATTGAATTGTGTACCCCTCAGATTGTATGTTGTAAATTCCCATCCCTTTTACCTGTGGCTGTAATCCCATCTGGGAATAGGAATTTCTTTGTTATGTTAATGAGGTCATGTTAGTGTAGGGTGGTCTTAAGCTAATCACTTTTTGAGATATAAAATGGCATAGCAGGCACAGAAGAAGTCAAGCACACCTAGGGAAAGAGTTGCCACTCCATCTGAAGATCACCTAGGTACCAAGGAACAGAAGCTGAAAAGAGACAAGGACCTTTCCCCCAAGAGCCAACAGAGGGAGAATGCCTTCCTGTAGAGCTGGTGGCCTGAATTTGGACTTCTGTTCTAAACTGTGAGAAAAGAGATTTCTGTTTTTAAGGCCACCCACTTGTGGTATTTCTGTTATAGGAGCACTAAGCAACTAAGATAGTGGGTAAAATTGCTGGCACCATAGCAGGAATCAAGGCAGTGGCGCCAAACTATACTAGTTAGTATTAATGTATTCTTCACTGTTACATGCTGATGGTTAAAAAATAAGGCCAACTGCACTTAAGAATGTCCCTTAATTTTATTAAATTTGACATGGGAAGTACACACAGTTATTTCTCAAAGAAAATGTTTGTGTGATTGTTTCAGTTGAGAGCTGAACTAGCTGCTTTTGATTCATGGAACCCCATTTTTACCTGAAAGAACTAGTGACAGACAAATATGGTTACTGAGCCTTGGATGTTTGGTAGATATTTTTTCCAAAAATGAACCAAGTGAGCCTGTCACGTTCAAGAAAAACAACTAACAGTATTTGTTGTCGATGAAACAATTTGAGCTTTCAAGCAGAATTTAGGATTTTGGAAAACTTACGTTTACCACTGGGAATATGGTGGCTTCCAATACCTTAAGACTTTTATGATGAGATTAGTGGTGATAATAACAAATGTGATTTTTTGATATTGTACTGTGAAATGTGTCAACATTTCGAAGACGTGTATAGCTTGGTGAACCCATATTTTCCAAATGACAAATGTATGATGTTACAAAATCATGCATAGGCAAAAGATCCATTCCAAGTGCAAGACAGATTGATGAACTCTGCTTTAATGGGTTATAAAAAGTTCACTGACATGGTTTTATTTATTTTTAAATTTTATTTATTTTGTTGTGATCTGATACGGTTTTAAGATTCCACATTGTAGCCCCCTTAAAGAAACTACCACTTGTTGAGTTTTGGCGTAATGTCAAAGAAGAATATTGACAATGATATCAAATGGCTGTTAAAATATGCCACATTTTCCCAGCTACACAGCTACATAGCATTGAGAGGCTGATTTTTCCTTATATCCTTCAACCAAATGACTTATCACAACAGGTTGAATGCAGAAGCGGATATAAGAGTCTACTGATCTTCTATGAAGCCAGACATTAAAGATATTTGCAAAAATGTAAAACATTGCCACTCTTATTATTATTTTTTTTGAGGGGGAATATAATTATTTTTCATATAATGGTAAATTTATGCTAAAATGCAATGGATTCTTATTGTTATTGTTAAATAAATTAATAAATATTTAAAATGGTTTTGCTTCAGTTTTGAAAATGGTAAATGTTAAAAAAGGCTGGTGTTAAAAACACCTTTCGGATTGAGCGATCATTGTACTTACAACTGGTGCATAATTGATCAAAACAATAAGATAAATACATCTCACATTTGGATAATGACTGAATATCAAAAGTAAAATTTTATTGAAATTGTATCTCTTCATAGGATGGATGTGGCTGTTTTTCTCCTACAATTAGTTCGCTTGCCCATGGATAGTTATTCCATTTGCTAAATGAGACAGGATTCAAGAAAAAGTAACATCAAAGGAAAATAAGTTATTAGGCCACTAGTAAGTGTAGCACTTATAAAAGTTGTATTTATGGTCATTTTTAAGTGCAATATTAACATTTAGATCCACAACATCTTCCTGTTGAATTAATTTAAACTGTGGAAGTGCGTGGGAAGAAGGAATATGAGATTAGAGAAGTGATTGAGGGCAAGCAGAAGATACCCCAAAGTGGGGGGAAAAGTAAATATAGCTCCATGCTAGCCCATGTTCTTTTGGAAAAGTTAAAGAAAGTGTTTCTCCTATGAGTTTGAGTACATGTTCATGGAAACGTAACCACAAGTTGCCTCTGACATGTGTTTCATTTACTCAAGATGCAATGTGGAGCTGCTGAGGTCACTGTGAAATTTTTCACCACCTTGAAAGTGTAAAATATGCAGCTGAGAAGCAGATCCTTTTCTTGATTAACACGGACTTAGCACACACTAGTATTTCAAATTGTCCCTTTGCCACGTCAAAGATTTTATACCTTGGGGGCAAGGTACTACAATAAGATTGAGAATGGGCAAGAGGTGTGCCTTTCTTTTGTTGTAAAGAGAGCAAAGGGCAGTTGTGCCAGGAAGGCAGGAAGGCGAATAAGCGCCATCCCTGACCATGGTATGCTCTTAAGCAGACCAGTTTAGAAGAGTATATATGGGATGTGTGGTTTGTAATGACTACTCGCCTAAAGGTTGGTGGTTCACATCCACTCAGCAGCACCACGAAAGAAAGCCTTGGCTATCTGCTTTTGTAAAGATTAGAGCCAAGAAAACCCTCTGGAGCAGCTCTACTCTCTAACACAAAGGGTCGCCATGATTTGGAATCAACTTGATGGCAACGGGTTTGCTTTTTGGGTTTATATAGGATGTGTGGGTCTGGAAATTGATTCCCTCAAAATTAAAATAAATTGCTACAACATTCTTTTAAGTGTATCCTATGGAATCAAAATAGCAGAGCAATTTGTTACTCATTACCATCTGTTTTTGAAAATACATGGAAAAAGCTCTTGTTTTATAGATGAAAATTTGCATCATTTCTTTTCTCGTTTAAATTCATGTTTTATCCTTTACACTTGAAAGCTGTTTATTAATCAGTATGCAATGAAAGTACTTTCGTTGGGGAGTACCTGCACCCCGTTTGAAGACCTCTGTCTTAGAAGTTCACCATAAGAATGTGAGCTGCAGCCAGGACACATCTGGTTCTACTGATGCTTTCCTGGAGACTGCCAAGCATTGTGATGGGCTGCGCTAGCTTTGCTTTCACTTTTGGTGGGTTTCTTACTTTAGAATGAAGGCCAGCTGAGCACTATTTATACTTTCTGCAAATTCCCTTGACCTCGATTTCAAAAACTGTCAGTTGAAATATTGAAGGCAAAGGCTTTTGCTGTTTCTTAACTTTAAGGGAGAGAGATAGATATTGACTAAACATATTTATCTGCAAGTTGAGCCCTGCAAGAATAATACATGAGTTTGGTAGAGACCATCTTGGCTTAGAATCCTCTAACTCCGCATGCTTCCCTCTTCAGAGACTCAGTGTCTAAAATTGTTCCCAAAATGATGCTTTGCCTTAGACTAGCAATCATATTGTGAACTAGTTTACTGTGTTGCTTTTCTGCAACAATGAAGGGACGGGGGCAGCAAGAGAGCCCAGGGCAACTGAAAAGCAAAAAGGTACGGAAAGAAGAGGGAAGCTTGGAGAAAATACAGCTGAAGATCTTAAGAAGGGAGGGGAGGCCAAACACAAAGCAGTCTGAATTCATGATTTTGCCTCAGACTAACTTTGAAACTAAACAACCAAAACCAAAACCAAACAAAAAAAAAAAGACCTGTTGCCATAGTGACCCTACAGGACAGAGTAGAACTGCCCAGAAGGGTTTCCAAGTCTGTAATCTTTACAGAAGCAAACTGCCACATCTTTCGGTGGGCTGATGGGTTCGAACCACCGACCTTTGGGTTAGCAGCCAGTGCTTAACCACTGCGCCACTAGGGCTCCTTTAACTTTGAAACTGCTTATAAATTAGAACGTCTAGTGTAGTTAGCGTCAAGTTTCTATCAGAGAGGATAGTGCAGAGGTGAAGGAAGAATCATTGGCTTAAACAACCTATTTGAAAACTCATTTTACTTATGTTCTTATTTTGACACATTTGAATGGTTTTCTATTTTTATTTGTTAAGGAAGTCTTCAATTCCTTTCTCTTATAATGAAAGCTTTGAAATGGAAAATGTGTGGATTGTGCTTAGAGATAAAGCCAATTTGACCATTTTAACTTAATTGAAGAGTTTCTCATTTGAATTGACTGACCACTTGTTAAAAGATAGAAAAGTCAGTGCAAGGTGACAATCTTTAATAATGATTTCCCTCCTACGGGCACAGTTTCACGTGTCCCAGTCATTTTTATTGCTGATATGAGAAAGCTATGCCATACACATAAACACATGCAGGTGGGCTCCTGTGAAGACAAGCACAGTTCCTCAACCTCTAAACTTATGGTGGAATTTATTTTAATTTGTAGCACAGCGAGTGATGAGCAGAAAAGACTCATAGGTCTACGTGCCTATAGAGATTTTTTTAAGTGTACTGGGCCACATATAAATAAACTTTCCCCTAGAGTAGTAAAATCATAGGATTTTAGAGCTGTAAGGAAGAGATATCTACCTTTTAGCATTATCAATATTTTTACAACATCAACGGTAAAATTACATCATATATTAGCTAACCTAAAATTTGAACATCTATTGCAAGTAAAATGTAATTAAATACACATATATAGTTGAACATACGTATAACTTAAAAATCGTCAAGTATATTGTAGGCTTCAGAGTCCTGGGTTTGAATCGTGGCTATGCCACTTGTATTGAACTGTGGGCAAGTGATTTAACTTCCTATGACTCAGTTTCCTTATCTGTAGAATGGCAATAATGGGAATACTTACCTCATAGAGATGCTGTAAAGATTAAATAAAGTAATGCAAATGAGGCACTTTAGCACAGTGTCTGACTCACAGTACGTGTTCAGTACATGTTAGCTAAATTACTATTTTTATGTATAAAATAAAAATTTGAACGAAGTTACTGATTTTTTGCTACCCTAATGTGAAAACATATTCAAACATTTTATCTTTTCAGTTGTTTCCAAGGGTAAAAAAAATACATATGCATTATATTATGACTAAATAAATGGGTCAGCATAAACTAAGGCTTGGTTAAGCTCAATGGACTGATATGTATTAACCTGATTATGATGATGTAGTGGCTTTGCTGGAGCAAGGCCAGGACCCAGTGAGACAAAATTAAGTCTTAAAGGTACCAGGCTTTCAACTCGTATTATATACAATGATAAAACCTCCCCGTCACATTAGTGTCTAAAGTGTGTGTGTGTGTGTGTTCATTTAATACAAATTCATCTATCTTTCTTTCTTTTTCCTTTTTTAAATATAAGCAGGGGAGAATATTATCGTCTGTCTTCATAGAAAACTACTTTGTAAAAGCCTTTTTGTAAATGGCCACAGGCGTCCTTAGAAGAGAATGAATCTATTTGAATAAAACCAGTAATCTGAAAGTAATTAAAGTAGTTTTGTAAGGTGCAATAAACATCTATTGTTGGGTCTACAGAGCATTAGTTTATGCTATTGTGAAGAAGATGTCTTTTCAGTCCCTGAGCTGTTTTGAAAAATTTCAGAGGCCACAAGTCTGAAAAAAACAAGGACAAGATAATGATTGGAGACACAATTAATCCTGGTGCCTCTGCATAGCACAAACTGTTACAACAATCAAAGAAAAAGCTGCTCAGGGGTTATAGAAAGAGACATTAATGCATAATCTTTAAGAAAAAAAGGCTTAAATGTAGAGTGCTAAATGGATGAAATGGAGAGTAGCTGAGAAATTAAAATAGTGTAAGACAAGACATCGTGTTTAAAAGGAAGGGAAAATGAATTTAAAATATTTATAGGAAATATGAAATAAAATTTGTGTGGATGCATGTGTAAAGACAAGATTCCACTTAGGCAAGCGCTTTTGTTTCTTCAGGGATGACTTCAGCTTGTGTGTAGGCAAGATTTCAAAAGCCCGTGCAAAACATCACACATTCTTGACTTAGAATTCTCGCCCACTTTGTAATGGGGCTGTGCATCACAAGGAGCTCAGAAGAAATTACCAGTGCACGCTCTGAAGGCCAGCCTTTATCTGGCTGCAGCTTCTCATTATTTTACCTCTTTTCAAACATCCTTCACAATGATGGAAGTTTATAAGGATAAACAAGAATAAACAAGACTCTTGGAATTGACACCTACCCTATACAAAAAACCAAACCTGTTGCCATTGAGTCAATTACGACTCATAGTGACCCTATAGGTCAGCGTAGAATTGCCCCATAGAGTTTCCAGGGAGCATCTGGTGGATTCCAACAGCAGACCTTTTGGTTAGCAGCCGTAGCACTTAACCACTGTGCCACCAGGGTTTTCCTATAGGCCTCTAAATACTGTACTTGATTTTGAAAGTTAAATCTGAACTTTTAAAGAATAGTCAAATATCACTTCCATATTCTGCAACTAAGGAGCTCTGGTGGCACAGTGGTTAAAGTGCTCGGCTGCTAACTGAAAGGTTGGCGGTTCGAACCCAGCAGCCACTCCTCAGGAGAAAGATGTGGCAAGTCTGTTTCTGTACAGATTTGCAGCCTTAGAAACCATCTGGGGGCAGTTCTACTCCACCTATAGTGTTCCTGTGAGTTGGAATCCACTTGACAGCCATGGGTTGGGTTGAGTATTCTGCAACTGAATGCTTAAAAGGAGAGATTTCAGCTGTCTTTGCCTTCTATTTCCATTTCTACAAAACAGATTCAGTTAGCATTTTAGGAAAACCTCATTTTTTTTTTAAATCTGTGGTCAGTTCACATTGTTGCTGTTGTTAGGTGCTGTCGAGTTGGTTCCGACTCATAGCGACCTTAGGTACAACGGAACGAAACACTGCCCATCTTTCACCATCCTCATGAACGTTGTCATGCTTGAATCCATTGTTACAGCCACCGTGTCAGTCCATCTCGTTGAGGGTCTTCCTCTTTTTCACTGACCTACTTTACCTAGCATGATGTCCTTCTCCAGGGACTAGTCTCTCCTGATAACATGTCCAAAGTATGTGAGACAAAGTCTCGCCATCCTTGCTTCTAAGGAGCATTCTGGCTGTACTTCTTCCAAGACAAATTTGTCCATTCTTTTGGCAGTCCATGCTATATTCAATATTCTTCACCAGCCCCATAATTCAAAGGCGTCAATTCTTCTTTAGTCTTCCTTATTTATTGCCCAGCTTTCACATGTGTATGAGGTGATTGAAAACACCATGGCTTGGGTCAGGTGCACCTTAGTACTTAAAGTGACATCTTTGCTCTTAATACTTTAAAGAGGTCTTTTGCAAGCAGATTTGTCCAGTGCAATGCGTTGTTTGAGTTCTTGACTGCTGCTTCCATGGGCATTGATTGTGGATCCAAGTAACATGAAATCCTTGACAACTTCAATCTTTTCTCTGTTTATCATGATGTTGCTTATTGGTCCAGTTGTGAGGATTTTTGTTTTCCTTATGTTGAGGTGTGATCCATACTGAAGGCTGTGGTCTTTGATCTTCATCAGTAAGTGTTTCAAGTCCTCTTCACCTTCAGCAAGCAAGGTTGTGTCATGAGTCTTCCTCCAATCCTGACCCTCCCCATGTTTTATGAAGTAGATTCAAGTCAAGTATTTTTTCCTTATTGTGATGCAATGAATCACTTTTATATGATTTTTCTATCCATGGTCTTGTAACTCCCACAAAATGATTGGCTGGGCCACGATCTTACAAGGCATTGGCCAATTTACTCTGCAAATAGTGACTTGAAAATCCACCTAATAGGACTGAGCCCTTGAGGTCCAGCTAGGGGATCCATCGGTTTTGCCATCCCACAGATGTTGGGGGGGAACTCACTACCATCAAGAAGAGTTTGGAGTAGAAGGTGTCTTTTGGACCCAGGATCCCTGTGCTGAGAGTCTCCTAGACCCAGAAGAGAGAGCTGTAACACTGAAGAAAGAGAGACGTGGGCTGGTTGGCCCATGGAGAGAGACAACGGAGGTTGGCTTGCTGTCCCTGAGACAGAGAGCTGGGTGCCCCCGTGCAGGAGATTTGCCAGCAAAGTTGAAAGAATCATTCAGTGAATACCCATACACTTATCACCTAGAATCTACAATTAACATTTTGTTATATTTGTTTTATTGCATATCTACCCATCTTTTCATCCCTTTACCCGTCCATCAATCCAAGCCATCTTATCTTTGATGTCCTTAAAACTAAGTTAAACACATCAGTACACTTCGCCCCTGAACACTCCAGCATGTATATCCTTAACTAAAAAACTCGATATTTACGTACGATTTTTAAGGTAAAATTTACACAGAGTGAAACGCACAATTCTTTAGTGTACCATTTGGTGAGTTTTGACAAATATACACACCTGTGTAATCCACAGGTTATATCTGTACAAGTCATAGAACAATACCATCACCCCATAATGCCCCCTCATGCCTTATTCTAGAGCAGACAATTGCTCTTCCAATTTTCTTTTTCACCATAGATTACTTTTGCTATGTCCTAGAACTTTGTATAAATAGGACTGCACAACATGTATTCTTTTGTGTAAGGCTTCTTTCATTCCAGGGTATGTTTTGAGATTCATCTGTGTTGTGTGTATTAGTAGTTTGTTTCTTTATATTGCTGAGTAGTATTTCATTTGATGAATATACCACAGATGTTTGGTCATTCTCTTGCTGAGGAATACTTGAAATGTTCCCATTTTAGGCTATTATAAATAAAGCTGCTATGAACATTATAGTACAAGTCTTATAGTGGATATGTCCTGCTCCCCCTACCTCCACTGACCACCCAGAGTAAACACCCAGGATTGGAATTGCTGGGTCATACTGTAGATATATGTTTAGTTTTATAGGAAATTGCTAGAACTTTCTGTATACTGAGTATACAATATCACACTCTTGCTAAGAATATATGACAGTTCTGGTTGCTCCACGTCCTCACCACATTTGGTGTTGTTGGTCTTTTTAATTTTAGTCAAGCATGTATGCCTTTAAAAAGGTCTCAGGAACTGATGATGGATAGCCAAGGTGGGGAAACAATTTACTAGCTTATGCTATTATGGGAAATATTACTTATCCTATGGTCTACCCACCAACTTTGTTCTACAGTACAAATCTAGATGGTTTTTAAATTTTTCCCTTGGCTCTCTCTCACTTTGCTTGCAGAGCTCACAAGGATCTAGACCCTCTTGAAAGTACTAAGACCAATCTAGGACACGCTGGATTCCTGGAATTTGCTTTGATGTCTTAATTCTATTTGGACACAGGACACCTCTTATCAGGTCTTTCTCAGGCTCAAACTATGTCATGAGGATGAATGCCATTTTCATATGTTATACTTGTAAAGATAAGTATCATTAACTTATTTTTCCATTCACTGAACATGTATTGAGTGGATACACTATATTGTGCCTTGGGAATATAAAGCTGAATGAAGCCTGGCCCCTGCTTTCAAAGAGCA
Organism: Trichechus manatus latirostris; assembly: GCF_000243295.1. NCBI lineage: Eukaryota > Metazoa > Chordata > Mammalia > Sirenia > Trichechidae > Trichechus > Trichechus manatus. The sequence goes on from NW_004443971.1 coordinate 16,871,873, forward strand.
CATAGACTTGCGGAGAGATGGACAAGACAAATGATCATTTCAATACAATGTGGTAACTCTTTTGGTAGAGGTAAGTACAAGGTGCTGCAAAAGTACCTAGAAAATGCACTTGATCCAAAGTAAGAGAGATCAGAGAAGACTTTCCGGAAGATGTGAAGACTAAGTCATATTGTGATGAAGCCAGGAGCAGCTAAATAAGTAGCTAGTAGAGAGAAGTATGTTGCAGGCAGATGGGCTACTATGAAGTCCTGGGAGTAGGAGACTGTGAGGGGCTTTAAAAGAAGTTGTATGGTAATAGGTGAGGTGCAAATAGTTAAGCTCTTGACCGCTAGCCAAAAGGTTGGCAGTTCAAACCCACCCAGAGGCTCCTGAAAGGTCACAGCCTTGAAAACCCTATGCAGCAGTTCTACCCTGCACATACGGGCTTGCTATAAGTCAGCATCGACTCAATGGCAACTTACAACAAGATAGGTAGGAGGCCTATCATGATGAATTTTTAGATTAAATTAAGGCTTTTACTTTATAGTCTGCAAAGCTTTGCACACCTATATGTATGCATATGGAAAGTATGTCATTGACTTCCATTTTGATAAACTGGAAAGAACCCCAGGGCAGTGCCATAAGCATGTGCTCACTCTTCAAAATAAGGTTCATAATGAGTGTAACATGTCCGATCGATGAGGCTGGGTGAAATAAAACAAAAGTGACTCAGTATCAGCCTGTAGTGGAAGAGAAAACTCAGAATCTCCCTAGAACTGGAGAACTGCTGACCCCAGCATCCTTAAATTAACCTCTCAGGAAATGCAAGATTTATAAGTTGTGGGTTTTTTTTTTTTTTTTTTTCCTTTCTTTTGAAAAAAGGTCTTAATAATTCAAAGAACTTTTTAATGATTTTAAAAGTGCATGTTAAGTACTTGATGGATTGGATCAATTCAGTCTTTGTAGTGCTGTGTGTTGACATCCTCCTCTCTACATATGGAAATTTGACAGATGTACAGAAATGCTACACAGGACGGGATTTTTCTTTCTGACATTTCCTTGTGCATTTCATTGGAGAACAGAAATGTGTGTATGCACTTTATAGTGAGTCATTAGCTATAAAAACAAGCTTATTCACAGACGTGCTTTGATCTGGATTTCCTGTGATTTATCTTTGCTGTCTTAGCATGCACTGAATCCCTGATTGTTATTAACTCCCCAAATATTTACATCACTCCAGATAATCAATGCTTATCACAGTCAATACAGATGTTACAAGATCCTGGAAGAAAGATGGTGTCAGCATAATAACATTTTAATTATTATAGCATGTGTTTTCAACTGTATCTTTTGTTTACAGCATCAGCTAACACAGCTACTGTGTATATCTAACTCATAGAAAATATTAAAATGATTGAACATGTAAATTATAGCTTTTCCCACCAAAGACTTGGAGCAATAGCACGCAACTGCTTGAAGGTATTAATGCTTGTTTAATTAATTTAAATCATGCTGCTAAGACCATGTTCTCTCGTCTTGTTCCCCTGAGCCCACGCTCTGCAGGGTAACTCAACTGGTACGTATAACAAATTCACTCATGACGGTTTTAATGATACAAAATATCTGATTTGAACTAACATATCAATTTTGTTAATGAATTCACAAGATTGTGTTATTATAGGGGAAAAATTAACTCTTTTATCTGTTTGGCTAAATTCTGCTTGATTGGTAAAATTTATTTTCAAGTATCATGCACTTCACTTTTGCCTATGTTGTGTATGAAATACTGCAAAGTTCTGTGACACCTGAAATATATACATTTCTGACTCACCTGCAGTGTATTTCCCAACCACTCTCCTTGCAGAGGGGTCCCTGGGTGGCACAAATGGTTAAGTACTTGACTATCAGAGGAGCCTTGAGAGACAGGCCTGGATCTGTTTCCAGAAAGTCACAGCCTAAAAGCCCTGTGGAGCAGTTCTACTCTGCATACATGGGGTCGCCATAAGTCAGAATTGACTCCCCAGAAACTAACAACAACATTCCTGCAGAGTTGAGAACTGCATTTTAGGGGAATGAATGGTCAGGATCAGTTTATTGGTTCAACATTGTCTAGCTTTTCCACAGTACTGTCTTACCACCTCCCTTGTAAATGGCATAGTTCTGCCAAGATATGGTTACATTCACGGTGTTTGTTGGAAGAAATATGGGATTGCACCAAGCTTCTGCACCAAAGGCGACAGTATGGAAGTTATGCTATGAGGAAGGTTTAATGGAAGGAACAGCCCAGTGGCATCACTAGGGTTGGTGTTACCCAGTATGGTAACTCATGGTGTCACCCCCCCAGCACCTCTTCCTGTACTAGACCATACAGAATCCTTAGTAATGTTTTTTGTACTGATGTTACTCATAAATCATAATTCCCACATATCTCTCTGTCTTAGGCTGGGTTCTCTAGAGAAGCAAAACCAGTAAAGCTTATATATATATATATATATCTCAAGGAAACAGCTCATGTGATTGTAGAGGCTAGAATGTCCCAAGTCCATGGGTCAGGGGAGAGGCCTCTACCAATTCACGCAGCCACAGAAGCCGGCAAACCCAAGATTGGCAGGTCAGAGAGCAAGGCTCCCGCTCGCAGGCTATGAAGGTTGACGAATTCCAAGATTGACAGGCAAGACTGCAAGATTTCTCCTGATTCACATAGCTGCAGGGGCTGGTGAACCCAAGATCAGCAGGTTGGGGAGCAGGACTCTTGCTGTCAAGACAGATGAATCCTAAGATCGACAGGCAAGCTGCTAGCTCAAGTCCGAAGAACCAGAAGTGAGACAACAAGAGGCATCTGCTGGGTCCAGAACAAGCCAAAAACCTTGGCAAGGTGAGCAGGAAGGAAGTAGCCAGTGGAGGGTGGAGAGATGAAGGCTAAGGGAGTGGTGAGCTGCCAAAGGCCCCACCCCCACTGGTACCACTCAGCAGATTCCATCATGGGGATAATCACATATCAAATTTCAACAGGGAAGTAATCACAATATTGTACAACTGCCAAAACACTGAGAATCAAGGCCTAGCCAAGTTGACATACAATCTTAACCATCACAGTCCATCCCTTGTCAACTTGGCACCTGTACACATCTCCAGAAACCATACACAATCTCTGAATAAAGACAGTTACAAAGTCATACTTGTGCCTAACATGATACAACTAACATGCGTACAATCAAATACGCACTAGCCCAGTTTACATCTTATATTTTATAAGCGAAGGAAACAAAAATATTTGATGCACACATACAAAGCAGAAATACTCATAACAATTATAGTCCTAGTTTCTGCAACTGGTCACGTGGCCATAACTGGTATTTAGAACTACCTTTCTTCCACCACGCATTCTGTATTCCCTTTGCTCTCAGCCAGCACCTTGGCTGGTCGTGGTTGTTTGCCTGGTGGGGTGACTTAAACCTTCATTTCTGAAGGGTCTGGGCCATTATAGTTGTGTTGGAATTGGTTTGCTGTAGTTTTCCATTGACTTTAATCACAGGACATGGTAGTACTAAGAGACACCCTAAGGGATCTCCTGCATCCCAGACATACTCTTCTTTATTTCCATTGTGTAATATCAATCCGATTTCCTCTTGGTAATCAAGATCAATCACACCAACCAGTACGGTAACTCCCTTCTTGGTCTGTTGATCCAGAGACATAAGGAGCCCAAAGTGGCCAGGTGGCATTCTTAGCTTCCAGTTCAATGAAATCAGTGATGTGTCTCCAGGTGGGAGCATTTCTCCCTTTGGAAATAAGACCTCTAGACCTGCAGAGCATAAGGTCATGGGGACAGGAAGCAAACATCTTGCAAATGGGTCACTAGAGGTAATAGTGAGTGGTGTCACTCCCATTTCCACTGCTTGATTCCTGGACCTATGGATTCTAGCTATGGGAGAAACAGCACCATATACTGGACACTGGTTTAGAGCATATACAGCCTCCTAGAGAACATTGCCCCAACCCTGCAAGGTATCACCACCTAGCTGGCACCATAATTGTGTCTTTAGAAGGCCATTCCATTATTCTATCAAGCCAACTGTTTCCAGATGATGGGGAACATGGTAAGACCAGTGAATTCCATGAGCATGGGCCCACTACTGCACTTCATTTGCTGTGAAGTGAGTCCCTTGATCCGAGGCAATGCTGTGTGGGATACCATGACGTGGATAAGGCATTCTGTAAGTCCATGGATGGTAGTTTTGGCAGAAGCATTGTGTGCAGACAATCCATATCCAGAGTAAGTGTCTATTCTAGTAAGGACAAAACGCCACCTTTTCCATGATAGAAGTGGTCCAATGTAATCAACTTGCCATTCAGGTTGCTGGCTGATCACCTCGAGGGATCGTGCCATATTGGGGACTCAGTGTTGGTCTCTGCTGCTGGAAGATTGGGCACTCAGCAGTGGCTGTAGCCAAGTCAGCCTTGGTGAGTGGAAGTCCATGTTGCTGGGTGCATGCATAACCTCCATCCCTGCCACTATGGCCACTTTGTTCATGAGCCTATTGAGCAATGACGGGAGTAGCTGGGGAAAGAGGATGACTGGTTTCCACAGAACGTGTCATCCTATCCACTTGATTGTTAAAATCATCCTTTCTGCTGAGGTCACCCTTTGGTGAGCATTCATATGAGATACAAATATCTTCACTTCTTTGGCCCATTCAGAGAGGTCTATCCACATACCTCTTCCCCATAAATCCTTGTCTCCAATTTTCCAATCATGTTGCACCACCAAAGGTGACGGTATGAAAGTTACACCATAAGGAGGGTTCAATGGAAAGAACAACCCACTGGCATCACTAGGGTTGGTGTCACCCAGTGTAGTAACTCATGGTGTCACCCCCCTTCTCCAGGACCTCCTCCTGTACCAGACCATACAAAATCCTTAGTAATGCTTTTTGTATTGATGTTACTTATACATTTAATTCCCATATATCTCTCCTTCTTTTCCTTTAATTACTACTTCATTCTCAAAAAAGTTATTGATATATGTTCACAAATACTAATTACCATAATATTGTAGCTAAAACACCAGAAAATTTGACAAAATTAGTGACTATAATAATGCTGGCAGCAACAAAAATAATAGCATGTGCTTGTAGGGCATGCAGACTAAACCAGATGATTTGAAGCATCATTGTGATCGGGTAACAACGACAGCTCTGACTGGAGCACATAGAAGGTTCAAAAAGTGAATTAGCATAGAGTTTTAGCTTTGTAGGTATATTGACACATGTAAGCTAGGGCCTATGAAAAATGTTTTTATTGTTATAACTAAGTGCAGGGATATTTTATAGACAATCTTTTTGATGTCACCCCACTGACAGTGTCACCTGGTGTGGTCCATACCCCCTGCACTCCAGTAGTGACGTCACTGGAACAGCCACATCCACATCCATCAAAGCATCTTCACCTGAAAGCTAGATGCAGATGGAGGGTGAGAACTTGCTGATGGTTGAAAGTTGAAGGTCTGGCCTCTTTTTCCTGCATTTTACAGTGAATATTTGCTCTGATACAATAAAGTGTCCCTGCCCTTAGCCAGGTGTGGGGCTTACTAGTTGCAAACTGCAAGCTACATCTTCTATAAATAAACCATAACACAAGGACTCTATATTTTATGAAACACTGGAGGAAATATTGGCTAAAATCAAAGTTCTAGTGTTATAATAGAATAAGGCCTATGGCGATAGCTAGGAATCCCCTTTTTAAATAAGGGCTTATGGAAAGAGACCACGAGCACGCTGAAGAACCTGTTTTCTGTGCCCAGTCTGCTTCTGCTGAGGCTTGGGGAAACGCGCCATCTCTAGAAAGGAAAGAATTCTGTCACCGAGACAGACCATAAGTGGTGAGTGGCTTTCTAGAGCTGTACTCTTCTCCAAGGTCTTAACTTGGCAAAACTCCCAACCAACTAAGTTTGTAGATATATTCCTTTTCTTTCAGTTCAAGACACTAAATATGTTAGTCCTCCTCACAAAGAGACAAAGACAACAAAATTGGGAACCTCTGGAGACTAGTGTCAGAAGATCTGGAATTAGTGAAGAGTACCACAATTTTAAAGACAATGTAGAGAGTATAAAACATTATTGTCTTCTTCCTCATGAGAAAATGATATTTGAATAATGGAAAGTTTATGAAACGCTGAGAGGGTCATGAAATCAGGTGGCAGCATCTTATATACTTAAAGGGAGCTCAAGAATTTTATTTAATTCATCTCCTTGACTTAAAGCACAACCAAATGAAAACTATTCTGGAAAATATGGGTACAGTAGTTACTTAATTCAAAATAAACAAAACAAAGCAAAAACCTCCAGAGAAACAATAACACTTTGCACAGCCTCTTCCAGTAGACCATTCCAGTCCTTAACATACTCTCATCACTAAATTCCTTTCATTATCCTACCCAAACTTAGAGTACTGCATGCTGACTTCATTCCTAATAGTTATGCTATTTGTTCAATCATTCATTTATTCATCTTTTTTTTTGAGCTTCCACAGATGAACAAATAAAGAGATAATTATAATAAAACGTGGGAAGTAAAATAGAAGAGGTGTGCATGAGATATTACTCAGAGCTAAAGATTGGGCACCTAACCTAGTCTAAGGCAGTAGGAGTTGGTTAAGAAAGGCTTCCTGGAGGTGTGTTGGTTTTGTAAGATGATAAGATGGCATTAAGGGATGATGAGAGATAAGGCTACTGTGGAGTGGGGGCAGGGGGAGCAGATCATAGAGTGTAAACCAAAAAAGAAACCAAACCCATTGACACTGAGTTGATTCCAACTCATAGCAACCCTATAGGATAGAGTAGAACTGCCCCATAGGGTTTCCAAGGAGCAACTGGTAGATTTGAACTGCCAGCCTTTTGGTTAGCAGCCGAGCTCTTAGCCACTGTGCGGCAAGGGCTCCATCATAGAGGATAGGCTTTTCTAAAGTGTCATTCATTGCCTCTGTACATAAGCAAAGTGATTTATCAATGGCCAAAGGAAACTAAGGTGTGTGAACCAATTTTTTTAAACTAATAAAGTCATGTTAAATGCTCCGTTTTCTTCCAATACATATTTTGACTCAAATTATCAGGATTAATAAAAATTTTATTATTTTCAATGGTGTTAACTTAAAATTAATGCATTAAGACTTGGAATAATTCAAAAATAATTTTTTTTTATTGTACTTCAGGTGAAGGCTTACAGAACAAATAGTTTCTAATGAAACAGTAGTACGCATATTGTTTTATGACATCGGTTAACAACCCCACAATGTGTCAACCCTCTCCCTTCTCGACCTTTTTTTGTTTTTGGTGAAAATATACATAGCCAAAGATACACCATTTCAAAAATTTCTGCATGCACAGTTCAGAGACATCGACTATGCTCTTCCAATTGTTCTGCTATTCTCACTTTAGATGAAGGCTTACAGAACAAAAT